>NC_030852.1:9602662-9696528 GCF_000208745.1 Theobroma cacao
GCCATCACTTAAAATGGGGTTTAAATGGGCTGACTTTTCATTAAAATAATATTAAACCATTAAAAAATGCCATGTGTCACTTTCCCATTGGTCCTTTTTTAAAATTTCATCCATTTATTTCCAAATTTTCACCATACACTTGTCCTACATATCCATAACTTAGATAAAATTCTCAGACTTATACAAAGTCTTGGTGGAGTAATTTTTGAAATTTACACTTTTGCCCCCGTAAAAGTCAAAAATTATATTTTTGCCCTAAAAACTGAAAAATTGCCCATAGTCATATTTTTCATCCCTTATACTCATACCATTATCCAATTTGTCAAATGTGATCTAAATTCTCTCAAAATCTCAAATTTTGTCCACGGGTGGAAAAATTATGATTTTGCCCTTGAACATCAAAATTTTCAATTTTTCCCCAAATGAACCCTCAAACTCCGAAAAATCATTTTTAGTCATTCCTTGACTATAAAATGTTAAATTTCATCCTAGATTCCTATTTAAACTAGTTTGAGGTTAAATCAATTCAAGTGTACCGTTAGGTACAATACCGGGTTTTGTCTATTCTTAGGGACTTTCCTAGCATAATAACATGCTACTCAGTGCATGTATGCTATGACATGTATTTATAAGGTTGGGTTTTACAATATGCACATGAAAATCCAATCGGATTAACAAATTCAAGCATTGATGAACAATTTCTCATATTTCTATTTTGTCGTTGTAAATACATGAGAATTTATGGAATCAATATGAGTGTCATGCTTGGGAATAGATAGATTTATGTCATCAAAAAGGATTTCCCATTTTTCAACAAGTTTTACAATTTCAAGAACCATTACTTGCACCAAATGATCATGAAAGTATTCACAATGCAAGTTTTTAAAAGTCAAGAATCATCTTTGAAAAGAAAATTCAGAGAAGAAAATATTGTAATGGACAAGATGTAAAGTAAAAAGATATTTTGGAACTCAAAACCTGTCCATTTTGGCTTTAGAGCACTCAAGAGTCGACTACATATTCCTTGGGTCCACTTTTCATCATTCCAGCAGCATTTGCATTTTGTTCCACAATAGTCGACTAGCTATGCTTAGGAGTAAATTATGCTTGATCCCTACATATTGAAAAGCCAAAAAAAGGTGCAAAACTTGCAATGTTCCAAGGCATAATGATCTCGAAACATGGATTTGTGTGAGAATAATTTAGAATTTCATTTCAACCATGTTTAGAACATCATTTTGGACATGTATAATTAAAGGTTCTTCAATAAAAACATGTGAACTCAAATTTTGGCTTTTATTGCTCATTGTTCACAAGTGCTAAAAAGTTGAAATGCTAATTTGAAGAATAATATCTCTAATATGCTCAAACATATTCAATTTACATTATGATGCGTGACTATGACTTATAACATGTACAACAATCATTTAAACAATGTTTAAGCATAATAAGCATCAAATTTAACATTTTTAACAATCTTCTAGCATATAAACAAAAATGTCCTTGAGGTTATTCAAGCACTCATTTGCAACAAGAACAAGATATAATGGCATTTTTAACATAAAGCACTCCTGTTCAAGCTTTATAACATTGAAATCATTGTAGCCTCAAGCATGTCAAACATTGCAAATAGATCTATTCCGTTGTTTGAAAAATGCGATCAATGTCAAATTATCACACTAAAGATCATGTTTAAGAAATCCTTTTCTATCATTTTCACTAATCATAAAAGAAATACCAAGCAACATCGAATTTGTGCAATTTATATAAATATATCAAATCAAGTTTGCTCAACTATGCTATATTATTAAACACAAAGAATTTATAAATCAATTTAAATCAAGGAGGACAAAATGGTTTTGCAAGAAAAGCATTCGAGAAAGATTTAATCTTTCTTTTCAAAATTTTGCACTTAAATCATATATACAAGATTTGAGTTAAACATGCTCTGTATAAAATCATGAGCTCAATGTCACTCAATTTTGTTCAATTATGCTTTAAATGATTTATGAAATGTGTAATAAGCATAATTAATCATATTCATGTATGTCAAGGGTCATTTACAAATATCTCACAATCATATTCCAAAAATGCCCTTATGACCATTCAAGCTTACAAGCAAGCATGCACATCCAATAAAGAACAAGTCATGAGTATTTTCATTATGAAACAAACTTATTCAATTCATAAATCATTCTAAACTTAAAGGATGGTAACATTTTTCTCATATAAGCTTGTTTTGCTTTAAAAGTACTAATTAAAGTAGTCAAAATTTTCAAGCTCATTATCGACCATTTTGAACTATTGAAGCAAGTTCTAGAATGTAAATCAAGATTGTTCAAATGGTCAACTTATGTTAGGTACAAGGAAATCAGGGACAATTTTTTTGACTCAGTTTTCCTTATTTTATGCTACTTGAATAAATGTGAGTGTAAGTCATCAAGTATGCTCATATTTCTATCACAATATCCAACCTTTTATGTTTCAAAATTATGCACAAAAATCATTTTTCCTCAAAGAAGTAGTATGGAAACAATTTCATAAATCATGAGGAAATTTTATTGAAACAATTTTCCATAATCAATCAATTTTCTCAAAATAAGGATGATGATATATTCAAGATCAAATATAAGTACATACTCAATCTTTAGATTCATACTTTCTTGCAACTTATAGCATGTATCATATCAAATCAAGTTGCATAGCCAAGATTGATCAATAAAGCTCAAAGAATTATGCACTTAATATTCAAGCAAGAATAGGCAACTAAAATTTTCAATGTAGAAAAGCAAATAATTTTAGAAACCAAGCCAAATGAATGAAACATTCAATAAATAAGCAATTAAGATTCTCATCAAAAAAAGATTTTAGCATAGAAATCACCCATTTTCCTTTACGTGTGACTAAAAAGCATCCATTCTTCAAGAATTGTTCTTCTTTGCTCTAGCACAGCTACAAGAGACATTTTTCATTTGATCTTTGGTATCCAAATTGCTTTGGATCCTTGAAAGTTAGTCTTGTTGCATAAAGTTCCTTTTGGAACCCACACTTGTCTAGTCTCGTTGCATAAAGTTCCTTTTGGAACCCACACTTGTCTAAATTTGCAAGGCACACATTTTTTAATTGGACAAGTGTATGAACAATAACTATAAAATGTGCAATGATTGTATTTGGTCATTTTGGAAGATGAGAAATTCATGGAAGCCTTTTGTATCTCATTCAATAAATCTTCAAATTTCATTTCCATATCAAAATTCCTCTTTCCAAAATATCAATTTTCTTTTGGTAAGCTTTAAAATCTTTTTCCAAA
Source organism: Theobroma cacao (assembly GCF_000208745.1). NCBI lineage: Eukaryota > Viridiplantae > Streptophyta > Magnoliopsida > Malvales > Malvaceae > Theobroma > Theobroma cacao. The sequence goes on from NC_030852.1 coordinate 9,605,973, forward strand.
TTTTCATTTTCATTTTTCAAGTCAATTTTCATTTTTATCAAAAATTCATTTTCAACATCGAGTATGAAAATAATTTTCTTGTTCTTCATATTCATTTTCTCAAATTTAAATGCTAAATCCTGAAAAGCATCATGCAATTCATCAAAAGCATATGAATTAAGTTCATAAGATGAAGAAATTACCTTTATCTCATCAAGAGCCATGAAGCATAATTCAATTTGATTTGAGGATTCATCTTCACTTGATTCCTTTTCTGTATTTGCCATGTTGCTTGTTGAGCATTGATTCTCACAAGACTTGTCTTTCAATTCCTTTTCTTTCTTTGTTCTCTATATAACTCTTCTAATTTTTCCCAAATTTTCTTGGCACTTTTGCACATGAACACTCTATTGTATTCCCTATAATCAAGTGCACAAATGAGAGTGTGCATGGCCTTAGAGTTCATTTGTACTCTCCTCATTTTAGCTTCAGTCCACTTATTTCTATCTTCGGGAGTTTTCTCACCATTTACCGAATTTGTGATCATAGGAATGAAAGGACTATTGGTAATGACATCCCATATCTCATAGTCATAAGCCCTAATATAAATGGATATTCTAGTACTCCAATAAGGAGAGTTTGATCCATCAAATAGAGAAGGCATATTAATGCATTGACCCTCAGCATCAATAGATTTTTCTAGAGCTATTTGGATCTCCCTAAAGATGTTAAGCCTTAAAAATGAGGGATAGGCTCTAATACCACTTGTTGGTCCTAAGTAAATGTGCTAGAAGGGGGGTGAATAGCACAATTTGGCTCTTTCAAAAATTAGCTCTAACTGGGAACAATTGCAAGTGAAAAGAAGGAATAAAAATAAGAACAAAAACAAAGTAGATAACACAATAGAATTTAGAGTGGTTCGGTCCAAGACTTGTTGGCTCCATTAGTTTTTGATGATAACAAAACATTCCAATTTATTTGTGTCTAATACCTTTACTTAAGTGTGCAGGAAAATTAATATATGAAATTAATTAATTAACTCTTCAAAGAGTATATCAAAAGAAGAAGAGGGATAAAAATAATAAGATGCAACTGTCTAACAAGGAGGAAGCTTATTGGTGAAATAAGGAAGAATGTTGGTTGACCAAGTTTCAAATTGGAGGAATGGCAGGCTGAAGAGTTTGAGAAACAGAATCAACTTGGTTGACCAAGTCAGTCGACTAACTGCTCTCTGCCAGAATCTGCAACCTAAAAACATAACCAACTTAGTCGACCAAGTCAGTCGACTAAAAGCTCTTTGTTTGTAATTTGAACCAGAACACTACAAGACAGATTAACGGCTAGAACTCATCCTTAACTGTTTCCAACGGACATAAAACTGCTAAACTGCCATCAGAGTTGCATCTCCAAGTATAAAAGGGTCTTCCAACAATTAGAAAAAAGTTTTTTAGAAGCCTTAAATGAGATTTGAGAATAGAGAGTTGAAAAACCAGAAAATCTTCATTACACTTGTCAGCACTTAAACGTCTACTCTTTGCATTTGTATTTTGCTCTTAATCTTGTACCAATAAGATTAAACAGTGATCATTTGTACTTTCTTTTATTACTTTTCTTGTATTCTTAGAGTGAGGAAGTCACTTTAAGGGGTTGTTCAAGCTTGGGATAGCTTGATTGTTGTAGGTTGTGGTTGAGCCTTGGTAAACCACTTTGGGTTTTAGTTGAGCCCGTGAAATACTAGTGTAAAAGGTTTTGGCTGAGCCTTGAAAAGCCATTGTAAAGCTTGGTGAAAGCTCGTGAATTTCACCGAATCTTAGTGGATGTGTTGGGAAAATCCTTGGTTGGATAATCAAGGTAGTGGATGTAGGTCTTGGATCGAACCACTCTAAATTGCTGTGCATCTTGTACTCTGTTTTTATTTTCTTAAGTTCTGGAAATTAGTTTCCAATATTGTTAAGAGCCAAATTGTGCTATTCACCCCTCTCTAGCACATATTATAGGGACCAACAAGACCTACATCCACTACTTTGATTGTTTAACCAAGGATTTTCCAATCAATCCACTAAGAACGGTGAAATTCACAAGCTTTCACCAAGCTTTACAATGGCTTTTACCAGGCTTAGCCAAAATCTTACACAATGGTTTTTACTGAGATCAACCAAAACCCAAAGTGGTTTTTCAAAGGCTCAACCATAACCTTTCACAATGGTTTTTCACGGGCTCAACCAAAACCCAAAGTGGTTTTTCAAAGGCTCAACCACAACCTATGTCACGACCCAAATCTCGGGCCATGACTGGCGCATGGGCCCAATGGACGTAGCCCACTAAGCCCAAGCAAGCCTATTTATATAACCTGTCCATCATTCCATCATAAGTTATTAAAGTCACATTTCATAATTTCAATTTAAAATAATGCTAACCATTGCCATCTCGTAGTGGCATTTCCAATCAAATATACATATATTGTCTAAACCATAAATCTTAATAATTTACATCGGGTTTGTCTATACACAACAAAAGGGATACTCGCCTTCCAACGGAGAGACTCGGGTGAAAGTTTAGCTATTGAATGCAGAGATACCTACCAAGGAAACGAATCTACAAAGACACCTCGATCTAGTTATCGGCTGCCTCTTGATCTTAAAACATTGTCACCACCCAAATTTCGGGCCATGACCAGCGCATGGGCCCAATGGACGTAGTCCACTAAGCCTAAGCAAGCTTATTAATATGACCTGTTCATCATTCCATCAAAAGTTGCTAAGTCACATTTCATAACTTTGAATCAAAATAATACTAAGCATTGCCAACTCATAGTGGCATACCAATCAAAGTGTACATATATTGTCTAAACATATATTTTAATAATTTACATTGGTTTGTCTATACACAACAAAAGAATACTTGACTTCCAGCAGAGAGACCTGGGCGACGTACAGCTATTGAATGCCTAGATACCTACCAAAGAGACGAATCTACGAGGGCACCTCAACCTAGTTATCGACTGCCTCCTGATCTGAAAACATGAAGTTGAAATGGTGAGTACAAACTTAGTGAGTGAACATAAGAAGGGAACAAGCAATCAATAGGAAGAATTTGAAAATCATGATGCACTTGTTTCAAAACAATGCAATTTAGTTTTATTCTCATTAAAACCCCTCATTAAACCCTTAAATGGTTAATCACTTGATAATGATGGATCCACACATAACAAAGAAATTGAAGAATGAAAGCTTCAGTGATACACAAGCAAGTCAAATGAAACGTGCAACGAGAATGTCTTTTTACTGCAGCGAAGTTTGGGCTCAAGTTATTAGCTGAACGAGGGTTTTTCAACTGGCCGAGGGTTTCTCTTTAAAATTCCTCATTTCAAACTTTATTAAATAAAACCCTAAATGTTGGGAGTCCATGATCAGTTATGGTGTAATTGAAATGGGAAAATATGGCAAAACCAGCAAGATAGCATAATGGACAGAAAGTTTCTCGTTGTAGCGAAATTTAACTTGCCAAACAGAGAGTTTCTCGCTGCAGCGAGAAGCTTCAGAAATTTTCTTGTTGCATTCTCGCTGTAGCAACAACCAGGTCTGGTAAAATCGTCAAAACCTGAGAGTTTCTCGCTACAGCGAGAATGAATCTTGCTGCAGCGAGAAACAGAGCACCAAGAAAAAAGCTTTCATTCCCCTCAAGAAAAGGCCATCCTGCTAAAATGACAAAAGCAACATGAAACACAAACAAATTCCCAAAGTTTAACATGTCAAATTTTCACATGCATTACAACCATATACCATATTCATGAACTTTTATTTCATAAACATATATATACATATATATATAAACACCAATACCACCATCATCTCACCCAGCTCATGTGCATCCCCCCACATCGTGCATAGTTAGTGCCATCGTGTACATCCCCCCACATCGTGCACACGGGTACTATCATCATCCATCTCCCTCACCACCGTCATCATCGGCATGTGCATCCCCCCACATCGTGCACACACACGGTTATAATTATCACACAATATCAACTACCAAGGCACAACATATATATATATATACCAACATAATGTAGTAGTGCACGAATCCATAACAACCACATGTCACAACATAGAGACAATTTATCAAGGGCTTGTTCCCAAGGCACAAATTTTTAAGAAAAGTTGGATAAAATCATTCAAATGTTTTTTGCAAATACATTCACATTCCCTAAACAATTTTGAAATGCAAGTTCATTCACCGGTATTTTGTTGAACCTTTAGTCGACTCTAACTTCCCTAATAATCCAAATGGGACGGTGGGGCTTCGTTGGAACCTATTATCACGTTAACATCACAATTAAATCAATTCCAATATTTATAAATTCTAAAAGCTATCTCTTAACTAGCTTCCAATTGCCATCTAAGTGGCTATCTATTTTCACTATCCTAATCACTTTAAAACAAATGAACAACCTAAACTACTAGACATTCACAAGTTTAAGCACTAATAATTTTCAACACTTAAAAATCAAATTCTAATTCACTACTCACCTTGGTAGCTTTACAATTGAAATTCTTTCCAAACACTTTCAAGCCCTTATTGAAGCTCCCTCTTTCTCTCTCTAAATGCCTAGCTAGTGAGAGAAAGTATGGAAGTAAGACTTATCAAGGGTTTTGAAGTGAGAGAGTGAAAGAGTACAAGGGTTCTATGCAAAAGTGCACAAAAACTTAAAAATTTGAGCTATTTTAAGAGAGGTTATGGAGATTTCATATCAAGCTTCCATGGAGAATGAAGAAACGTGAAAGGAAAGAAGGAAGGAGAAGAAGAAGCTTCTGGAAAATGTGAGAAGAAGCTGCTAGAAGATGATATTTATAACTCAAGCTTATCCAACTCCACTTAAATTACAAAAATGCCCTTAGCAAGTTAGCTTATTCTTCTCCAATCTTTTATGCCATCTTTTTACTCTTTTGACACTAAGGCCAAGTCCACAATGGTCTAAAAATACTCGAGTTTACGAAAAATTAAAATTTTGATCCGAGATGAAGAATGACCATTTTGCCCATACTTTGGAAATCATCATTATTTTTATTTCCTTTGCCATTTTACTCGTATTTCATCATTCATTTATGCCTTAGGCCTACTTAGGCCATAATATTGTTTAAAAACTTACTTTTAGGGGCTTACTAAGGAAATGACGAAATTACCCATAGCTCGAGTTATCGTGTCTACACCTAGTTATGAGGCTATAGAGGTCGAGGCCTCACAAACATGAAGTTGAAAACGGTGAGTATAAACCCAGTGAGTGAACAAAGGAAGGGAACAAGCAATCAATAAGAGAAGTTAAGAAATCATAATGCACTTATTTTAAAAAACAATGCAATTTAGTTTAATTATTATTAAAACCCCTCATTAACCCTTAATGAATTAATCACTTGATGATAAAAGATCCATGCACAACAAAGGATTTGAAGAGTGAAAACTTTAATAGCATTCAAGCAAGTCAAGTGAAACGACAGGTCTTGGCTGTAGCGGGAAGGCATTCTCGTTGCAGTGTAATTTGGGCTCAATTTATCAGCTGGTCGAGGGTTTTTCACTAAAACTCCTCATTTCAAACTTAATTAATTCCTTGCTGTTGGAAGTCCATGATCAACTATGGTGCTAAACAAGTGGAAAATAGGGCAACAACCAAACAAGGAGGTCATCAAGACAGAATGTCTCTCGCTGCAGCGAGAAGCTTCAGCGAGAATAAATCTCGCTGCAGTGAGAAGCTTCAGCAACTTTATCGTTACAGCAAGAACCAGGCTAGTGCAACTTCCTTAAACTTGAGAGTTTTTTACTGCAACGAGAATGAATCTTGCTGCAGCGAGAAACAGGACACCAACAACAAGTTTTCACTCTCTCAAGAAAAGGCCATTTTGCTGCAAAGACAAGATCAACTTGAAAATGCTTAGAAATTTCCAAGGTTCAACATGCAAGATTTCACATGTATTACAACCATATACCATGCTCATGAACTTTATATAACACACATATTTATATATATATATATATATATACATCATCAAGCATACCATCCCGCCACACTCAGCTCAATGCACTCCCTACTCGCACACTTGAACATCATCATGTGTGCACTCCCTACTCGCACACTCTATCATCATCACGTGTGCATTCCATACTCACGCACTTCAACATCATTCATCAATGCACAACACATATTCATATATATATATATACATACCAACGTAATATAAGAGCACATAGATTCATCCTTATACACATTTCACATTTCACAACATTAAAAACATTTTATCAAAGGCTTGTTCTCCAGCACACATTTTTAAAGAAAGGTTGGATAAAATCATTCAAATGTTTCACCCAAATACCTCTACATTTTCCAAAAAAATTTTGAAATGCAAGTTCACTCACCGGTATTCGTTAAATCTTTACTAAACTCCAACTTCCTCTAATGGTCCAAATGGGGCTTCATTGGAACCTATCATCACATTAGCATCACAATTAACTCAATTCCCATAACTATAGTTCTAGAAGCTATCTCCTAAACCATATTCTGCTAGTTATTCCTTACTAGTTTAGCTAAAAGTCAAAACCTAAAAATTCCAAAATCTCTTCCCTAGAATTTCATCCAGCCCTTGATATCACTTTTTGATCTCTCTCCTCAAGCATGCTTAATGGAAATAAAGGCATAGGAAAGGTAGAAATCAAGCTAAAATCAAAAAATCTTACCGTTAGACGCGTAAACGGGCGAAAAACGCGAATTCCCCTTTGAATTTTCTTGTTTCTCTTTGGTTTTTCTTTTTTTCTTCCTTTCCTCTCTATTTCCTCTCTTGTTCTTCCTTATGGCCAGCCAGCACTTAAAATGGGGTTTAAATGGGCTGACTTTTCATTAAAATAATATTATATTATTAAAAAAAATGCCACGTGTCACTTTCCCATTGGTCCATTTTTAAAATTTCATCCATTTGTTTCCAAATTTTCACCATACACTTGTCCCACATATTCATAGCTTAGATAAAATTCTCAGACTTATCCAAAGTCTCGGTGGAGTAATTTTTAAAATTTACACTTTTACCCCCGTAAAAGTAAAAAATTACATTTTTGCCCAAAAAATTGAAAAATTGCACATAGACATATTTTTCATCCCTTATACTCATACCATTCTCGAATTTGTCAAATTTGATCTAAATTCTCTCAAAATCTCAAATTTTATCCGTGGGTGGTAAAATTACGATTTTACCCCTACACTCCAGAAATCACCAAAATTAAACTTTTTTCACTTTCTATCATTAAATTATACTCCAAATAGTTAATCTTGGTGAAAAATTTCAGTCCATGATCAAATTATTATCTTAGGTGGCAAAATGACGATTTTGCCCCTAAACATCAAAATTTCCAATTTTACCCCAAATGAACCCTTGAACTTCGAACAATCATTTTTAGTCATTCCTGGACTATAAAATATTAAATTTCATCCTACAATTCCTATTTGAACTAGTTCAAGGTTAAATCAATTTAAGTGTACCGTTAGGTACAATACCGGGTTTCGTCTATTCTTAGGGACTTTCCTAGCATAATAACATGCTACTCAGTGCATGTATGTTATGACATGTATTTATAGGGTCGGGTTTTACAATGATAGTGCCCGTGTGCACGATGTGGGGGGATGTACACGATGGCACTGATTGTGCACAATGTGGGGGGATGCACACGATGGTGCCGACTATGTGCATGATATGGGGGGATGTACATGAGCCGGGTATGATTATGATGATGTTAATGTATATCTAAGTAATTATGCACATCTAGACTTATGAAATGAAAACTTATGAATGTGATATATGATTGACATATATGAGAAATTTGATACATTGCACTTTGGGAATTTTCATGTGCTGTAAGTTTATTTTGTTGGTTTAGCATGATGGCCTTTTTGTTGAGTGAGGGGAAACTTTTCTCTTTTTGGTCTGTTTTCACTGCAACAAAATTCATTCTCGCTGTAGCGAGAAACTCTCAGGTTTGAGAACCTTCACCAGAACTGGTTCTCGCTGCAGCGAGATAGTCACTGTAGCTTTTCGCTGAAACGAAAAAGGAATCTCGCTGCAGCGAAAAACTCTCTGTTTCATCAATGAAATTTCACTGCAGCAAGAAAGAATCTCGCTACAGCGAGAAACCTTCTGTTTCTGGGTTACAATTTCGCTACAACGAGATTCTTTCTCACTGCAGTGAAAAACCTTCTGTTTTGGTCTCCTATCTTGTCCAATTGCTGCCCTATCTTTCACTTGTTTGCTACCATATCGGAGCATGGACTTCCAACATTAAGGATTAAATGAGTTAAGTTTAAAATGGGGAGGTTTAGTGAGAAACCCTCGGCCAGTTGAAAAATCCTCGTTCGGCTAATAACTAAATCCCAACGTATTATTAAAGCGAGAATGCCTTTCCGCTGTAGTGAAGATTCGTTGTCGTATTTGACTTGCTTGCGTATTATTAAAGCTTTCATTCTTCAAATGGTTCGTTATGTATGAGTTCATGATTTTCAAATGATTAATCATTTAAAGGCTTGATGAGGGGTTTTTAATAAGAATAGAAACAAATTGCATTGTTTTGAAAAAGAATGCATCATGATTTCGTTAAAGATTCTTTATGATATACTTGTTCCTTTCCTTGTTCACTCACTGGGTTTATACTCACCGTTTTCAACTTCATGTTTTCAGATCACGAGATAGCCAGTAATTAGGACGAGGTGTCCTTGTAGACTTATACCCATCTTTTGGCAAGTGTTTCGGCATTCAGTAGCTGTACATTCGTCCAAGTCCCTCCGCTGAAGTCAAGTCTTCTTTTTTTGAGATGTATAGACAAACTTGATGTAAATTATTAAGATACATGTTGTAGGCAATGTACACTTAATTGATATGCCAGTATGAGTTGGCGAATGTTTAATTTTATTATGATTCTAAGTTATGAAATATGACTTAGCAGTTATGATAGAATGATGAATACGTTAGATTAATAGGCTTGCTTGGGCTAAGTGGATTACATCCATTGGGCTCATGCGTTGGTCATGGCTCGAAATTTGGGTTGTGACACCTATGTTAACCTTCCAATCTCATTCTGGGGATATTGTATGCAAACTGCTCAGTATTTGCTCAATTTTGATCCATCTAAAGCTGTGCCTAAGACACCAAGGGAGTTATGGACAGGGCGTAAATCATCTATACGTCATTTACGAACTTGGGGATGTCCTGCACATGTTTTAAAGCTAGATTCCACAAAGATGGAACCAAAGATTGAGGTGTGTTTGTTTGTAGGATATCCAAAGGGAACAAGAGGTTGTTACTTCTATAGTCCTCAAGATAAGAAAGTTTTTGTTAATATGAATGCCACTTTCTTAAAGGAAGAGTTTGTGAGAAATCACAAACCTAGAAATGAAATTGTCTTAGAAGAATTGTCTGATCCTTCATATTTAAGAGTTAATTCTGAAGATGTCATAACACAGTCTGATTCAAGGGTTGAAATAGAAACACAACCTGAACATCAAATAGTGGTGCCTCGACATAGTGGGAGGGTTGTGAGACAACCAAAAAGATACATGGGTCTGGGAGAAAACATGATTGCACTCTCAAACGAACATGAATATGATCCTATTACATATAAGGAAGCTATTAATGATGTCGATGCTGAAGAATGGCATAAGGCAATGAAATCCAAGTTAGACTCCATGGATTATAATAAAGTCTGGACTTTAGTAGATCCACCTGAAGGGATAAAACTTATAGGGTGTAAATAGATTTACAAGAGAAAAAAAGGAAGTGATGGGAAGGTAGAGACCTTCAAGGCTAGACTAGTGGCCAAGGGTTTTACCCAAAGAGAAGGGATTGACTATGAGGAAACCTTCTCACCAGTTGCTATGCTTAAATCCATCAGGATCCTCTTATCCATAGCCGCACATCTTGATTATGAGATATGGCAAATGGATGTCAAGACCGTATTTTTAAATTGAGATCTTGAAGAGCGCATTTATATGGCTTAACCAGAAGGTTTCATTAAAAAGGGCCACGAGCATAAGGTTTGTGAATTGCATAGGTCCATTTATGGACTTAAGCAAGCATCTAGGTCTTGGAACATAAGATTTGATACTGCTATCAAATCATACGATTTCCAGCAAAATGTTGATGAACCTTGTGTCTATAAAAGGATACAGGATAAAAAGGTTATTTTCCTAGTCCTTTATGTTGATGACATTCTACTCATTAGGAATGATATAGGAATGTTATCAACATTTAAAGGTTGGCTGAACCATCAATTTAATATGAAGGATTTGGGAGAATCTAGCTATGTTCTAGGGATCAAACTTATAAAGGATCGTAAGAATAAGCAGATAACGTTATCTCAAGCATCCTACATAGATAAGATTTTGGCCAAGTTTGCTATGCAAGATTCCTAGAAGGGTTTTATGCCCTCTAGACATGGAATCAAACTTTCTAAGGAAATGTCACCTAAAACTCTAAAAGAAGTTGAATACATGAGACGGATTTCATATGCATCTGTCGTTGGAAGTCTCATGTATGCTATGCTATGCACTAGGCCAGATATTTGTTATGCAATTGGATTGGTTAGCAGATTTCAGTCAAACCCAGGTGTGGAGCACTAAACTGCAGTCAAGTGCATTTTTAAATATCTTCGTAGAACGAAGAATTACATGTTTGTATATTTTGGAAGTGACCTTGTAGCGACAGGGTACACTGATTCAGATTTTCAGTCTGATGTTGATTCTACAAAATCAACATCAGGATCTGTTTTCACCATTGGAGGAAGAGCCATAGTTTAGAGGAGTGTAAAGCAATCTTGTATTGCAGACTTTACTATGGAAGCAGAGTATGTTGCAGCTTGTGAAGTAGCAAAGGAAGTTGTATGGCTCCGTAAGTTCCTTATGGAACTTGAAGTAATTCCAGATGCGGATAAGCCTATTACACTCTATTGTGATAGCAGTGGAGAAGTGGCTAACTCAAAAGAACCGCGGAATCATAAAGTAGGAAAACATATTAAAAGAAAGTATCATCTCATTTGAGAGATCATACAACGTGGAAAAGTACTTGTGAAGAAAATTCCAACAGAGCAAAACCTTGCCGATCCATTCACAAAGACTATATCCCAAAAGAGTTTCGATTGTCACTTAGAAGGTCTTGGAATGAGGGATATGTCATACTTGCTTTAGGGCAATTGGGAGATTGTTAGGAATTTTGAGAATATGGTGCCTTGGAAAGCAAGTATATTCTCATGTTTAAATTCATTGAATTTATTTGTAATGAAAGTACATTTTGATAATAAGACGAAGAGTTTGTTTTAGTAAGCATTCATTATCTAGTTATTAAGGTACCAAGATTCTATTGAGATATTAAATACATTTGTATGAAGAGTCATACATAGGAGACATGTATTTTAATTGAATCTAAAAATTGTTCACAACCATATAATAAAGCTGGTCACTTTATTATGTTAAGGCTGTAGTGTCCGGATTACTTCCAACAAAACGAATGTGATTCATTTCAAGGGAATGATGAGTCTCAAATTATCAAAATAGTTGACTTCGAGTAATGACACTATAACATGAACTGGAATCATGTGAGAATCAAATTTAAGTTTTACCGTTACCTAAATCTTGATCTCACACTTATGCATTTCCTTACAGTAGAACCGAAATCCTGATGGATAGTGGACTCGTGTTTAATCTCTTTATAATCTTTGATTTACCATGAGCATGATCATCATAAAGCATTGATCTAGACTCCGTATTTTGGGATTATAATTGAGATGAACATCTGGAAACATATATCCAGATAATGGAGTTCATAGCATTGACATCACTTCTAGTGATTTCAAGAAGATTAGTGATTAATCTGGGCCTAGTGAATTGATGAATTAGCTACTCATCACATCCGAATACTCAAAAGATTAGATCTGGAGTATTGAATCACTAATTGGATGAAATTTGAGACTAGGGGACAAAATTGACATAAACGGTAAAACGATAATTTCACTTTTTGTCATTGTATGGTTATGAGGGTTCACAATATAAGGCTTGCAATTGGACAACTAATAATTAATATCAAATATTGAATTATTTCTTGTAGTTATAGTTAATCCAAGAGTGCAACCATGAATCTATGGTGGAGTGATTTCATGGTTAATAAGCTTGAATTATTTTTAATGAGATTAAGAATAATTCTAAGTTTATTGGACCTTGGAATATCTATGTCCAAATAGATTTTCCACTTAGCTTCGTAGAATTCAACTTGTTTAAGTTGGAATGCATGTTTTAATTTGTTTAATTAAATTGTGTACAAAATTTGCAGCTTTGACATGTTTGTCTTAATTTAGACAAGAAAACATGTTTGGTCTTAATTTAGACAAGAAAATATGTTTGCCTTAATTTAAAACAAGAAAAATATTTTTTGTCTTAATTTAGTCAAGAAAACATATTTGTCTCAATTTAAACAAGATAAAATATTTTTTTTTGTCTTAATTACAGACAAGAGTTGTCTTAAATTAAGATAATTTTAGGAGGATTCTTGCAAAATGAATCTAGACATCCATATTGATAAACAGAGACTCCATATTTGACTATTACTCTTTTATTTATTATTAATTCTTTTTAAATAAAGATGGATAATAATAAAATAAGAGTTATTATTCAATAAGGAGTTTTATTTTGTCAAGAACTCTAAATGATAATTAAAGAATTAAATTATTTATTCTTTAATTTTTATTTTGGTAATTATGAAGCATGTTTGATACTTCTATAACTCTGAATGGATGGTCAAGATTGATTTAAAGGTATTTCATTAAACGTTTGAAGCAAGAGTTTTAATAGAAAGAGAAAAGATTGGAAGAAAAAAATATATAAAATGTACTTTTTCTTAAAAAAGTTTTAGCCATTTCTTCTCTTCTCCTCATCCAAGCTTTTCCAAAGAAAAGAGAATAAACTTAGTTGCCATCTTGTAGCTTTCCATTCCACACCTTGTCCACTCAAGGTTCAAGTTGAAAGTATTCTTGAAGAATAAGGGGTAAACTTATTTGGTCGAGTAATCATTCATCAGTATGGTATTGTCAGAAAATAAGAATCTCAAAATAAAGGTATGGTTTTCTTACTTAATAGATTCTTATTTTAATTTTTTGGATGTGATTATATTACTTGCAATAATCATAATGTGTGTTTTCGCTTGTGTAATTGGATTGCTTGCTTCCTTTGTTAAAGAAATTTTTGAAATCCATGCTTTACACAATCACATTAATCCACTATGATCCTACTCCAACAATAATATCACCAAGTATCTCACATGCTTCAACTTGTGAGATGAATTGCTTAATTCTAAAGTAAGGAGGCTTAGCATGTTCTAGCCTTTGAGCATTGTCAATGCCCTTATTCTTGACAATACAATGACCGAGAACATATTTAGGAACAAGGTTTTGATGCATAAGAATCTCATAATTATAACCTTTATAATTTCTTTGTAAGGCCATTATGTTCCAAGGACTTTATCTACATAAGTCTCTCATGACTCCTTATAAATAAACTCATGTATAAAGAAATACCTCATACATTATATAAAATATCCATAATGTATTTAACATGAAATATAACTAATTAATGTAGTGTCTTGGAAGCACAAAATCGATTGGCTTCCAGGGCTTGCACTAACACTACTCTTTTCTCATTTTCATCGTTCGTTGAGGCTCTAGGATCTGTTTTGAGTTTTTCGAGAGCCCGCGGACCATCAAGCTGACCTTTTACTCCCCTCCCCTATGTATTATTTATCGACGCTTCGAGACTTGTCTTAAGTCCTCTAAGAGCTTGTCTACCATTAAGTTAACATTCTTCTTTAGTCCTTTGTCTATCGTCGTCGAGGCCTCGAGACCTTTTCTTAAGTCTCCAAGAACTAATTGACCCTCGAACCGACTTTCTACTCTTGTTCACTACATCGTCCATTGGGGCTCCGATTGCCATCCCTGATCCTTCGAGAGCTTGTCGACCACTAAGCTAACCTTCTTTTTCTTCCCTTGTTCATCATCGGTTGGGGCTATGGGACCTTTGCCGAGTTCTCCATGAGCTTGCCAACCCCCGAGTTGACCTTCTATTCTTGTCCCTTACGCATCATCTGTTAAGGCTTTGATAGCTGTCCTTAGTCCTTTGGGAGCCCGTTGACCCTAAGTCGACTTTCTACTTTAATTCTCAATCTGTTAGTGTTTTAGCACCTTTCTCGAGTCTTTTGAGTTCGATCAATCATTAGGTCAACGTTCTACTCCTGTCCTTTGTTCGTCATCTATTGGGGTTCTAGGACCTTTTTTCGATCCTTTTAGAGCCCATCGATCTCTAAGTCAACCATCTTCTCCAATCCTTTATCCTTAATCCATCTGGGCTCTAGGACCTTTCTTGGGTTTTTTGAGAACCTGTTGATGCAAGGGTCGACCTTCTTCTCTCGTCCCTTGTGCTTCGTCTGTCGAGGCTTTGGGATTATTGACAAGTCCTCCAGGAGCCCATTCGCCCTTGAGTTGACCTTCTGCTCTCGCCCCTTGAACATCATTTGTCGGGGTTCTGAAAGATGTCTTGATTTTCGAGAGACATTCGACCACTCGACAGACTAGCTTTCATCCCCTGTTCGTCATCCGTTGGGGCTCTAAGAGCTATTTTGGGTCCTTTGAGAACTTGTCAACCATCGGGCTGACTTTTTACTATAGTTTCCTATCCATCATCTGTCGAGACTCCGGGACCCATCTCAAATTATAAGAGAGCTCGTTGATAATCAGGTCAACATTTTGCTCTCATCCCCTATCCATTATCTATGGAGATCTATGATGCAACACGATTCTTCGAGAGCCCATTGACAGTCAAGTAGATTTTCTATTCTTGACCCAAGTTCTTCTTTTGTCGGGGCTTTGGGACCTTTCTCGAGTCCTTTAGGAGCCCGTCGACCACCAAATAGACCTTCTTCTTTGGTCCCCTGTCCATCGCCTGTTGGGGTTCTAAGACTTGTCTCGAATCCTACGGTGGGTCTTCGACCATAATCCCAACCTTTTACTCTCATCCCATGTCTGTTGTCTGTCGAGGCTCTAGGACTAGTCTAGGGTCCTCCAAGAGCTCGTCCACCACCAGGCCAACCTTCTTCTCCTATCTTCTGTCATTCGCTCGATAGGGCTTTAATACCCGTCCCAAATCCTCTAAAATCTCGTCGACCACTAGGTCTGCCTTTTGTTTGAGTAATTTGTGTTGGGATGAGCCCTATAGCTAATTGAGATTGGTTAAGGCTTGATTCCAATCATGCAACAACATCATTCATGTTGAATGATTAAAGGTTTTCCTTCATCAATAAGACATCAATTATAACATGTTATAAGTCTAATTGGATAAAGTCTATGAGATTAATATGCCTTGTAAGGGATTGTAATGGGTTGCAGTGATGAGATTCTTATACATCAAAGCGTAATCTCTAAATGTTCCTAGTCAATGTATCATTGAGACTGGGCATCAATGATACCTAAAGACTGGTACATTCTATGTTCATTACTTGAGAAGTAAGCAACCGATCTCATAGGTTGAAGTATAGAGATACTTGAAACTAGAATGTAGGTACTTGCCTAGGAAAGCAAGTTCACTGAACATGACCCGCCATGAAAAGTACATTTGGTATTTCACTCAAATGTCTATGCAATACTACTCATGTGTCAGTTGTGTAAATACTCCCTAGACTTGAGACACCAGGTTGTCTTATGTGTGGAGTGCTATGCTTTGATTTCATCCCTATAGGTGCTTAACCAAGGATGCCAAAACAGGATGCTTTTTGGTATAGCATGAAGCATGTGAAGGCAAATGAGTGGTCAATATAGGAATCCTCACCCCAAGTGATGCAATGACATATCCTAATTATTCTTGGTTGATATTAGCTTATTGAAGTCCTTGGCCAGGGCAACTTGAAGATTATGAAAGGAGTTTCATAAGTCTTTATAAAGCTGAAAATCAAACTTTAAGAACGCATATAGAGATCAATAAGAGTAGACACTGCACCATGCTTTTATTATCTCTAGGATATATGATGAGGGAATGAATTACTCTGAAAGGCTGATTACTGAAAGGTTGAGTCAAACCATCTTGACTCTTCTAACATTTGGGTTGCCATGATGGATTGCTAGATCCCAATCTTGGTCTATGAACTCTAGGTAGTTAATTTGATATATGATAAATTTAAAGTAGTTTAAATTTATCTAATTCTAAGTTTAACTTAAGAATTATATGTTGAGTTCATTGCCAACATGTTAGAAGCCTAATTGGTCACACACCTAAAATAAATGTCAAAAAAAAAAATGGGAGAGGTGATTAAGTTGGACTTAATCAAATTAGAAGTTATGAGCTTCTCAAGCACTTGATTAAATTATTTAATTAAGTTGTGCTTAATTAATTAAATTGTTTATGTCAAGGTCAGCTCTATTATATACTTGTCATGTCATTCATGTGCTTGATAGCAGTTTGTAAACTTGGATGCCCCGAAAAATTTTTAAAACGTCAGTATCGTACCTAGTGGTACAATTAAGTCTATTAAGTCTCGAACTAGTCCAAATAGAAATTTCAGGATGTATTTGAGAGTTATCGAACCTTAGAATGTTTTAAAATGGTGATTCAGAGTTCGAGAATTTATTTGGAGTTCAATTGGGAATTTTTATAGCATAAGGGCAAAATGGTTATTTTGCTGCCCAAGGGCAAATATTGGAATGTTGGACGAAATTTTTGACCAAGTTTGACTATTTGGAGCATATTTGAAATTGTGGAGTGAAAATTTTCAATGATGACATTTTTCGAGTATAAGGGCAAAACGGTCATTTTACGTGTCCATGAGGACGAAATAGAAATTTTACACCACCATGACACTTGTCAAGCCCATGAATTTCACCAATTATCATTTTATACTTTGGATAATTATGGGATTATATGTGGTGGAAAAGAGAATGCTTAATGGTTAAGTTTATCCATGGACTAATCAAGTGGTGACAATTGTCAAGCTTTAATACTTTTATAATTTTCTTTATAAACCAACATAAGCCTTTCCCAATTCACTCATATGGCCGGCCAAGCAAGGGAGCAAAGAGAAAAAGAGAAGAGGAAACCCTAGGAAGGAAAAATTCAAGAGAAATTGTTAGATTTCAAGGAATCAAGCAAGTAAAGGTAAGATTTTTTAATTTTAGCTTGTGATCTACCTTTCCCATGCTTTCCTTTTCATTTCTATGGTTGAAACTCAAGATTTCATGAAGGAAAGTTTGCTGGCCGAACCTAGGGGGGGAGGTTTTGATCACGGGTTTTATTAGATTTCATGCTATATACGCATTTTTAGTTGTTTTATGATATTCGGTGTGAAAAACATGCATGAAAACCACATGTTCTTCATCAAACCCTCCTTGGCCGAATTTACTAAAGGACATATTGATGATGAATCTTGTTATATCTCATGTTATTTAACTCATATTTGATGAATTGTGGTGCCGGATATTGAAAACGGTTATGGAAACGTATGGTTCCTTTAGTAAACGATTTGTACAACAATGAGAAAATCGAGTTCATTGAGGTACTTTGGGTGTAATTGGAGTATTGGAAGTGTAATGAATATATTTGGAGTTGAATCGGATGTTTTGGTTAAATCAATGGTGTATAGTTCGAATTAGGTCGAATAAAAATTCATTCCGATCACAATTGAACCTACGTAGAACACCGTCTTTAAGTGATTATTAGGACACTTCTCGTTCCATTTAATGCATTCATGTAGAGCCTGAAATAGTTTTATAACAGTTTGGCACAAATGTGTTAAATTACTTGTGTTGTACTAGGTATAGGTGGTGAGCCCCCTGGTAAGAGTAAAGATATCGTACCCGAGGACCAAGAATAGGAATACTCCATACTCCCGTTAAGGTGAGTAATCAGACGATCATCTTAACTATCTAAAGTAGTTTATACTCTTTTTTATGTTTTAAAGAAAAATGAATTTAAATTGCAAACTATTATGTTTTATAATTGAAGTGTTGATTAAATGAAATGAGATTTATAACTCGTTTTGAAATTGAATACTGGTTTTGGAAATTGAGTAAGTGGAGACTGTATACTTGTGTTATATATATGTTTTGACATATGGTTTGAATTGATGGCTTATGACAATGTGATGGCAAGCATGGCTGGATTTGTGTTTGTGTGGAATATATGAACTGTTTTGCTTTGCCTTGACAGGCTGGTAATATTATATTAGCCATGTTATGCTGTCAAAATTTTATTGATTTAGTGGGTTATGTATTTAGCTTACTGCAGTGGGCGAGTTTCCGTGGACCAGCCTATTAGAGGGGCACGGTAAACCCTGTTATATTTTACCTTGGTACGAGAGGCGCAGAGGGTATCTCCTAAGGTAACATTAGAGTTCACTTCACGCCGAACCACCACGTGAAGGTGAAACTCAGCCAACGCCAAGGAATAGCTGTGCTTTTAAATGTAAAAGAATGAGTTTTATACTCATATGTTATTTTAACAGCTTTGGCGAACTCGGTTGGATGCCTCGGTGCAAGGTGTCATCGTGTGCAAATCTTGGCACGAGCCAAGTTTTTACGAGAATCATAAGCCTTGTTGATTTTTACGAAATAAAATTGATTTATATGAAATGAAATGAGATTTGATGTTATGAATCATATTATGATGAGATATCTTAAATTGTCTCAATTTACTCGGCTTTAGATGTTTTAGATGGACTTTGCTTACTCATTGGGTTTATAAAAACTCACCACCCTCCTTTCGCACATTTCAAGCTCAGGGAAATCTGTAGACCGCCGATTTTGTCGAGGGTTTGCTGTTGGATTCGCACCCTTAGAAATCGTAGGTTTACAGTTGTGTTTATTTTGGTTATTTTGGGACCCACATGTCATTGTAGAATATTTTATATACTTGGCTACGTGTGCCACTGTATGTATGAATTTATTTTGCTTTTACGCTGCAAAAATTATTTACGCAAAGTTCTATAAATATTGTTTTATAAGAAAATGTAATATTTTATGAAATATTTTTATTTAATTTGAATAGCTATAACTTCATTTTAAATTGATGAATTAGACAACAAAACTTATTTTTAGACATGAAATGGATGCTTATTACTTGTATATCATATTTTTACCAGGTTTCAAAATTTTTGGGTAAAATGACAAAAATACCCCTGTGTAGTAGAAATTACTTTTTGGTTGTTTTTGATTTGAAATTAGTCTATATTCCTTTAAAACATGATATTTAATAACTGTTGCTCACAAGGAAGAAGTAAAAATGATGCGAAAGCCTTGCGAGGTTTCAGTTGGCATTTCGGGTAAGGAATGTCAATCGAGACATTGCGGCGGTTGTGACGGGCTCAAGGGGAGTGCTGGGTTGTGACAGTTTAATTAAATCATTGAGCCTAATTAATTAAATTGTTTAATTAAGTCATTGGGCCTAATTAATTAAATTAAACAATTAAGTTATTTGGGCCTAATTAATTAAATTTACTTAATTTAGTCATTGGGCCTAATTGATTAAAATTGTTTAATTAAATTGTTGGGCTTTATTAATTAAATTATTAAATTAAGTTATTGGGCCTAATTTATTAAATTAAAAAATTAAATTAACTGGGCTTCTTAAGGACTTAATTAAATTGCTTAATCAAATTATTGAAATAATTGGCAATTACAAAATAGTTTTGTAATTAGGGTTTAAAATTAATCTAGGGTCTAAATACCTTAATATAGACTCCAAACAAAATGAGAGAGAACAACTGAAAAATTAAGAGAACGACACATTAGAAATTCCTTTTGTCTTGCCATTCTTTTCGTGAAGAAAAATAATTTTTTATTCACTTGATTTCTTTTATGCGTTCAACCCTAAAATTTTTGTGTGGATTATGAGTTTACGAAACTCATCTTTGCCAGCACATTATCAAGGCATAGCACTCATAATCCTTAAAGAAGGATTTTCTAATTCATTGGTATGGATCACCACTAGAGGCTGCACAAGGATTCCTAGGACAGCTTTGGTTTGCAACAACTGGGTTGAGGTGGTTGAGCTTTTTGAAGGTTGATTTGGTGGTTTAACAAAGGATTCATCAACCTTTGTTATTTAGGTAAACTTGATATGATCATATATATTTATTTTTAATTTAATTGTGTACTCAATTTGGCATGAAAGAGATCTTAAGAAGGTGAGGCATAATTTATTTTTCTAAATTTATTTTTTCTGCGTTTTATTTGTATTTGATGCATGATCAGCCCTCACCCAACAACCTGTCTATTGTTCGTCGGGGCTTTAGGACCTTTTCGAGGTCTTCTTGGAACCGATCAACCACTAGGTCGACCTTCTACTCTAGTCTTTTATCTATCGACTGTCAAGGCTTCGAGACCTATCTGGGTCCTTCTAGAGCCTGTCGACCACTAGGCCGACTTTCTTCTCCCATCTCCTATTTGTTAGGTCACTTTTTGCAATGATTTTTTTATGAGTCAGTGAATATCTTTTTGTGCTTGTTCTTGACTAAGCCCGAAATTTCTAAGAAAAAGTTTATTAGTCCTTGAGAGTCATCAGCCATGACTAAGCCTAAAATTCCTCAGAAGAAGTTGGTTAGTCCTTGGGAGTCTGAATTGACAGGAAAGGTGAAGTACGAATT
The DNA here is from genome assembly GCF_000208745.1 of Theobroma cacao. Classification (NCBI taxonomy): domain Eukaryota; kingdom Viridiplantae; phylum Streptophyta; class Magnoliopsida; order Malvales; family Malvaceae; genus Theobroma; species Theobroma cacao. Next base: position 9,626,645 of record NC_030852.1, read on the forward strand.
TTGCTGGGTGTTAGGAGCAAAACTGACCTTGTACAATTGAATGTTGTGTATGTGACCTAGTGTTATAGTTAAACAAAGAGCAGACTTGTTACCATTAGTTTCTCATTAGATTATAGGCATATACATACATCTATATGAAGGTTAGGGAAAGATTGAGATATCAACAAGAATTCTAGATTTATTCTCAAAACTTAAGATAAATTAGATGTTACTTCTACAACGGACTGAATGTATAGGAGTGATGGCAGTTCTTTAGTTTTCCCCAAGCTATTGTAACAACATTGAATCTCACCAGAGCTTGGATTTTAAGTATCAATTAACCCATTTTCAGTCATGATTTGCAAAACAAAAAAAAAAAAGACTCGGGAGATCGAAGAGAGTTTGACAGACCATGTTCACTAAGAAATGACTCAAAATTTAATCTTAGTCTACTTGAGATTATTCTTTTTAATTGTAATCAAAGATTTTTTCTTGTCTCTCGTTTCTTTTCTGAATACGACAATTTTTTCATGTTTTGTCCTCTCAATTTTTGCGCCTCCAATTCTGTTGATCCTTCTTGATTTTGGTAGTAATAATATTTTGTTAATATCTTGTCACTTTTCATTAATATTTTTTTGACAATGTATAGATTTTTTTAAGAATATAACTAGAAAAGAATGTGAGAATTATGATGGTCAAAATTATAAGAATGTAGATAATCTATCTTCGATGGATTCAAACTTGTCTTGTTTGAGAAACTCACCTACGATGATGGAAACTCTGAATGCACCATCTATTATGCCTAGCTCAACTAAACCTCTGTTAGTTGCTGCTGCTACAAGTGTAAAATGTCACAAGTTAACTTTGAAAGTTTGAAACTTTGAAAAGAAAAGCATAAATGGAGTAGATATGGGAATTTGCAATTATTGCAATACTTTTCTTAAAGCTTCTAGCAAGAATGGAACAACATCTTTGAAAAATCATATAGGTACTTGTCCAAGTAAGTTTTTTTTAAATATTCAAGGATGCTTTGAAGAACAAAAGCAACTTAGTGTGGGGATGCAAAATGATGGAAAGGTTCAAATTCAAAATTTTACCTTTGATCCAAGCATTTCAACACATGAGTTGGCTTGTGATATAGCCTTACATGAGTATCTTTTTAGTATTGTTGAATATGTTGGTTTTAGGAGGAGTAGTTGTAGTCTTCAACCCCTTGTTAATTTTGTTTCTCGAAATATGATTAGAGGGAATATTATCAGGGATTATAACACGCAGAAGGCCAACTTACAAGGTGTATTTGGAAAGTTAAAAAATAGAATAGCAATTACGACATATATGTGAACTTCAAATCGAAAGAAAGGTTACATGTCTGTCATTGCTCATTTTATTAATGATTCTTGGGTGTTGCAAAGCCATATCTTGAGGTCAATAATATTTATTTTTAATTATATAACATGTGGTATAAAATTCATTAATGTTTTTATGAGCATACTTTTAACAAATATTTTATTTTTTAAATATGTAGGTTTATTTATGTGTCAACACCTCACACCATGGATGTTCTTGCACAAAAGCTATTAGATGCCTTGACTCAATGGAATATATAGAGTAAAATCTTTGCTATAATTGTGGATAATTGCAGCTCTAATGATGGTATGATTTCTATCATAGTTAATAAGTTATGTATTAAGCTTTTACTTGATGAGAAAATCCTTCACATAAGATGTTGTGCACATATTTTGAATTTGATTGTGAAAGATAGATTATTAGTGATAGATGAGGTCATTGAAAATATTAGTAGTAGTGTAATTTTTTGGATAGCTAGTCCTTCTAAAGTGGCACAGTTTGAAGATGTAGCTCGTCAATTAAAAGTGTCATATTCTAAAAAGTTAAGCCTTGATTGTAAAATTAGGTGGAATTCAACTTTCTTATTGTTTCACACTGTTTTTGTTGTACAAACATATTTTCCCTAAGTTGAAACTTAAGGATAAATATTATGTTTCTGTGCCTAGTGTAGAAGAATAGGAAAAGGTAAAAAATATTGTTGAGAAGTTGGAATTTTTTTATATTACTACCAAATTGTTTTCTAGGACAAAGTATCCTATTGTAAATTGTTATTTTGTGCAAGTATGTGAACTTCAAAGTTCAATTGTAAACTGGATGTGCTCTAATGATGTTGCAATTAATGCAATGGCAAAAAAAAAGTTTTACAAGTTTGATAAGAACTAGAAAGTTATTCATATTGTGTTAGTTTTTGCAGTTATATTGGATCTTAGGTGTAAAATGAAGGCAATGGAGTTTTATTTTCTCAAGGGTTATGGTCATGATGCAACTTATGAGATTGAACAAGTTAAGAGAACTTTTTATGATTTACTTCTTGAATACAAGTCTAGATTATCTAATCAAAGTCACATTCTTCTAATACTTCTGCTAAGGCATCACCATCTATTCAAGTAGTAAGTCAAGGAAAATTACTTTCCAAATTTGTTGCATTTGTAAGTTCTTCTTCTAGTGATGTTAATGTGAAATCAGAATTGGATCATTATTTAGATAAGACACATGCACCATGGATTGATTCTTTTAATATTTTGAATTAGTGGAGGAAAAATAGGTTGAAGTATCCCTCACTGCAAATGATGGCCAAAGATTTTCTTGTTGCTCCTATTTCTATAGTTGCATCTGAGTTAGCTTTTGATACTAGTGGGTGAGTTGTGAGTAAACATCGAAACAGATTTCATCCAAAAACTTTGAAGGCATTAATATGCACCAAAAATTGGTTAATTTGAGACTTGTGAGTAAACCCGCCAAATCCCCGAACAAGCTTAATTTGAGATTCTCGTTAAATTCATTAAATATACTCTTAAGTACGTAAGCGATTAATAATAAATGTACTATTGTTTACTCCATTCTAGATAATATTAATCAAATATCGATCACAAGGTCTTTAACAATACATATCCATGAAGTTAACAATACTTTGCAACATTTAGCAATTTTATGTAACACGACCTTAGGTAGCGGAGCGACTCAGAGTAGAGGGCTATGAGATGCCGTTACCTACGACGTAGTAAAATTAGATCCGTTGGGCGACATGCCTATACTGATCACTTATTTGTAAAAGAAGATAAAGGGGTGAGTCTCACAGACTCAGTGATCATAGACTACGTGAGTAGGGTGTAGATGGGAAACAAGCGATAAGGTAGAAATTTTTAATATGAAAAATATAAGAATATGTAAACAATTAACTTAAAAAGGATTGTGTGCCTTATGGGTAAATCAAGAATTTTAATGCAAGTTGATCAATTCAAATCACATATATATATATGTATATCAAAATCAACGTGTATAAAAGTTTTTATTGTCGAAACCTTTTATAGCTTACTTAAACCCAATCAGTGTAACATGCATCCTCTCGTAAAGTTAAACCTTTAAAACTTATAACCAGTCCATAAATCACCTTGTGTGTGAGTAGTTAAATCCACATCATTAAATAAACAGGGGAGCTGCTAAAAATCATAAAATTCTCACCATGCATAAAAATACAGTTTCGAAAACCCAAAGAGATTTTTAGTCTCGAGTAGGAGATGAAATAAAACTCATGGTCCCGCTACCAAGTAATAGCATCTGGGAGCCTCGCTCCACCGGACCCCACATATGCCATGGCAGTCTCAACGATGTTGGCTGACATCAGAGAATTAAGCAGTTGCAACTGCGTATCACTGGTGGCCTAGCCACATATATATCACAGACCATGGCCCCAACCATGTCTAACAGCCCATCGGTGACCCAAAGGTTCTCTAGCTAGAGCTCACTTGTGCACGAAGGTTAGACTTAATCGAAGTGACAATCAACCTACTCTCGACACTCTCGGTTTGTCAAAATCGTTTTCAAAACCAAATCAAGTTTTTCGAGGCTTTTTCTTGTAAATGTTTGAAATCCAAGTTCAATAATCCTTCAAATTTCTTTTCACATTTAAATGGCATGGTGTAAACCAGTGTACAAAAATCGAAAGAAAACCGATGCTCAAATATAGTATTTTAAATCATTTAACGGGATGCATTTAACTATGCATATCACACAAAGATACATGGCTTGAATTTTGATGCAAAATAGTATAAAAGGCTTGTTTCCCGATTTCTAAAGCACTTTACATATATAACTTATCTATATATATATATATATATATATATATACAAACTANTATATATATATATATATATATATATATCCAAAACAATTTCTAAAAACAATTTGCATCCACAATTTCCTAAGTTTTCTACTAACTCATGCTTTCCATAATTTTTTCATTTCAAATAAATCATCACGTATGTATATATGTATATATTACGGACATTTAGAAATCGACACACTCTACTCACCTTACAATAGTGGGATGCTTCATTGCTATTGATTCGGGCGCATATCTAGCTAATTCTAATCGCCTATCACTCGTTACCTCATCCAGCACGCTACCACGACAAACTTGCCTAGCAACAAATTAAACTTAATATATTTAATTGCACACACACACACATATATATATATAGGCAACAACTTGATTAATGATTCTTTACCCAAATTTCATATATTTCATCCTTATCACTCACAATTATTAAACATACCATCCATATACTTTAACCAACCAAAGCTTGCTCAACACCATGTAATCACATTACATGCTTACCTCTTGGTTTTTTCTTCTTTTTGGTTTCGCACACAAGTTCACAATTTCTTCACAACTATGGCCACCATTGCTGCCACAAACATCCTTACACAATTACCAACCCATTTCCAAAGATTATTCAAGCAAACATCAAAATCCTTACCTTATTTCTCTTGAATCTTGAAACCCACTTGATATTTCTCCAAATGCCCTTGAATCACTCCTTAAAACATGTGTGCATGTATGCCTTTGAGATTCTAAGCATCAAAATATAGGTGAAATGGAAGAAAAAGACAAGAATTTCTTCCTTTCTCCCATGGTTTTTCTCTTGATTCTCACTACTCGAGCCTTCACCTTTCTTTTCTTTTCTTTCTCCTTTTCTTCCCTTTCCTCTCCTCTTTCTTTTCTTCTTCCTTTCTTTCTTTCTCTTTCTCTCTTGGTTGTGGCCGAACTTCACAAATGCCTAGCCTTTAAAAAAGGACTTCTTTTATTTTATTTCTTACCACCATTGGCGGATTCCCTATGCCACCTTTTTCCATCGTTCATTTTTTTCTCCAAGCCATGCTTATCCACTTGTTATTTCACATGGCCGGCTTGATTTTTATCCATTCATTTTTTTTTCTATCATTTGTTGACTTTTCCTTGCACTTTCTTTAAGCATTGACCACAAGACACATTATTCTCACTTTTCTTTCTCCACCATCACTCACCCACTCCTTTTTATTTCCTTATCTTTTTTTAATTCTTTTTCATGGCCGGCCCCTACATCCTAATTCATGCCTTAAAATAGATTTTTTTTTTACTACCTCATTCATCACACGGGCGACTGCCCAACTCATTCTTTATTCTATTATATTTTATTTATTTACTTTTTATTTCTTAACTTGTCTTTTTTTTTCTTCTTTATCTTCTTCTTTTCTCCCCACAATTTCCTCATTATCCAATCTTCTTTGACAATAAATTCCCATTAACCCTAAATTTTAAAATTTCATGTAAGCCCTCAAACTTTTCTTTATTTATCGTAATACCTTCCAAACTTTCATCTTCTACTGTTTGGTCCTTCCAACACTTTTTAAATTTCAATTTTCTTCTATCTTTCTTCCTTTACACGTATATAATCAAAATATCGAAGTTGCACTTTAATGCGGTATCACTTTAATTTTTAAATATTTACTTATCGACGCTAGCTTAATTTAATGACAACACGCGAGCCCCACTAATATCATTTTTCCTTCAAAATTTTTTCTTACTTCCTTTCACCCACTTAGATTAGTCATATTATCCTTTTTTCGGATTAATTTCCACAATTGATAAAATATTAATATTTTAATATTATTTTATTCATAAAATAATATTTTATTTCAAAATATTCTTTTCACCCGTTCCCACTCTATGGCACTTAAATTTACATCAAGTGACCCTTCGTCTTATCGATAGGGTCTCATTGTCTGCTAAATGAGGGTACGGGGTGTTACAATCTCCCCCACTTAAAACAAATTTGTCCTTGAATTTAAATAAAGTAGGTTGGTAAAGCATACCTTAGTCGTGAGAGAGGTGTGGGTATTCTTTCTTCGTCTCCTCTTCGGGTTCCCAGGTCGCCTCTTCCATCGAACGATTTTGCCACAAGACCTTTACTAAGGCAATTTCCTTAGAGTGCAGTTGCTTCACTTGATGGTCCAATATTGCCACTAGCTGCTCTTCGAAGGTTAATCCTTCATCCAATGGAACCAAATCATAACGTATAACATGTGTCGGGTCCCTAATGTACTTCTTTAACATAGACACATGAAATGTAGGATTCACTCGAGCTAGTTCCATCGGTAAGGCTAGCCGATATGTTATGGGCCCAATTCGTTCCAAAATCTCGAAAGGTTCAATATATCTTGGACTCAATTTCCCTTTCTTCTCGAATCTTTTACTTCGTTTCAGGGGAGATACCTTTAGAAATACAAAATCTCCCACCTGAAGCTTCAATGGACGGTGCCTATTATCGGCATAAGACTTTTGTCTACTCTGGGCTGTCTTTAGACGTTCCCTTACTAAACTCACCACCTCAGTTGCTTGTTACACCAAATCAAGACCTAACAATTTTTTTTCTCTCACTTCAAACCATCTAATGGGCGATTTGCACTTTTATCCATATAACGCTTCAAAAGGAGCCATTCCGATACTAGCTTGGTAGCTATTGTTATATGCGAGTTTTGTTAAAGGTAATTGTTGATTCCACGTGGTTCCCAAATCCAACATGATTGACCTTAGCATGTCTTCGAGCGTTTGTATCACTCGCTCTGACTGACCATTCGTTTGAGGATGATACGCAGTATTGAAGTCTAAACAAGTACCTAAAGCTCCATGTAAACTTCTCCAAAACTTATTATTAAACTATGGCCCTTGATCAGACACTATGGTCACGGGGAACTCCATGCAATCATACAATACAATCAGTATAAATCTTGGCATACTTAGCTGACCCATGGCTAGTTTTTACATAAATGAAATGAGCCGATTTAGTCAATCGATCCACTATTACCCATATCAAATCATATCCTCCACTAACACAGGGCAATCTTGTCATAAAATCCATAGCCACGTGTCCCCATTTCCATTCGGGAATTGGCAAGGGTTGTAGCAAACCTAGGGGTTTCCCATGTTCAGCTTTAACTTGTTGACAAGTTAAGCACTTAGCTACATATTCAGCTATGTCCTTCTTCATCCTTGGCCATCAATAAATCATTTTTAAATCATGATACATTTTAGTGGCTCCTAGATGTACGATATAGGCAGTAATGTGAGTTACTTCAAAAATTTCTTCTCTCAGGTTATCTCGATCCAGTACATACGTTCATGATCCATACTTCAACAATCCCTCATCTCCATACTCAAATTCCTGATCTCACTCTTCGGATCCCAAAATTTTCATCACAAATTCATTTTGTTCTTAGGCATTCAAATTCGATCCAAGATCATTGGTCGTACTCGAAAATGAGCAATAAGGGCACTAGGCCTACCAATATCAATCTTGACCCCCATACTGCCTAGGCTCTGCCATCCATGTACTATACTTCTTCGTTCAGTAAACAAATGTGCCAAACTACCCATAAACTTTCGACTTAAAGCATCAACCACCACGTTCGCCTTACTAGGGTGATATTGGATGGTACAATCATAATCCTTAAGCAATTCCATCCATCGACGTTGCCTCAAATTGAGATCACGCTATTGAAATATATACTTCAAACTCTTGTGATCAGTATATATTTCAAAACTTCCCCTGTACAAATAATGACGCCAAATTTTTAAGGCAAACACTATCACTGCCATTTCCAAATCATGAAAAGGATAGTTTTGCTCATGCCTCTTGAGTTGCCTTGAGGCATAAGTGATCACCCTACCATTTTGCATCAGCACACATCCTAGTCCAACACTTGATGCATCACAATACACAACATAACCTCTTGTACCATTTGGTAAACTTAAGATAGGTGCAGAAATCAAGCACTATTTCAGTCTTAAGAAGCTGCCTTCACACTCGTTAGTCCATTCAAACTTAGCTCCTTTCCGAGTTAACTTGGTCAATGGTGCCACGATTTTTGAGAAATCCTACACAAATCGATGATAATATTTGGCCAGTCCAAGAAAACTCTGAACCTCAATAACCATACTTGGTCTTAACCAAGTTTGGATCGATGCAACCTTTTGCGAATCCACGCTAATTCCTTCTTTTGATATTACATGCTTGAGAAAGCTAACACTCTCCAACCAAAAAGTGCACTTAGAGAACTTCGCATACAATTCATGTTCTCGAAGTGTTTGTAACACCATTCTCAGGCGCTGTGCATGCTCTTTGAGACTTCGAGAATACACCAGGATATCATCAATAAATATTACCATAAATCTATCCAAATAGAGCCGAAATACTCTATTCATAAAATCCATGAAAGCGGTGGGAGCATTAGTTAAACCAAAAGACATCACTAAAAATTCATAATGTCTGTACCTCGTACAAAATGCGGTCTTTGATATATCCTCCTCCAAGACTCTTAACTGATGGTACCCCAAGCGTAGATCAATTTACGAGAAACATTGTACTCCTTACAGTTGATCGAATAAATCATCGATCTTGAGAAATGGATATTTATTCTTAATAGTCACACTATTCAACTTCCGATAGTCTACACATAACCTCAAACTTTCATCCTTTTTCTTTACAAATAATACTGGAGCTCCCCAAGGCAAAGTACTTGGATGAATAAATCCTTTTTCTCCTAACTCTTGTAATTGCTATCGCAACACTCGTATTTCTGCTGGTGCCATTCGATAGGGAACTTCGGATATTGGTTCCATGCTAGGAATCAAATTAATGCAAAACTCAACTTCTCTTTCTAGGGGCAAGCTTGGCACTTCATCTGGGAACACATCTTCAAATTCGTTAACTATTGGCACCATTTTAATATCTGGAACTTCTTCCTCCATTAGCATATCTTCGTTGGCCACTACACATGCCAAGTAATTCTATCTCGTTTCCACCCTAACGACTCCTACCAATATTCCTTTGTTGCACGACTCCTATGTCCATAAATAATAAAAGGGACTTCTTCAGGAAACTTAAATTCCACATATTTATAGTGACAATCAACATTGGCATAACAATCATACAACCAATCCATTCCCAATATCGCATCATAGTCCAATGTCACCAACAACACCAAATCCACCAATGTCTTCCGATGGTTAATTTTAACTAACTAAAACTTATACACAAACTTCGCCATATAAATTTCTTCTAAAGGTGTGGTCACTACCAACAGGTCTACCATGATTTTGCAAGGTTTATTCAACTTTGACACAAAATAAGGGGAAACAAAAGAATAGGTAGCCCCGGGATCAAATAAAACTAATGCTTCAGATCGCAAATTAAGAAAGTAACTATCACCACATCATTAGAAGCAAGCACATCTTATGGACCCACAGCAAACATTCTCACTTGTCCTCCCCCGGAAGTGCCTTGTGGCACTAACTCCATAGGTCGGGATTGGGAGGTAGAAGCTATTCTTTTACCTTTATTGAGTCGATTTTTGCTAGTTGGAGGTTAAACTACAGATGCTACCGTTGATGTTGGTTGTACATAAAAACGGCTAGTTCCTTGCGATCTTCCTTCATATGGGCAATCCCTTCTCATATGCCCCGGTTGACCTCAGTTAAAGCACACATTATATGACTGAGCACATGGCCCCACATGCGTAGTACCACAACGTGTATATTAAGGACTCATATGGCCCTTCTGTCTACTGTTAGGGCTAGTCATTTCTTTACCAGGTCCTCGGCGGTTACTTGATCTAGAAAAGTTCCCACGACGAGGTGGACTGTTGAACTAGGGGTTTCTCTTATACCCTTAAGATCTAGTTGACACTTACTCTCTATTCTGCATATTCTCTTTTCGACTAGACTGACTTGACCTCTTAAAGGTCATTTCTCGACCAGTGTGCCTTTGACTAGTCTGTCCTTCAGCCTTAGTCTGTCTAGTGCTTTCACGTAGTGCCCTAGCCTCCACACTGTATCCTTTTATTAGTTGGGCACAATCCACGACATCAGAATACGAATCGAACCTCTACCGAGCAACCGCTCTAAACAAATACTCGAACAATCCAACCACAAACCAATTCACTCTCATTTCTTCTAAAGATACTAAGTATGGGGTGTACCTAGATAATTGCGTAATTGTACATCATACTCAGACACCGTCATCCCGAGTGTCTGTCTCAAAGCCTCAAACTCCCTAGCCTTAGCCACTCACACACTCCGAGGCATAAATCTATCCATAAAGGCTTTATCAAGTTCCTTCCACCCAAGCGGACCAGCATCACTAGATCTATCCCACATATATGACATAATCCATTGTAGTGCTACATCCTCTAGACGAAAACTAGCCAATGTTACTAAGCTTGTGCTTGAAGCTCCTAAAGCGCGACAGATCCTTCCCATGGTGTCCAAAAATCTACGTGGGTCTTCTCCCACTGTGGAACCAGTGAAGGATGGAGGTTTTAGCTTCATAAATGAAGATAATGAAACTGAGTCATCTCCCTCGTCATCATTTGAATCATTTTCATCCTTCTCCTCTGACCCTTCCTCTTCTATTATATTTGTATTTGGATCATAATTCGAATCTTGTGAATCTAAATCCATGTAACAACCCTTTCCTGTCGCTACCGGCATTCGAGACCTCCAAGAAAACCCGTCAAGTCTCGAACAAGCCTAACTTGAAATGCCTGTTAGATCACTACATACAATCACCATCCCATATTAATAATTAAAATAGTATACTTTCATAACATGAATGGGAAACATAAACATGCTAATCAATTCAAGCTTCGAATCATTTAGTCATAAATTTATACATTAAAATATGCAATCTCTAATTATTTACTTATACCATTATCAATAGTTGGTTACAACTCAATGAACAAAGCGCTACTACTTGACCTCTAACAGTGGAGCAACTCAGGAGGAAATGCTAGGAGATGCTTTTACCTATCCGCAGTGGACTGAACGCACTAATAATTACACGCTAGGCCGATCCCCATCTGTAAAAGGGAGAAATAAGGGTTTAAAAACTAACAGAGATTTTTGTCTCGAGTAGGAAATCAAATAAAATCTGTGGTCCCGCTACCACGTAAAAACCTTTAGGGGCCTCGCTCCACCGGATCCCACATGCCATGGCAGTCATAACGATGTTGGCCAACATCGGAGAATAAAGCGATCGCAACCACGTAATCATCTAGTGGCCTAGCCACGCATACATATATCACAGGCTATGGCCCCCGCCACGCCTAACCGCCCATCAGAGACCCAAGGGTTTTCTAGCTAGAGCTCACTCGTGCAAGAGGGTCACACTTAACCGAAGTGACAGTCGGCCTACTCTCGAATCTCTCGATTTGTAAAACAATTTTTGAAATTTTCTTATGTCTTTAAAAGCTTGTCTCAAAATTATTTCTAAAGCATTCAACACAGGGTATGATAAAATCTATTGTCATTTTCATAAAATAAAGTTGGTGCATGAATTTCGAAACAATAACTCGCAAGGTGAATAAGCATTATAATTATGAATGCACATTGCACAAATATATAAAGCACATTTTTTTATAGAAATCGTCTTGAAAAGCTTGTTTCTCGGTTTGAAACACTTTAAGTATAATTTATACATATATATTCAAAACACGTTTGAAAATCATGGCAATCACAAATTTCCTAGAAATCTACCAACTCATGCTTTCCACAAATTTTCATGTATAATAAATCACACGTGAAGATATATATATATATATATATATATATACGCATAATTACGAAAATTTAAAATTGACACCCCCTACTCACCTTAAAATAACGGGATAATACGTCACTATTTCTATTTGTCAATGGCTCTTTATTTTGTTCGGCACTCCCGCACAGCTCACTTCCTTTACCTCTGCATTTTCTTTTCTTCCTTGTTTTTCTCTCTTTTTCTTGCTCTTTTGGACCCATCCTTCCTTGTTGCTATTGGGCCCTTCTCATGGGCTCTTTCCACTTCTCCTTATTGGGCTATGCCTACTTTTTTTTTCTTTCTTTCTTGTTTCTCTCTCTCTCTTCTGCCCCTCTTCTTTCTTACCATATTTGCAGCCACCATCATTCCTCCTTCCCTTTCAACGCTGGCCACGTATTCCTCATTTCTCTCTCATCGCTGGTAGCACCCTAAAAACCCAGCTTCTTCTCTTTTCCTTCCTCAAAATTCAGTAGCACAAAGTCCGTCTTTCCTCTCAAAAATTGACAACACAAAGCCTCATTTTTCCTCTTTAAATCGACAGCAAATCAGCCCTCTTTTCTCTCTCAAAATCAGCTCATTTCTCCCTTTTATTTGCTCCATAAGTGGCTGTCAGTAGTAGCATGAGGAAATAAATTTTTCTCTTGCTCACCAACTTTCTCTCTCCTTCCCGTTTTGTCTCCTCAAAGTCTAGCCCTTCTTCCTTTTTCTTGTTATTCTTTCTAGCCATCCTTATCCATTTTGTACTTGTCAACTATATTTATTTATTTTTTAATTTTTTTTACTTGGCCAGCGTTCCACCTTCATTTTTAATTCTGTTTCCTTTATTATTCCTTAAATGGCCGGCCCCTACTAACTCAATTCATCACTTAAAAATATATTTTTTTAACTTATTCATTTGCCACATGGGCGGTTGCCTACTCCACCTTTGTTCCATTTTTTTTCTTTATTTTTCCTTTCTTTTTCTCCCATGTGGTCAAAGTAAAGTCAAAAAGCCATGCTTCATTTTCCACCCGTCCTACCTTTTCATTATTCAACTTTTATTTATTCATTTCATTTTATTTATTTATTCATTTATTGTTATTATTATTAGTAATATTTTAATATTATTTTATTAAATAAAATATTTTTTAAAAAATTTTCTACTTGTCTCCTCTAGTCCCGAAATATATTATTATGTCCTGCTTCACTTCCAAATCACCTTTTAACACGTTAATTCATCCTCAACGAAGATATTATTATTAAATTATTATTTTCACGTGTGCAAAATATTTTACTTTGGAGCATTCTTTTACTCCTTTATCACTCTTTAGTACATCAATTCGCATCAATTATTCCTTCGTCTTACCGGGACGGTTATGTTAACTACTATACGGGGGTACGGGGTGTTACAATCTCCCCCACTTAATAGAATTGATCCCCAAATTCATGTCAACGTTGGGTCGTTAATCCCACTCTAGGATCTTATTTTATCCCTTCCTCTATAAGGAATTTTGGTTTATCCACCTTGTTTACCTTCCATTCGATTAGAATACTTCATTTATGTCTATTATCACCTTTTAAAATCAAGTTGGGGGTACCTTCCACAATCATTATCACTTATTATTAAAATGCCAAGCATGCCTTTATCTCCATCGTTAACTTTGAAACATAACTCCCTCTCAATCAAGCCAATTTCGATCACATGTTATATTTATGTATACCTAATCACCATTTTATTACTTCATTCATTTCATCTCTATACCATATTTGGTAGCTTACAACATCATAAACATGCCATATTCATTCCTATACGTATTCTCAACGTTGGGGGAAAATTAATGCCTTCAATTGTTCGCACATACTTCATGTTTATCTTGCACTTATGCAACTCCAATCTTCTCCATCTTTTCGTTAATTACATGTCTGAAGATTCACACTTCTATATCATTTTTAATTTAATACCGTTCAAATTATGTAGAAAGGCAATTCACTTGTCAAGCTTTATCTTTAATGTAATTCTTTCATTCGCCATTAAACTCTTTTCAGTAGTTCTAGTCCCTTTATGCTTAAAAATATATTATCCTTACTATGACTTAGAACTTTTTGACCATCTTTGACGAAATTAAATTTTATCTTTCTTACTCAATCCCTTCATCTACTCAAATTATAATACTAGCACCATTTATTCTTTATCCATCGCATTATTGCCACACACAAAATTAAGCATAATTAAGAAATAGCATTTCATTTATTCATGCAACTCAATCATATCATTCCATCTTAAATATTATTCCGGAGTTCTCTCTATATTCACATAGCTGAATTTCTAATGGTATATCTTATTATTGTACCACTAATGCAACTCATCAAGCATATTATGTTCAATTCTCAAATCGCTAAAAATAATTCTATATTCCCACTGATGACATGAGTAACTACACATGTACATATATACATCCATTAAATATCAACATCCATTACCACATGTAAGAACCCCTTTTTACTTTCCTCAATTTTGTCGTTTCCAATTTATCCTTCTGTTTCATTTCCATAGATCATAGTTAGTCCACGAACATCAAAATATAATCAGTTCCCAAAGTACTCTTTGGACATTTAAGTTATCATTCAACTTGCATTCTACCATATTTCATCCTTTATATAGTCCATATGAACTCGCATTATACTGATGCACGACTCTACATATGTACAAACTTAAGCTTTTCTCTTATCATTTCCAACCATATACATGAATTTCAGTATACTATGTATCATTGTATCATAGTGTCATTATCCACATCTCAATCACTAAATATTGTTTTTATCCAATTATATTTCGGTATCCATGTATGCTTTACAATCTTATTGACCCTTCAGGTTCATTTTTGCTAGATCACTACATCTTATGCAATATCACAATCCCTAAAAGTCACCTTCATTTCTCATTTACCTTCTGTACTTCCATTGTACATGTCCTTTTTCATTTTGATATTAGTTAATCACTTAAAATTTAGATTCGTCGAGGTCATGTACACTTCTTACATTTTGAATACTAATTTCCCACATTAGGAAATTTTCATTAACCAACTTCATTATCGGGATTACCTTCGATCATCTTATACTATTCCTTTATACCAATATATCATTACTTTCCCTTTAGCGTCAGCACAGTCAACTCTGAT
Source organism: Theobroma cacao (assembly GCF_000208745.1). Taxonomy (NCBI): domain Eukaryota; kingdom Viridiplantae; phylum Streptophyta; class Magnoliopsida; order Malvales; family Malvaceae; genus Theobroma; species Theobroma cacao. The sequence goes on from NC_030852.1 coordinate 9,641,745, forward strand.
ATTTATAAAACTTAATATAGATTTTACCTAAGTGTCCCTTGACATCATCGCCAATATCTAATTTCAACCTCACATCGTGCGACCTTATAACTTATGCTTTAACCATTAAGCTCCTTAACAATTCCAAGTTTCACATTTCCTTATCATGTATATAAAATATTTTAAAGTATTATTAACCATTATTCTTGACACTTGCAGTTTAGTCTATTCGTTTCAAGACTTTTATACATTTCCAATCACTCAGTTACTTATTTACTCTTTAATCCTTCAAACACCTTCAGTTCAAAAGCATGCACTTATTCTCTAAGATATTTTAATGTGTCCTCATCCATTCATACCTCTATTTATGTTCTTAGGTTTCTAGTACACCACAAAATTGACCTTGTCTTATTACTAATCTCTTTTCTTCCAACTATATCAAATAAGATTGCAAATCCTTCTAACAATACGGTAAATTAGCTCATTTGTTATGCCAACCTTATAATTCTTCATTCCCCATTTCCTCACTTGGTATTGGCAGTTCTTTATTTCTTAAAATTCATCTTTAATTAACTTAATGTTCCTCTCAATTTTTTACATCGTAGTTTATCCCAAAGACTTTTCATCTTCCTTTTTCTTACATGCCATGATATCTAAAACAATGAAGAAACCTTTTGGTTCAAGTAATATTCTCCAAATCATTTAAACCTCCACATAATAATGTTTAGTACCAAGGTTAACGAATTGATTTCAGCTTGTAATTTATTCCCACACTTCCACATTTTACTCATGCGTCTAGTACTTGAGATGTTCCTAGCGCTGTGGCACCGAATAGTTGGTGTTGCAACAGTGCAACTGCTAGAAATTTCTTCCACAAGGAAATTCTCCTACCTTTAAGACTACTACATTAGTCACATGCTCTAGGTCTAGTCAATAACTTTAATTTTATGTTGTCTCATAGCACTTGTGATCAATCAAACAAGTCTCACTTAAAGATACCCTTTCCATATGGTATGACAAATTTTCAATTCCATATTACCACACATATTTATTCATCCATTCTAGCATCCACAATTCCTTTAACATTCGTTACTGATTATTTTCCTTTTCTTGCAACTCACATAGTCTAGTCACTTCAACTTAAAATTGTCATGAAATTAATCCATCTGGATCAACACCTTATGTTTACCTTATTATTAATTCAGGAATTTCATCTTTCCCTACTTCCATATTTACTTCAAATAGTGTATTTCTAAGTCAATTATCACCATATAGTATCACGACACTATGTGCCTCCTTTCCACTATCTTTCATACCCCACAGGAATTAATTAAAAGATTTATGTACTTTGACTAATGCTAATTCCCTTCAACCATATCTTAAATACTCCAAACTCACAAATTACAACTCCAAGTGTATACTCACATATTGATAACCTTCATCTATTTCATGATCATGAAAACTACAATTTACAAACTAACTTTCTATCGTACGCACGTTATCAGAACATTAATTTCAACATATCTATTTCACCCCTTTTTGTGGTATGCCAAAATCGTCGTTTAGGCATATTTCACTACTAGCAATCATATTCCTTTACTATAACATCTAGTCCAAATTTGATTAAGCAATTGTCTCCAAATAACTCTTAAATACATAAATATCAAATCGTACACCACTTAATGTTAAGATCTTAACTTTACTCGTCGATCCTTAACCAATCACATCTATAAAGTGAATAATTTACTTAATTATTACACCTCACCCTTGCGGTCATAAGATCAAAGTTGTCCAAAACTTAGGATGCAAAAGCTCCGTCTTAAAGCATATCCAAAAATCAATATTTTTTAAGTCCCTTACCTTTGAAGAAATCAAATTCAAGACTAATCATTTGCACCATAGTTTGCATACTAATCGAATTAGACTCCTAAATTGATCCTTTAAAGTGATTTGTATATCAAGCTCAAATTTAGAACTCCATATGGTATTTAGACTAGAATCAATTTTCTTGAGCCATTTAACTTTAAACTACCACATTCACCGCTAGTCCTTTAATTCATTGGCTTCGTACTAAGCATAGCAAAATTTAAGCTCATCCTTAGAGCATATTTACTTACTAACCTTTTACTTCTTGACCACACATCAATTATAATAGTCACTGATTTCCACCCTTGAGCTAATTCATGCACTTACAACTATAACCCATAATAGTTCAAATCAAACCTTGGGATCTCACCGTCACTTAATTGAATTCAAAACCAGCTCCATTTAAGCTGCTATACACATATTTAACACATGTACATTTATAAAATATTTCGAAAGTTCAACACCATTCATATATGGGTAGGGCAAGCTTAATTAACACAGTGCACTTGCCTCCGTGCATGTGAGTATCAGTTTACACCTCTCTTAATACTTAGATGTATAAGCCTCAAGTGAATCTCAACGATCAATATTTATTCCAATAAAGATGCACTCCTTATTACCAATATCACATGGGCTCCTTTACATTGACCTTAATAACCATTAAATATTGTCTAATTTCTCCCCATTAATAATCCTGTGCTCAATTTATAACTCCACCAAATGCATAAGTTATTTTGGACCTATTAGTCTAACTCCACTTTCCTTCATCCTTGGTCGAAGGATTACATCATTACAGTGCCCGTTCATTAGGAGCATTTGCTTTAAAATCTTTCCAACAATAGCTCATGTCACGGGTGGCATCTCAAGCTCAAACAACAGCACCACTTATAACCTTTACATGACGATAGCAAAAAGGTAGATTACTAGGAATAAGAGTTTATATAGCCTCCTGTCTATGACTTGTGCTGCAATCACAAACCATAAACAAGACTCTACATTAACTCCGACAACTCCGCTGATTGACACAAAAATCCTTAGGACTCGACTAAACCTAAGGCTTTGATACCAACATTGTAGCAACCCTTTCTCGTCGCTACCAGCATTCGAGACCTCCGAGAAGACCCGCCAAGTCCAGAACAAGCCTAACTTGAAATGTCTGTTAGATCACTACATACAATCACCATCCCATATTAATAACTAAAACAATATACTTTCATAACATGAATGGGAAACATAAACATGCTAATCAATTCAAGCTTCAAACCATTTAGTCATAAATTTATACATTAAAATTCGCAATCTCTAATTATTTACTTATACCGTTATCAATAGTTGTTTACAACTCAATGAACGAAGAGCTACTAATTGACCTCTAACAGTGGAGCGACTTGGAAGGAAATGCTAGGAGATGCCTTTACCTATCCATATGGACTGAACACGTCGATGATTACATGCTAGGTCGATCCCTATCTACAAAAAGGGGAAATAAGGGGGTGTGAGTCTCACAGACTAAATGATCATCGGCTCCGTGAGCAGGGCATAGATGGGAAACAAGCAATAAGGTAGAGATTTTGAATATTAAAAATCACAAGAGTCGATAAAAATATTTTAATCCAAATGGAGATTTGTGACTTATATAAAGAAAATAATATCGAGAATTTCTTGTAAGGCGTAAACAACTATAATGTATATCAAATCAAGTAAGTAAACTTTTGTGCATCGAGAAGGTTAATATCCACTTTCAAACTAAATCAGTAAAATATCATTTTAAACCTCGTGTTCGTAAAAGATCTCCGCAGTCAAAATTATCTCATGTAATACTCAAATCAAATCAATAAAGTTGGGCAAGCACCCGCGAAACCAAATAGTAACCAGGTTTATACAATATTCACAAATCGCCTCACACGCGAGGGTAAAAATTCATATAACAGTAAAACCAGGGGAAGCTGCAGAAAATCGTATAATTTTGTTTTCACCATGCAACAAATAAGAGTTTAAAAACCCAAAGAGATTTTTGTCTCGAGTAGGAAATCAAATAAAATTCGTGGTCCCGCTACCACGTAATAACTATCACGACCCGATTTCCAAGCCGTGACCGGTGCATGGACTTAATGGACGTAGTCCATTAAGCCCTAGCAAACCTATCTATATTATCCTGCTCATTATTCCATCAAAGTTACTAAAGTCACATTTTGTAATTTCGAACCAAAATAATGCTAACCATTTCCGACTCGTAGTGACATACCAATCCAAATATACATACATTGTCTAAAATATGTCTTAACAATTTACATCAGGTTTGACCATACATATAAAAAAGTAGACTCGATTTCCAGCGGAGAGACTCAGACAAATGTACAGCTACTGAATGCCGAGACACCTACCAAGGGTCGAATATACGAAGACACCTCGACCTATTTACTAGCTGCCTCTTGATTTGAAAACATGAAGTTGAAACCGATGAGAATAAACCCAGTGAGTGAACATATGAAGAGAACAAGCAATATAATAAGGAAAAGTTTGAAATCATAATGCACTTATTTGAAAACGATGCACTTTAGCTTAAGTCCTTATTAAAACCCTCAATTGAACCCTTGGTTGATAAATCATGTGACGATAGAGAATTCATATCCAACATGAAATTAGAGAAGTGGAAAATATGGCAAAAACCAGCCAAATGATAAACGGAACAGAAAGTTTCATTCTCGCTACAGCGAGAAATAGAGCAACAAGAAAGACTTCCTTTCATCCCAAATAAACCATTTCACTGCAATGCAAATCAATTTGGATCACAAAAAAAATTCTCAAGGTTCAGCTAGCAGGATTCCACATACATTATAGTCACACACGTTATTCATAAAATCTTTATTGCATTAATACATGTGAACATATGCAAACATATATGTATATATATACATCCATCGCCTCCCCAGCTCAAGAACATCCCCCCACATCGTGCACATAGCTGAAGTCATCGTGTGCATGCCCCCACATCGTGCATATCTAATGCTGTCGTGTACATCCCCCCACATTGTGCACACGAGCAATATCATCATCTGCCTACCTCACCACCGTCATCACCAGTATGTGCATCCCCCCACATGTGCACACACACAGTTATATCCATTACACAATATTATTAACCAATGTACTATACATATATATATATCAACATTATACCGAAACACATGCGTTCATCACACTTTCCATTTCACAACATAAAGACATTTCATAAGGGCTTGTTCCCAAGCACTTTTTTTTTTTTGAAAGAGAATTGGATAAATCATTCAAAATATTTGTCCAAATACATTCACATATCCCAAAACAGTTTTGAAATACAAGTTCACTCACCTGTCTTTGTTGATTTTTAAAGCAGCTCCAACTTCCACTAATGCCCCGAATGGTGATGTGGGGTTTCAGTGGAGCCTATCACACATTAGCATCACAATCAACTCAATCACATAACCAAAATTCTAAAAGCAATCTCCTAAATCATGTTCAACTGGTTATTCCTAACTAGCTTCCAACTACCATCAAATGGCTATTTATTTGCACTATTATAATCACACCAAAATGAATAAACCGCCTCAACTACAAAACACTCATAAATCTAACTATTAATCAATCTCAACAACTAAAATATCAAATCAATTTCAATGCTCACCTTGCTAGATTTACAATTGAATATCCCTTCAAGAATTCCCAACTATTATAGAAGGTCTTTCTTTCTCTCTCTAAAACCCTAATTAGTGAGAGAAAGTATTGATCTAAGACATTTCAAGGGTTTTAAGGTGAAAGAGTGAAAGAGCATAAGAGGTTCTATAAAAAAAATGCACAAAAGCATGAAAATGAAGGCTAACTTGAGAGAGTTATGGAAGCTTGAAGAGTACTCCCATGGAAGGTGAAGAAATGTGGGATGGGAGGAAGAACAAGAAGACCAAGTGCTCGAAATTTAAGGAAGGTGCTGGAGAATAAAGATATTTATAGTTAAAACTTATCCAATTATTCATAAAATTACAATAATGTCCTTAGCAATGCCACTTGTCTTCCTCTTGTTCTTGTGAAATCGTTTACTCTTTTGACACTACGGAAAGGTCCAAAATCCTTTGAAAGAGGTCCCTTAAGTAGCCCCCAAAAGTCATAGCTTCAAAAACCCAAAAATCTTGTTATTTGTAGAATTTATGATGAGGGTCGCGGCTCTCAATTTCCAGCGTTGCGGTGCTCAAACATTCTACCAATTTCGGTTCTTTTGGCACAAACCTTTCACTTCGACAAAGATTTTGACCACATTCTCTCTAGAATTGGGAAAAGTGGTAAACATAAAAGTTGTAGCCCTACCTCTTAGCTTTCTAATGGTTAAAAATCATGTTATTTGAACTTCTGTAGTGGGAGATATACTTAAAAAACTAAAATATATGCAAATAGGGCTACTGTTCATTATGCACCTTTCTTCACCAATTAAAATTATTTTTCATCTTACTCCTAGAACGACATAAAATAATTATAAGTAACGTAAAACTAGCATCATTAGCCCAAATTAAACCTTTAAACATAAGTTCCACCTTGAGTTACGCGCCTATGAAGGTAGAGGTTTCACAATAACCTCCGAAAGCCTCGCTCCACCAGATCCCACATGCCATGGTAGTCTCAACGATGTTGGCCGACATTAGAGAATCAAGCAGTTGCAACCACGTAATCATCTGATGGCCTAGCCACGCATACATATAGCACAGGTCGTGGCTCCCGCCACGCCTAATTGCCCATCGAATACCCAAGGGTTCTCTAGCTAGAGCTCACTCGTGCACGAGGGTCACAGTTAACCGAAGTGACAGTCGACCTACTCTCAAATCTCTCTGTTTGTAAAACCATTTTTGAAATTTTGTTATGTCTTTAAAAGCTCGTCTCAAAATTATTTCCAAAGCATTCAACACAGGGTATGATAAAATCTATTATCATTTTCATAAAATAAAGTTGGTGCATGAATTTCAAAACAATAACTCGCATGGTGAATAAGCATTATAATCATGAATGCACACTGCACAAATATATAAGGCACATTTTTTATATAAATCATCTTGAAAATCTTGTTTCTCGATTTAAAATACTTTACGTATAATTTATACATATATATTCAAAACACATTTGAAAATCATGGCAATCACAAATTTCCTAGAAATCTACCAACTCATGCTTTCCACAATTTTTCATATAAAATAAATCACACGTACAAATATATATATATATATATAGGAATAATTACAAAAATTTTAAAATTGACACCCCCTACTCACCTCGAAATAGCGGGATACTACGTCGCTATTTTTGCTTGTCAATGGCTCGTTATTTCGTTCAGCACTCCCGTACAACTCACTTCCTTTACCTTTGCATTTTCTTTTCTTCCTTGTTTTTCTCTCTTTTTCTTACTCTTTTGGACCTATCCTTCCTTGGGCCCTTCTCATGGGCTCTTTCCACTTATCCTCATTGGGCTATGCCTACTTTTTCTTTTCTTATTTTTCTTTTTACTTTTTTTTTTCCTTTCTTTCCCGTTTCTCTCTCTCTCTTCTGCTTCTATTCTTTCTTACCATATTTGCAGCCACCATCATTCATTTTTCCCTCTCAACGTCGATCACATTTTCCTTCTTTCTTTCTCACCACCGGTAGCACCCTAAAAACCCAGCTTCCTCTTTTTTCCTTCCTCAAAATCCAGCAGCACAAAGCCTCATTTTTCCTCCTTAAATTGGCAGCAAATCAGCCCCTTTCCTCTCTTAAAATCAGCTCCTTTCTCCATTTTATTTGCTCCATAAGTGGCTATTGGCAGCAGCATGAGGAAATAAAATTTGCTCTTTCTCACCAACTCTCTCTCTCCTTCCCGTTTTGTCTCCTCAAAGTCTAGCGCTTCTCCCTTTTTCTTGTTATTCTTTCCAGCCGTCCTTATCCATTTTGTACTTGTCAACTATATTTATTTATTTTTTATTTTTTATACTTGGCCAGCCTCCCACTATCATTTCCTCTTCGTTTATTATTCCTTAAATGGTCAGCCCCTACTAACTCAATTCATCACTTAAAATATATTTTTTTAAGTTATTCATTTGCCACATGGGCGGCTGCCCACTCCACCTTTGTTCCATTTTTTTTCTTTATTTTTCCTTTCTTTTTCTCCCATATGGTCAAAGTCAAGTCAAAAGGCCTTGCTTCATTTTCCACTTGTCCTACCCTTTCATTATTCATCTTTTCTTTATTCATTTCATTTTATTTATTTATTCATTTATTGTTATTATTATTAGTAATATTTTAATATTATTTTATTAAATAAAATATTATTTTTTCAAAATTTTCTACTTGTCTCCTTTAGTCTCGAAATGTATTATTATGTCCTGTTTCACTTCCAAATCACCTTTTAACGTGTTAATTCATCCCTAACAAAAATATTATTATTTAATTATTATTTTCACATGTGCTAAATATTTTACTTTGGAGCATTCCTTTACTCTTTTATCACTCTTTAGCACATAAACTTGCATCAATTATTCCTTTGTCTTACTGAGACAGTTATGTTAACTACTATACGAGGGTACGGGGTGTTACAATCCATTTACTCTTCAGCTGCATTAGCACATCGCTGAGTAAATTCAGTAAACTGTTGGGTTAAATTCCGTAATCCAGCAGTTAATTTGTAAAGCCTGACCTTATAAAATATTTGTCATGACATACATATGATGGATAGCATTTTTGCATGCTAAGAGAGTCCCGAAGAATTTACAAAAGTCAGTATTGTACCTAGAGGTACAACAAAGTTGATTTAAGTCTCGAACTAGATCAAATAGGGATTTTAGGGTGAAATTGAAAATTTTAAAGTCCTAGAATGACTTAGAATGGTGATTCGGGGTTCGAGGATCAATTCGGAGTCAAACCAAAAATTTCACTATCTAGGGGCAAAATGGTAATTTTGCCACTCAAGGACAAAATGGGAAATTTTTTGAAGAATTTTGATCATATATGACTTATTGGAGTATGATTTGAGGTTGAGAAGTGAAAATTTTGTAATCTTGGTATTTTTCGGAGCATAGGGGTAAAAGAGTAATTTTGCCACCCTAGGGGCAAAATTGTAATTTTACACACCCAACACTTGTCCAGCACATGGATTTTACCCAATATTATCAAGAATAATTGAAGGAATTTATATGGTGGAGAGAGAAAGCTTAATAGTTAAGAAATAAAAATGGACTAACGAAATGGTGACACATGGCATATTTATAACCATTAACTATTTGGCTTATAAATTAACACAAATCAGCCCATTTTCTCTTCATATGGCCGGCCAAACCAAGAACAAAGGAAGAACAAAGGGAGAAAAGAAAAACAAGAACCGTAAGTGGAAAAATTCAAGGAAAAATTGGTGGATTTCAAGGAATCAAGCAATCAAAGGTAAAATTTCTTGATTTTGACTTGTGATCTACCTTTCCCATGCATTTCTCCTTATTTTCCATGGTTAGATTTCATGTTTTCATGGTGAATTCATGGCTGGTCAAAATGGGTATGGAGAGAGAAAGATGTTAGATTTATTTGATTTTTAAGTTATGTTAGTGTTTTTAGTCAGTTTAGCATATTTAGAAACAAAACAACAAGAAAAGAATTCATTTTTCCCATCAACCATCAATGGTCGTGTTTCCTAGGGAGGATATTGTGGCCGAAATTGATGAAATTTCATGATATTTGATGTTTGGTGAGGCTAGAAATTAAATGGAAAATTTTGGTGTGAAAATTCGAATTTTTACCTCATGTATAGACATGTGTGATTATTGACCCAGGATTGATAAATTGAATCTCATTCACAGTCACTGAGGTAATTTAGGTATAATTGGAGTGTAGAAAGTGAAAGAAATTGAGTTGGAGTTAAATTGGAGGTTTTAGCCAATTACATCGAGAATAGTGCGAATTAGGTTGAATACCGTATTTAAACGGTTATTCGGACATTTTGCATCACATTTCGTGCATTCATATAGATTTATAGAGCCTAAAATAGTTTATGATAAATTGAAACAATTTATTGAAATTCATGTCACGTATGATGTATAGGTGGTGAGCCCTCTAACAAGGGTAAAGAGATTGTGCCCGAAGACTGGGAATAGGAGTATATCGAACTCCTAGTACTGTGAGTAACCTTACTATCATTTTAATTATCTAAAGTATGTTTTTAATCGATTTTGGTGAAATTTTATGAAAATGAGTTTAAATGGTAAATCTTTGTGTTTTACAAACAAAATGCGTTTACATGAAAAGATTTTATAAATTGTCTTGAAATTGAATAATGATTTTGAAAAATAGAGTAATTAGAGACCACTTGTTATATTGTAAATTTATGATTTGAAATCGAATGGCTTATGACAATATTTGCATGAATGGCTGAATAGATATTTGTGTTGAAATATATGAATTATATATTTAGCCTTGAAGGGCTGTGAATTACGATAATTGCCATATCATGTTACTGAATTTTATTGTATGGTGGGTTTAGCTTGCTGCAGTACGCGAGTTTTCGTGGACTAGCCTATTAGAGGGGCACGGTAAACCCCATTATATTTTACCTCGGTTGGAGAAGCGAGTAGGGTAACTCTCGAGGTATAACTTTTAGAGTTCACTTCACGCTAAACCACCACGTGAGGGGGAACTCGACCAACGCCAAGGAATGGCTATGTTTTCAAAATAAAACATGACTTTCTAATAGCCTTAGTGGACTCAGTTGGGATAGCTCTCGGTCAAGGTATCCTAGATAACTGAGTATGATAATAATTTTTAGCATGAGCCAAGCTTTTAAGAAATTCATAAGCCATATTGATTACTTGATTTAAATAAATTGATTTCATTTGGTTGAAATAAGTTGAAAAGTGATAAATTACAATTTGATGAAATGTTTTAATAGTCTCCTTTTACTTGACTTTAGATATTTTGAATGATGTTTGTTTACTCACTGGGATTTTATAATCTCACCACCGTCCTTTCCACCCATTTCAGGTTTAGAATAGATTGTAGATAACTGATAACAGCGAGGACTACAGTTGGACTTGCCACATCCAAAAACAGTAGGTTAATTTCTTTTGATACTTTTAGTCATTCGTGGGCCCACGTGTCACTGTAAATTAAATTTTATACTTTGGTTATCTATATTACAACATTTATGAATTTATTTTGCTTTTACGCTGTAAAAATTATTTACACAGTATTTTAAAAATATTCTTTTATTAGAAAATTGAATATTTTATTCTATATTTTTATTTTACTCAAATAGTCATAATTTCATTTTAGATGAATGTTTTAGACATCCAAAATTATTTTTTATTATGAAATATGTGTTTTCCACTTATATACTACATTTTTAACTGATTTTGAGATTTTTGGGAAAAATGACCAAAATACCCCTGTGAGACAAAAATTATTATTTTATTCTTTTTAAGTTGAAAACAGCTTAAAATCTTTTAGAACACGATATTCAACAACGGTTACTCACAGGGGAAATGAGAACCTGATATTAAAGCCTTGCGGGGTTTCGGTTGACATTCTGGGTAATGAGTGTCGATCAGAACGTCGGGACGATTGTCACGGGCTCGAGGGGAGTGCCGAGTCGTGACAATTATATTGGTATCAGAGCTTTTGGTTTTAAAGATCAAAGCCTTTGGTTTTAAAGATCATAGTACAAAGCTTTTTGTTTTAAGGTTGTTTTAAAAACTACAGTGTTAGTGTGGCCCAAGTTAACTTAAGTCAGGTTAAGTAGAATAGAATACGTGTATCTGCATATAGAATTTGGAGTTGTTTAGACTCGTTCTGTTTTTTCTTATAGATCTTATAGGAGCTATAGGAACTTCTGTTCCCAATAATCCACTTCCTTGTTAATGTCATGCAAAGATCATAAGTAGGGCCGTTGTCCGAGTTTAAGATGCCACCCATGACACGAGCCAGTGTTATAGAGATCTTAAAATGAGTGCTCTTAATGAAAGATTAATGAAATGATATATCCCTCCGATTAAGGATGAAAAAATTTAGAGTTGGACTAATAGGCCGTGATAATTTATTCAGTTGGTGGAGTTATAAGTGAACTCATGGTTGTCAATTGGAAAAAGATTTGGGGACTATGGATTGTACTGGGGTTAATATAAAGGAACACGTGTGATAATGGTAATAAGGGGTGCAATTTGGATAGAATGAATAGTGATGGTTGTAATTCGCTTGGAGTGCATAAATTAAGCATTGAGGTAAGAGTAAATTCATACTTATGTGCATATAGATAAGAACGCTATGTTAATTGAGCGTGTTATGCCCATATAAAAGTGGTGTTGAGATTTTGAAATATATTATATGTGAATATGTCTGGAATAGGTATAGCAGGTTAGAGGGAACTGGTGTTGATTTCAATTAAGCGATTGTGAGATTTCAAGAATTGATTGGACCTATTATAATTCATGGATATAAGCACGTGAATTAACTTGAGAGTGAGTATCAATGATTTCTATAATTGATGTGTGGTCATGAAGTAAGAAGTTAGTAAACAAATCTGTTCTAAGGATGAGCTTGAACTTTGCTATGCATAGCAAAAAGGGGAGCCGAGGGATTAAAGGACTAGATGTGATATTGGCAGCTTGAGGTTAAATGACTTGGAAATGTCGAATTTAGTCTAAGTGCCATATGAAGTTCTATAATTGAGACTGATATACGAATTACTTGAAAGATCAATTTAAAAGTTTATTCGGTTCAAAGTGTGGTCTATGATACAAATGATCAGTCTTGAAGGTGATCTCTCTAGAGTAAGGAATTTAGAAAATGTTAATGTTTGGATATACTTTAAGAGAGAGAACTTCTATATCCTAAGTTTAGGACAACTTTGATCTTATGATCACAAAGGCAAGGTGTGATAACTAAGTAAATTATTCACTTAATAAATGTGATTGGTTATTGATGAATAAAGTCAAGATCTTAATATTTAGTGGTGTACAATTTGATAATTATGTATTTAAGAGTTATTTGGAGACAATTCCTTCATCAATATTGCACTAAATGCTATGATAAAGGCATATCAATGTTAATATAGAAAAGGTGAAATTTGAAATTTCAGTTGTAGCTACAAAATTTGAAAGGATATAAGTGACGCTTATAATGGATTTTTGATTCTATGAGGATTGTGAATATAAGTGTAAAGAAAGATGAAGATATGAGATATCGATGAGGAATATCAATGTTAAGTGATGAAGTATGAATAACGGATTACAAGTGTTATAGGATGAGATGAATTTCAAAATATTGACTTTATCTATTATATGTGATGAGCACAAGAAGATATAAATGGTTATGGAAATTGTGACGTAAGCTTGGAGGGAAACCAAACGGTTGAGAATGATTAGTGTAGTAACCTTAAATATAGATGAATAACATTGATTAAGTAAACTCCAACAGCCACCATGCCGCGGTGTTAAGAACACTTCATGTCTTGGACGCATGAATAAAATGAGACAGATGTGAAGTTAAACTTACGAGTTGACCTAAAGGCATTGAACTTGATTCTAAGTTTTGTTAACTAGAATTTTAAGGTTTTGGAAGATATCGATATGAATGAGTTAAAGCTGAACTGGTTAAAGACGTTCCCTTCAGGGAACAGCAAAAGGTCTGGGGTTCGAAACTTGGCGAGAAGGTCCTGCAGGGCTCGTCATGTGGCCCTTAAGCGCGATGGAAACGAGTAAGTCAAGTGATAGGGACCCAGACATAACAATACCTTGGAGTGGGCCCGAAGAGGATCCCACATAAATGGCTAAGTTACGGGTTAAGTGATCATATCTTGTGAGACATAAGTTTAAGATAGATATCTTCAAGGAAATACCCAAGAGAAGTTCTGCCGTGGATCTTGTAAAAGCAAGCACTAAGTTATGTGATTATAAAAAGGAAGCTATAAGCGGAGAGTAATATTAGTATTAATATTGAAAAATACTTGAGGAGAATCTGGTTTTAAGTCTTGCAATTTCAAGTACAATTTGTAAATTGGTTAAGGAAGAATGATGTTATATTCGTATGAAAGAGTGAAACTTTATTAAAGGAAGCATATGGAAAAGCATAAGAGAATAAATTAGTTTGGCTTACTATAAGAGGTCAAAAGTTGGATGGCCATGAGTGGCTTGTAAGTAAACTAGGAATGTATAGGTAAGTTTGTAAGGGAGCTATGATCGATAGATAAGGGTAGAACTTTAATGATGAGACAGTGTTTGCTGCGTTAGACCTTGAACTATAAAATATGGATATGTATCCACCTTATTAATACTCTGATGTGATAAATTTGAAAGACTTTTCGCAATGAGAAAACATTAAAGCTTAAGGAGCAAATAGCTATACAGTCAAGTTAGACTCATGACTGAAATGTCATATACGTATGAGGATGGGATAGAAGCATAAGTATACTTGAAAATACTGGTTTGAAGCAATGATTATCCTACTGTTTTATGGAGTCGATGAGGTTCTGGTTTAGACATAATTGTAGATGCAAAACATAAATTGTGAAATGTACTCCCCCACAAGTTTCAATTTATTTTTAAGTAATTATCAAGGCAAAGTATTTGATAATGGTTGGCAAAGGTTGAATTGTGTTTTGAATGTTTAGAAAATGAGGATGATACGGTTTGATTAAATGACACTATTATCTATAAAGGAATAGAAATACGCTACGGGAATTGTAAAGATCTACTTAAATAAAAAAAGAAAAGAAATGATGATTCGAAAATTCAAGTACTCATGTACAAGTAAGGGTTTGGTGCTGAGATATGACATAGGGTTGAATTACTCCAATATGAACTTTGACTCTAAAAATTTGATTTATATGATACGTGTTGTTTGGGGATGATGCCAACTAGTGGTTAACTCTCATACGAGAATGGAATATGTGCAATCAACTTCATGTAATCAAAAGTGTGAAAATTTGCCTTGATTGGCATAAGCCCATGACTCAAAATGGATGATTATGGATTTAATCTTCCTAGGTAAAAAGGGCCGAAAGAAGTTGATATAAGAAATATCTTGATAAATGATACTTTGATTTTAAAGTGTACGTGAGGGGAGATAAATGTTTATTTTCATCTTCAAATTGATAAACTAATGAGGCCATGAGATCTACTGTTTGGAGAAAAATTTGAGGAATCACAAGTTGAATATGTTTGTAGGTGACGTATAACTAACCAGTTGGTTATGACCTAGGAATTTAAGGATTGATTAAGTCCATAAGGATACATCCAAAAGTATGTTTATTTGTTTAAATGTATTGTGGAAATAGTCGATATCTACTTAATAAGTACTTGATCATAAAATACGAGAGTTTCTTTTTGAGAATATGGTTACTAATGGTTACCAAATTTAAATTATCTGTGATGCTAAATATATATATGGACAAATAAATAGTGTTTGATCCTTATGTATTATTAAATGTTTGAATAGGAATTGTAGTGCACACCCCTTTAGGAGAAAAATTGATTTGGAAGCAGTTATAATATGGAAAGAGTATTCTGAAGTGGGAATTATTGATTGTTGACAAGTTATAAAGGTAGCGTAACGATAAGAAATCCCATTAGAGGTTGAGTTGCATGGATATAAGAGACTTTGAGAGATAGTTAAGGAAATGGTATCAAGGAAATGTAATCTATAGCACGGTTAAGCCGTACGTGATAGACTAATATGATTAAGAAGATTGAAGCTACATAAATGTGAGGTAAACATAAATATGAGGATAAGTACAGGAATGAATAAGAGCATCCCAATGGTTAAAGTATTGTGGATGAATGCTTAAATGGAAGAGATGACATGGGAAGTTGAACATCAGATAAGAAGACAATACCCCACATTTTCTTTGAGTTCAGCAGATGAAATTTTGAGGTCAAAATTTTATTTTAAAGGGGGTAGTGCTATAAAGCCCGACCTTATAAAATACTTGTCATGACATACATGTGATGGATAGTATGTTTGCATGCTAGGAGAGTCCCGAAGAATTTACAAAAGTCGGTATTGTACATAGAGGTACAACAAAGTTGATTTAAGCCTCGAACTAGATCAAATAGAGATTTTAGGGTGAAATTGAAAATTTCAAAGTCCCATAATGACTTAGAATGGTGATTCGGGGTTCAAGGATCAATTTGGAGTCAAACCAAAAATTTCACTATCTAGGGGTAAAATGGTAATTTTGCCACTCGAGGACAAAATGGGAAATTTTTTGAAGATTTTTGATCATATATGACTTATTGGAGTATGTTTTGAGGTTGAGAAGTGAAAAATTTGTAATCCCGATATTTTTCGGAGCATAGGGGTAAAATAGTAATTTTGCCACCCTAGGGGTAAAATTGTAATTTTACACACCCAACACTTGTCCAGCACATGGATTTTACCTAATATTATCATGGATAATTGAAGGAATTTATATGGTGGAGAGAGAAAGCTTAATAGTTAAGAAATAAAAATGGACAAATGAACTGGTGACACATGGCATATTTATAACCATTAAATATTTGGCTTATAAATTAACACAAATCAGCCCATTTTCTCTTCATATGGCCGGCCAAACCAAGAGCAATGGAAGAACAAAGGGAGAAAAGAAAAACAAAAACCCTAGGTGGGAAAATTCAAGGGAAAATTGGTGGATTTCAAGGAATCAAGCAATCAAAGGTAAAATTTCTTGATTTTGACTTGTGATCTACCTTTCCCATGCATTTCTCCTTATTTTCCATGGTTAGATTTCATGTTTCCATAGTGAATTCATGGCTGGTCAAAATGGGTATGGAGAGAGAAAGATGTTAGATTGATTTGATTTTAAGTTATGTTAGTGTTTTTAGTTAGTTTAGCATATTTAGAAACAAAACAACAAGAAAAGAATTCATTTTCCCTATCAACCATCAATGGCCAAATTTCCTAGGGAGGATATTGTGGCTAAAATTGATGATATTTTGGTGATATTTGATGTTTGGTGAGGCTAGAAATTAAATGAGAAATTTTGGTGTGAAAATTTGAATTTTTACCTAATGTGTAGACATGTGTGATTATTGACCCGGGACTGATAAATTGAATCTCATTCGCAATCACTGAGGGAATTTAGGTGTAATTGGAGTATGGAAAGTGAAAGAAATTGATTTGGAGTTAAATTGGAGGTTTTAGCCAATTACATCGAGAATAGTGCGAATTAGGTCGAATACCGTATTTAAACGGTTATTCGGACATTTTGCATCACATTTCGTGCATTCATATAGATTTATAGAGCCTGAAATAGTTTATGATAAATTGACACAATTTATTGAAATTTGTGTCACGTATGATGTATAGGTGGTGAGCCCTCTAACAAAGTTAAAGAAATTGTGCCCGAAGATCGAGAATAGCGAGTATATCGAACTCCTAGTACTGTGAGTAACCTTACTATCATTATCATTTTAATTATCTAAAGTATGTTTTGAATCGATTTTGGTGAAATTTGATGAAAATGAGTTTAAATGGTAAATCTTTGTGTTTTACAAACAAAATGCGTTTACATGAAAAGATTTTATAAATTGTCTTGAAATTTAATAATGATTTTGAAAAATAGAGTAATTGGAGACCACTTGTTATATTGTAAATTTATGATTTGAAATCAAATGGCTTATGACAATATTTGCATGAATGGCTGAATAGATATTTGTGTTGAAATATATGAATTATATATTTAGCCTTGAAGGGTTGTGAATTACGATAATTGCCATATCATGTTATTGAATTTTATTATATGGTGGGTTTAGCTTGCTGCAGTAGGCGGGTTTCCGTTGACTAGCCTATTAGAGGGACACGGTAAACCCCGTTATATTTTACCTCGGTTGGAGAAGCGAGTAGGGTAACTCCCAAGGTATAACTTTTAGAGTTCACTTCACGCCAAACCACCACGTGAGGGGGAACTCGACCAACGCCAAGGAATGGCTATGTTTTCAAAATAAAACATGACTTTCTAATAGCCTTGGCAGACTCAGTTAGGATAGCCCTCGGCCAAGGTATCCCAGATAACTGAGTATGATAATAATTTTTGGCATGAGCCAAGCTTTTAAGAAATTCATAAGCCATACTGATTACTTGATTTAAATAAATTGATTTCATTTGGTTGAAATAAGTTGAAAGGTGATAAATTACAGTTTGATGAAATGTTTTAATAGTCTTCTTTTACTCAACTTTAGATATTTTGAATGATGTTTGTTTACTCACTAGGATTTTATAATCTCACCACCCTCTTTTTTACCCATTTCAGGTTTAGAATAGATTGTAGATAACTGATAACAGCGACGACTACAGTTGGACTTGCCACATCCAAAAACTATAGGTTCATTTTTTTTTATACTTTTAGTCATTCGTGAGCCCGCGTGTCACTGTAAACCAAATTTTATATTTTGGTTATCTGTATTACAACATGAATGAATTTATTTTGCTTTTACGCTGTAAAAATTATTTACACAGTATTCTAAAAAAATTGTTTTATTAAAAAATTGAATATTTTATTCTATATTTTTATTTTATTCTAATAGTCATAATTTCATTTTAAATGAATGTTTTAGACATCCAAAATTATTTTTGATTATGAAACATGTGTTTTCCACTTATATACTACATTTTTAACTGATTTTGAGATTTTTAGGAAAAATAACCAAAATACCTCTATGAGACTGAAATTATTATTTTATTTGTTTTAAGTTGGAAACAGCTTAAAATCTTTTAGAACATGATATTCAGCAACGGTTACTCACAGGGAAAATGAGAACCTGATATTAAAGCCTTGCGGGGTTCCGGTTGACATTCTGGGTAATGAGTGTCGATTGGGACGTCACGACGGTTGTCACGGGCTCGAGGGGAGTGTCGGGTCGTGACATAATTCATATAGTGTAACGTTCTCTAAAATAGGTCCACCTACCCTAGTGTTGTCCGTACTATCACTCCTTCGACCACTCGAGCTACCCTCACTTGAACGTCGGGATTTCCCCCTTCCCCTTATCTTAATATGACCTTGCCCTTAAGGGGCAAAAATCCATAATCGCTCGTCGGTCTCTCTGGGCACGTCTAACCTACCTACAGCCCTCAAGGACACTCGAGTTCGAGGCGGCATCTCAAACCTAGACATCGGCAATCAATTCTCATTATTTCATTATCTCTTATAATTACACAAGGTAGTTTTCTAAAATAAAGAGGTCTACGCAACCTCTTGCCTATAATCGGTGTTGCAGTCACTAACTATAAGCAAAACTCTACGTTGACCCCCACTACTCCACTGCTTGACACAAAAACACCTAAGACTCGACTAAACCTAGGGCTCTGATACCAACTTTGTAACGACCTTTATCTCGATCGTTACTGGAGTCCAAGACTTATGAGTAAACCCACCAAATCCCGAACAAGCCTAATTTGAGATTCCAATTAAATTCATTAAATATACTCTTAAGTACGTAAGCGATTAATAATAAATATACTACTGTTTACTCAATTCTAGATAATATTAATCAAATATCGATCACAAGGTCTTTAACAATACATATCCATAAAGTTAACAATACTTTGCAACATTTAGCAATTTTATGTAACACAACCCTAGGTAGCGGAGTGACTTAAAGTGGAGGGCTATGAGATGCTGTTACCTACGTCGTAGAAAAATTAGATCCATTGAGTGACACACCTGTACTGATCACTTATCTACAAAAGAAGATAAAGGGGTGAGTCTCACAAACTCAATGATCATAGACTCCATGAGTAGGGTGTAGATGGGAAACAAGCGATAAGGTAAAAGTTTTGAAAATGAAAAATATAAGAATATGTAAACAATTAACTTAAAAAGGATTGTGTGCCTTATGGGTAAATCAAGAAATTTAATGCAAGTTGAACAATTCAAATCACATATATATATATGTATATCAAAATCAGTGCGCATAAAAGTTTCTATTGTCGAAACCTTTTATAGCTTACTTAAACCTAATCAGTGTAACATGCATGCTCCCGTAAAGTTAAACCTTTAAAACTTATAACAAGTCTGTAAATCACCTTGTGTGAGAGTAGTTAAATTTACATCATTAAATAAACAAGGGAGCTACTGAAAATCATAAAATTCTCACCATGCATAAAAATATGATTTCGAAAACCCAAAAAGATTTTTAGTTTCGAGTAAGAGATGAAATAAAACTCGTGGTCCCGCTACCACGTAATAGCATCCGGGATCCTCGCTCCACCAAACCCCACATATGCCATGGCGGTTTCAACGATATTAGCCGACATCGAAGAATTAAGCGGTCGCAACCACGTATCACTGATGGCCTAGCCACGTATATATCACAGACCATGGCCTCAACCATGTCTAACGGCCCGTCAAAGACCCAAAGGTTCTGTAGCTAGAGCTCACTCGTGCATGAGGGTCACACTTAATCGAAGTGATAGCCGGCTTCCTCTCAACACTCTCGGTTTGTCAAAACCATTTTTAAAACCAAATCAAGTTTTTCAAGGCTTTTTCTTGTAAACGTTTGAAATCCAAGTTCAATAATCCTTCAAATTTCTTTTCACATTTAAATGGCACGGTGTAAACCAGTGTACAAAAATCAAAATAAAACTTATGCTCAAATCTAGCATTTTAAATTATTTAACGAATGCATTTAACTATGCATATCACACAAAGATACAAGGCACGAATTTTGATTCAAAACAGTATAAAAGGCTTGTTTCCTAGTTTCTAAAGCAGTTTACATATATAACTTATCTATATATATATATATATCCAAAACAATTTCTAAAAACAATTTGCATCCACAATTTCCTAAGTTTTCTACCAGCTCATGCTTTCCACAATTTTTGCATTGAAAATAAATCATCACATATGTATATGTTACGGACATTTGGAAATCGACACCCTCTACTTACCTCACAATAACAGGATGCTTTGTCGCTATTGATTCAAGCGCGTATCTAGCTAATTCTAATCGCCTATCACTCGTTACCTCGTCCGGCACGCCACCACGACAAACTTGCCTAGCAACAAATTAAACTTAATATGTTTAATCGCACACAAATATATATAGGCAACAGCTTGATTAATGATTCTCTACCCAAATTTCATATTTTTCATCCTTATCACTCACAATTATTAAACATACTATCCATATACTTTAACCAACCAAAGCTTGCTCAACACCATGTAATCATATTACATGCTTACCTCTTGTTTTTTTTTTGTTTTTCTGGGTTTTGCACACAAGTTTAGAATTTCTTCACGCTTATGGCCACCATTGCTGCCACAAACATATTTACACAATTACTTACTCATTTCCAAAGATTATTCATGCAAACATCAAAATCCTTACCTTATTTCTCTTGAATCTTGAAACCCATTTAATATTTCTCCAAATGCCCTTGAATCACTCCTTAAAACATGTGTGCATGTATGCCTTTGAGATTCTAAGCATCAAAACATTGGTGAAATGGAAGAAAAAGACAAGAATTTCTTCCTTTCTCCCACGATTTTTCTCTTGATTCTCACTACTAGAGCCTTCACCTTTCTTTTCTTTTCTTTCTCTTTTTCTTCCCTTTCCTTTCCCCTTTCTTTTCTTCTTCCTTTCTTTCTTTCTCTTTCTCTCTTGGTTATGGCTGAACTTCACAAATGCCTAGCCTTAAAAAAAAGACTTCCTTTATTTTATTTCTTACCATCATTGGCGGATTCCCTATGCCACCTTTTTCCATCGTTCATTTTTTTCTCCAAGCCATGCTTATCCACTTGCTATTTCACATGGCCGGCTTGATTTTTATCTATTCATTTTTTTTCTACCATTTGTTGATTTTTCCTTGCACTTTCTTTAAGCATTGATCACATGACACATTATTCTCACTTTTCTCTCTCCACCACCACTCACCCACTCCTTTTTATTTCCTTATTTTTTTTAATTCTTCTTCATGACTAGCCCCTACATCCTAATTCATGCCTTAAAATAAATTTTTTTTTACTACCTCATTCATGACATGGACAGCTGCCTAACTCATTCTTTATTCTATTATATTTTATTTATTATTTTATTTATTTCTTAACTTGTCTTTTTTTTCATCTTTATCTTTTTTTTTCTCCCCACAATTTCCTCATAATCCAATCTTCTTTGACAATAAATTCCCATTTAACTCTAAATTTTAAAATTTTAGATAAGCCCTCAAACTTTTTTTTATTTACTGTAATACCCTCCAAACTTTCATCTTTTACAATTTTGTCCTTCCAACACTTTTTAAATTTCTATTTCCTTCTATCTTTCTTCCTTTACACGTACATAATCAACATATCGAAGTTGCACTTCAACGCGGTATCGCCATAATATTTAAATATTTACTTACATGATCTAGCTTAATTAAATAATAACGCGCCGGCCCTCCTAATATCATTTTTCCTTCAAAATTCTTCTTACTTCCTCTCCCCCACTTAGATTAGTCATATTGCCATTCTTCCGGACCAATTTCTACAATTGATAAAATATTAATATTTTAATATTATTTTATTCATAAAATAATATTCTATTCCAAAATATTCTTTTCACCTGTTTCCGCTCTATGGCACTTAAATTTACATCAAGCAACCCTTTGTCTTATCGATAGGGTCTCATTGTCTGCTAAATGAGGGTACGGGGTACTACAATGCTACACTTGAATTATTTTTATGTTGTATTGTTGTTGATTGATGGAATAGTTTTTAATTGTTAGTTAATTATATATGAATTAATGTAAAACATTTTTATTCAAGTTTTCAATTTCGAGTTTGGGCTATTAAATGGGTATCCAAATACTAAAAATTTACTTTGAATAATCAAGTAATTAATGAATTTGGATAATTAATAGGTAGTGATATATTAATAGGGTTTAGTTTTGAGTAGTTATTTTAATTTTGTTCAGATTGTTATAGGGTTTAGGTATCTTAGTATTTAAATGGTTTAAGGGTCGGGTACCTAAAAAATAGTGGGTACCTTACCCATTTACATCTCTTTGAAAGAACAACTATAAGAAAAAAGTATTAATAAAGTAAAAAAGATCTTATTAAAATGTGTATTTATAAATAAAGTGAGAGGCCTATTTATAGGCTAGTAACCCCTAAAATCCTAATTTTAATCCAACTCAATATATATCCAAATCTAGATATACATAATCAAATCTAAGAGTTTAAATTAGATTATACTTCTTGTGTTTGGCTTGTTGCATTGTTTGACTTGGTTTGACTTGCTTGGGTCGTAATATAATGGACATTCGCACATTTATTTATAACACTTTCCTTGAATGTCCATTATATTAAGATTATGCCTTGTTAAAAACTTATTAGGAAAAAACCTCATGGAAAAAAATTCGAATGAAGGAAAAAGAGTACATAATTCTTTTCAAGAATATACTTTTGAAATACTGCCCCATTAAAAACCTCATAAAAAAAACCCAATGGGAAAAACCTTGATGAAAGAAAAAAGTACAGTGCATAATTTACTGCCCCTGACGACTATATTATTTAAGATATTTAAAATGGTGCATTCCAATATTTTATACTAACTTTTCAAATGTTGTAGTAAAAAGAGCTTTATTGAATAAATTTGCTAGATTATCACTTGAACGAATTTGTTGAACAATAATATCACTCTTTTCTTAGAGATCATGAGTGAAGAAGAACTTTTGGTGAATTATGTTTTGTCCTATCGCCTTTAATGTATTCTTCCTTTAATTGGGCTATGCAAGTGGTATTATCCTCATATAAGGTTGTTGGAATTTCCTTCTTGGTGGACAAGCCACATGTTTTTTGAATATGTTGAGTTATAGATCTTAACTAGAGACATTCACAACTTGTCTCATTAATTGCTAAAATTTTTGGATGGTTAGAATAAATAACAACTATAATTTGTTTTAGAAAACACTATGTGCTGAAATGGCTTGAAACTTAGAGATAACAATTATCATATGCAATAAAAAAATAAAAATTTAAATGTACTATGCCATGTTATTACCCATGGATCACCTTGGTGGTTTTAATACAAACAAAACTAGAAGAGAAGTAATCTGAAAAATAACATTACCTTCACCAAGTGATGTGGCTATCACGATGCTACCTCTTCCTTGTCCAACCCATGAACACCACAAAGGAAGCAAAAAACATGAGCCATTCAAATGCTTAGCTTTTAACGGTTGCACTTGAACCTTCAAAAAGAAGGAGCTTTCTCAACTATGCTTTTGTGCTAGCAAGGTGGAGAACGACTTGTCCTCTCCACACAATCACACTCTTCGTAGCCGAATCATAAAGTTGGAAAACTATTTTTCTAGTCACTTAAGAAAGTGTGCGGTTAGGCTTTCTTGTTAGTTATCTGACGATTCAAAAACCTAACTTGAGTATTTCACTTGTATTATGAGGAGTAATTGAAAAATGATAATTATATCTAGGTCAATTAATGTCTTAAATTGTAAAAGGCCTCAATATTATGACTTCTTATAATATTAGCCTAGCACTTAATTAAACCTTTTTAATTAAGTCATTGTAAATTAAAATTGAATTAAATTTATTTATTTGTTAGCAATTAAGGTTTTAATATTATAACTAATTATAATATTTGTCACAACTTGGTACTCTCTTTAAGCCTGTGACATCTGCCGCGATGTCACGATAGACATTCATTACCCGGAATGTCAACCGAAACCTTGCAAGGCTCTCGCATCAGTTTTACATATCCCCTATGAGCAATAGTTACTAAATATCATGTTTTAAGGGAATATAAACTATTTTTAAATCAAAACAAACAAAAAAATAATTTCTGCCACACAAGGGTATTTTGGCCATTTTTACCTGAAAATTTTGAAACATGGTAAAAATATGATATATGAGTAATAAGCATCCATTTCATGTCTAAAAATAAGTTTCGTTGTCTAATTCATCAATTTAAAGTGAAATTATAGCTATTCAAATTAAACAAAAATATTAAATACAATATTCCATTTTCATATAAAACAAAATTTATAAAACTCTGTGTAAATAATTTTTATAGCTTAAAAGTAAAATAAATTCATACATATGCAGCCAGGTATACAAAATATTCTACAATGACATATAGGCCCCCAAAATAAACATATATGTACAAGACTATAGACCTGCGATTTCTAAGGGTGCAAACCCAAAAGCAAACCCTCGATATAATCAGTGGTCTACAGACTGCCCTGAGCCTGAAATGGGTGAAAAGAAGGGGTGAGTTTTTATAAACCCAGTGAGTAAACAAACATCATCTAAAATATCTAAAGCCGAGTAAATGTAGACAACTTAAAATAGTTCATCGTACTATGATTCATAAAGTTTCAAACTCATTTCAACTAAATAAAATAATTTCATTTCACTCAAATAATCAACATGGCTTATGAATTTCTTAAAAATTTGGCTCCTGCCAAAACTCATTCTCGAGGATACCTTGGCCGAGGCATCCTACCGAGTCCGCTAAGGCTGTTAAAGAAAAGTTATATACGCTTAAAACACATTTTTACATTTAAAAGCATAGTCGTTCCTTGGCGTTGGCTGAGTTCACCCTCAAGTGGTGGTTTAGCGTGTAGTGAACTCTAAAACTTTACCTCAGGAGATACCTTCCGTGCCTCTCGTATCGAGGTAAAATATAACCGGGTTTACCGTGCCCCTCTCTAATAGGCTGGTCCACAGAAACCCACCACTGCAATGACTAATCAATATCCTACCAAATCAATAAAAGTTTCGACAGCATGACATGGCAATTATATTACAACCCAGCTTGTTAAGGCAAAACAAACAGTTTATACAATTTCAACACAATTTCCAATTTAGCCATTCATTCCAATATCACCATAAGCCATTCAATTCAAATCATAAATTTACAACACAATCAAATAGTCTCCAATTACTCAATTTCTAAAATCATTATTCAATTTCAAAATGATTTATAAAACTCATTTCATTTAATCACATTTTACTTATAAAACATAAGGATTTACCATTTAAACTCATTTTTCTATAAAATCACAAAAATGAATAAAAACTACTTTAGATAATTAAGATGATAATAAGGTTACTCACAATATCGGGAGTCGAAATACTCCTAGTCCCGATCTTCGGGTACAATCTCCTTACCTTTATCGGAAGTTTCATCACCTAAACATAATGCACAACAAGCAATTTACTATATTTGTACTAAATCGTTATAAAACTAATTTAGGCTCTATATGAATGCATGAAATGGGATGCGAAATGTTGGATTATTATCTAAATATGGTGTTCTACGTAGCTTCAATTATGCATCGAAATAAAATGGTATTGGCCTAATTTGATCTATACACCGGTTAATTGGCCAATACATCCAATTCAACTCCAATTAACTTGATTCCACTTCCAACACTCCAAGTCATCATTATAAGTTAAATAATATGTAATATCACAAAAATCCATCATCAATATCTTCCTTGTAAAATTCGGCCATTGAAGGTTTAGTGTAGAACATGTAATTTTCATGCTTGATTTTTACACCTTACATCATAAAACAACTAAAAACACCTAAATAGCATGAAATTCATCAAAGTCCATTATCCAATTTCTCTCTTGAAAATTTCAGCCAAGGAGTGTGGGTGAAGGGCATGAAATTTCTTGCTTGTTTTTCATGCTAAACATCACCAAACAACTAAAAACACTAAGATACCTTGAAATCTAACCAAATAAATCATCAAATCTTCTCTCCCTAAATTCGGTCAGCCATGAATCCTTCATGAGATCTTGAATTTTAACCATGGTAATTGAAAAAGAATGCATAGGAAAGGTAGATCACAAGCTAGAATTAAGAAATTTTACCTTTACTTGCTTAATTCCTTGAAATCCAATGAATTTTCTCTTGATTTTCTTCTCTAGGGTTTGTTCTATGCTTTTTCCCTTTTGTTCTTGCCTTGGCCGACCAAAAGAAATGAGATGGGAGAGTTTTAGTTGTGTTTATAAAGGAAAATATAATAATATTAAAGCTTGACACTTGTCACCATGTAATTGGTCCATGCATAAAACTTAATAATTAAGCATTTCTTCTCCACCACATAAAATCCCTCAATTATCCAAAGTATAAAATGAATTTCATGGGTTTGACAAGTGTCAAGGTGGTGTAAAATTCCAAAAATTCTAATTACGTCCTTATGGACACGTGAAATGACCTTTTTGCCCTTATGTTCGAAAAATTGTCGGAGTTAAAAATTTTCATTTCTCAAGCTCAAATTATGTTCCAAATAGTCAAACTTGATCAAAATTTCATCCACCATCCCAAATTTGCCCTCGGGTGGAAAAATGACCATTTTACCCCTACGTTATGAAAATTCCAATTTAACTCAAAATCAATCCCCGAACTTCGAATCACCATATTAAGTCATTGTAAGATTTAATAACTCTCAATTGCATCTTAAAATCTTTATTTGAACTAGTTCGAGGCTTAAATCAACTTAGTTGTACCACTAAGTACACTACCGTCTTTTAATGATTTTTTCGAGGTATTCAAGTATGTAAACATGTTGTCAAATACATGAATGACATGGCAAGTATATTATAGAGTAGGGCTTGACAGCACTACCCCCTTTAAAATAAAATTTTGACCTCAAAATTTCACTTACCGGACTCGGAGAAAAGATGCAGGTATTGGTTTCTCATATGGTGCTCAACTTCCCACGTCATCTCCTCTATCTGAGCATTTTTCCACAACACCTTAACCATTGGAATGTTTTTATTCCTCAACACTTGATTCTTTCGATCTAGAATACGTGCAGGTTACACCTCGAACTTCAAATCTTCTTGCAACTCAATCGGAGGTGTCTCGAGGATATGGGAGGGATCGGTACATACTTCTTCAACATTGAGACGTGGAAGACATTGTGAATCCGATCCAACTCTGGGGGTAACTCTAGTCTATATGCCACTAGCCCAATCCTTTCAATAATACGAAAGGGTCCAATGTATCTTGGATTAAGGTTTCTTTGCCTTGCAAACCTGATCACATCTTTCATTATCCAACAAGATACCATAATTTACTACAATAATATAATCAAATAAGACTTAATACCTCAAAGTATTCAAATCATTGCCTTTCCAAGGAGAAACCTTAAGAAAAACTCTATCATCAACTTTAAATTCCAAATCTTTTCTCTGTCTATCCGAGTAACTTTTCTACCTATCTTGAGCTATCTTTAATCGCTCTCGGATAACCTTGATCTTGTCATTAGTCAGATCAATCAGTTCTACATTAAACAATTTTCTCTCACCCACTTCATCCTAGTAGAGTGGAGTTTAGCACTTTCTCCAATACAGAGCCTTGTATGGCGCCATCCCAATACTAGATTGTTATTATACGTGAACTCCACGAATGGCAAGTGTCTATCCCAACTCCTAGTAAAGTCAATGACATAAGCCCGTAACATATCCTCCAAAGTCTAAATGGTCTTTTCAGATTATCCATCTGTTTATGGATGAAAGGCATGCTAAACCTCAAATTAGTTCCGAGAGCCTCTTAGAATTTTGGCCAAAATTGAGAAGTGAATCGGGGGTCTCGATCTGACACGATAGAAACTGGGACTGCATGTAATCTCACTATTTCATCTATTTAAAGTCTAGCCAGTCTCTCAATGGAATACGTGCTATAAATAGCCAAGAAATGGGTGAACTTAGTCAATCTACCCACAATCACCCAAATCATCATTCTCACACTACGTCCATGGTAAATCCAATACAAAGTCCATAGTCACGTGTTCCCACTTCCATTTCGGAATAGGTAAAGGCTAAAGAGTACCCCGATGGTTTCTGATGTTCCGCCTTGATCTGTTGGCATGTGAGACATTTTGTCAAGCCCGACCTTATAAAGTACTTGCCATGTCCTTCATGTGATCGACAATATGCTTGCATACTTGGAAAGCCTCGAAAAAAATCGCCAAAAGTCGATATTGTACCAAATGGAACTATTAAGTTGAATTAAGCCTCGAACTAGTCTGAATAGAGATCTTAAGATGAAATTGAGAATTTTAAAACCCCAAAATGACTTAAAATGATGATTTGGAGTTTGAGGGCTGAATTGGAGTCACTTTGGAACTTTCATGTTCTAGGGGTAAAATGGTAATTTTGTCACCTGAGGATAAAATGAGAATTTTTAGAAAAGATTTTGATCACATTTGACTCATTGGAGTATGATTTGAGTTTTAGAGGTGAAAATTTTTAATTTCGGCATTTTTTCGAGCATATGGGCAAAATAGTCACTTTACCGCCCAAAGGCAAAATCATAATTTTACACTACCCAACACTTGTCCAGCACATGAATTTTACCCAATATTTTCATGGATAATTGAGGAAATTTAAGTGGTAGAGAAAGATTGCTTAATGGCTAAGTATGACACATGGACCAATGGAATGGTGGCATGTGTCAAAATCTCATCCATTTATTATTTTCATTATAAATTAGCACAAAATCAGCCCATTTCTCACCCATATGGCCGGCCAAAGCATGAAGTGAAGAGGAAAGGAAAGAACACAAACCCTAGGCGAGAAAATTGAAGAAAAAGTGTGGGATTTCAAGGGATTAAGCTAATAAAGGTAAAATTTTGTGATTTTGTCTTGTGATTTACACTACCCATGCTTTCTTTTTCATTTTCCATGCTTAGAACTCAAGTTTTCATGATGAACCCATGCTGGCCGAATTTGAGAGGAGAGGTTTTGAGCATTGATTTTGCTAGAGTTCAAGCTAATTAAGTGTTTTTGGTTGTTTGGTAATGGAAAGTATGAAAATTTAGTAAGGAATCACTTTGTTCTTCACAAACCCACAAGAGGTCAAATTTTCTAGAGAGGATACTGAGGCTGAAATTGATGATATTTCATGATATTTTGGTGGTATTTAATGATTGGTGAGGCTAGAAATTTAGTGAAAAATTTTGGCATGAAAATCTGAATTTTTACCTAATGTATAGACATGTGCGATTTACGGTCTGGATTGATAAATTGAATCATATTCACAGTCATTGAGGTATTTTAAGTATAATTGGAGTGTAGAAAGTGAAAGAAATCGATTTGGAGTTAAGTTGGAGGTTTTAGCCAATTACATCGAGAATAGTGCGAATTAGGTCAAATACCGTATTTAAATGGCTATTCGGACATTTTGCATCACATTTCGTGCATTCATATAGATTTATAAAGCCTGAAATAGTTTATAATAAATTGACACAATTTATTGAAATTCGTGTCACGTATGATGTATAGGTGGTGAGCCCTCTAACAAGGGTAAAGAGATTGTGCCCGAAGATCGAGAATAGGAGTATATCGAACTCCTAGTACTGTGAGTAACCTTACTATCGTCGTAATTATCTAAAGTATATTTTATCCGATTTTGTGAATTTTATGAAAAATGAATTAAATGATTAATTTTTCGATTTTATAAACAAAATGTGATTTAGTGAAATGATTTCATAAAATTGTTTTAAAATTAAATAATGGCTTTTCAAATAAAGTAATTGGAGACCATTTGATGTATTGTGAATTTATGGTTCTAATTGATTGGCTTATGACAATATTGGCATGAATGGCTGAATTGGTATTTGTGTTGAAATGTATAAACTGTTGTTTGCCTTGATAGGCTAGATAATGATAAAATTGCCATGTCATACTGTTACAAATTTTATTGTATGGTGGGTTTAGCTTGCTGCAGTGGGCTAGTTTTGTGGACTAACCTATT
This sequence comes from Theobroma cacao, assembly GCF_000208745.1. Classification (NCBI taxonomy): domain Eukaryota; kingdom Viridiplantae; phylum Streptophyta; class Magnoliopsida; order Malvales; family Malvaceae; genus Theobroma; species Theobroma cacao. The sequence goes on from NC_030852.1 coordinate 9,672,329, forward strand.
AGAGGGGCACGAAACCTAGTCATATTCTTACCTCGGTTAGAGAGGCGAGTAGGGTAACTCCCGAGGTATAACTTTTAGAGTTCACTTCATGCCAAACCACCACGTGAGGGCGAACTCAGCTAACGCTAAGGAACGACTATATTTTCAAAATAAAAAAACATGATTTATGAGTACATAACTTTTTAATAGCCTTGGCGGACTCGGTTTGGGATAGCCCGCGGCCAAGGTATCTTTGATAACTGGGTATGAGAATGATTTTGGCACGAGTCAAAGTTTTAAGAAATTCATAAGCCATGTTAATTACTCAATTTATATGAATTGATTTTATTTGGTTGAAACAAGTTGAAAGGTGATGAATTTCAGTATGTTAAACTATTTTATCTATCTCCATTTACTCGACTTTAGATGGTTTAGATGGTATCTGTTTACTCACTGGGATTTTATAATCTCACCACCCTCCTTTTCAACCATTTTAGGCCCACGGTAGCCTGTGGATAGCAGATATTGTCAAAGATTATAGTTGGCTTTATTACTCCAAAAACTGTAAGTTTACTACCTTTGTGCACTTTTGTTCCTTGTGGGCCCACAAGTCACTGTAAAGTAAATTTCATATCCCAGTTATCTGCATTATAGTACGTATGAATTTATTTAGCTTTTACATTACAAAAATTATTTACCGATGACTCTATAAATATTGTTTTACAAGAAATTAGAATATTTTATTGAATATTTTTATTTTATTCAAATAGTTGCAATATCATTTTTAATAAATGTTTTAGACCCCCAAAATTATTTTAAATAATGTAATATGGGTTTTCCACTCATCTACTACATCTTTAGTCGGGGTTTAGAAAATTTTGAGGAAAAATGACGAAAACGCCCCTATAAGGTGAAAATTATTTTTCCATGGTTTTGAAATGGAAAAAGCTTAAAATTCTTTAAAAACGAGGTTTGGCGATGATTACTCATAGGGGAGATGAAAAAAAATGGTACTAAAGCCTTGCGGGGTTTCGGTTGGCATTTCGGGTAACAAATGTCTACCGGGATGTCGCAATGGTTGTCACGGGCTCAAGGGGAGTACCGGGTCGTGACACATTTCGCTACAAACTCGACTATATCTCATTTCATACCCGGCCACCAGTAACTTTTATCATCGTATCATCTATACAACTCATTAAACACGTCGAATTCAAAACTCACGTTACCATGAATAATTCTTCACTTTAGTTGATCACATAATCATCTCCATATATATATATATATATATATGGAGATGATTATCCATCACTATCGGTAAGGACCCTCGTCAACTATGTTCGAACCAAATTCCCTCTATTCATTCTAATCCATAACTAAAGTTCAATATCATATTCTCATAACACATGTTTCCCCTTTTTACTTTTCTATTTGATTCCCATAGGTCAAGTTTAATCCATGAATATTAGGGTATAATCAACTCCAAATTACCTTTTTGGATGTTTGAGTTACCATTTAATTAACATCCTACAATCAATTATTTCTTATGTAATCCATACGGATTCTCATTGTGCCTATGCATAACTTCACATAATTTACATGCTTATACTATTTTCTTATCATTTCCAATCCTATGTATAAGCTCCATTATACCACGCATCCTTGCATCACAATGTCATTAACCACATTTCAATCATAGATATCATTTTCATCCAATGACAATCGGGTATCCACATATGCTTTGCAATCTTATTGATCCTTCAGAGGTTTTCTTTAATTCATCCTCGTATCTTATGCAATAGCACAATTCCTAAAAGTCATCTTCGTTTCTCATTTACCTTGTACCCTTCCATCATACACGTCCTTATTCATTTCCATATTAGTTAGTCATTTAAGATTTAAATTCATTGAAGTCATGTGCACTTCTTACATTTGAATACTATTTTCCCACATTAGGAAATTTTTATTAACCAACTTTATAATCAGGATTACCTTCAATTATCTTGTACTATTCCTTTACACCAATATACCCATACATTATCTTTAGCGTCTGCACAATCAACTATGATATTTACAAACTTAATATAGATTTTACTGAGGTATCCATCGACATCATCACCAATATCTAATTTCAACCTCACATGACCTCATAACTTATGCTTTAACCATTAAGCTCCTTAACAATTCCAAGTTCCACATTTCCTTATCATATATATAAAATATTTTAAAGCACTACTAACCATTATTCTTGACACTTGCAGTTCGGTCTATTCATTTCAAAACTCTTATACATTGCCAATATATAAGTCAACAAAGAAACTTTCCAATTCATTCATATCTATACCTTTCAAAACCTTAAAACTCCAATTAACGAAGCTTAACATCAAGTCCAATGACCTTAATTCAACTCGTAAGTTCAACTTCCTGTCTTTCACCTCTTATTCCTACGTCCCAGATATGAGGTGTTTCTACTACTGCGGCACGGTGGCTGCTTAAGTTTACTTAATCAACGTTATTCGTCTAAATTTAAGGTTACTATATTAATCATCCTCAACTGTTTGGTTTTCCTCCAAGCTTACGTCACAATTTTCATAACCATTATATTCTCTTGTGCTTATCACATATAATAGACTAAGCCAACATTTTCAAATTCATCTCATTCTTTAACACTTGTCAACATCCATTACCACAAGTAAGAATCCCTTCTTACTTTCCTCAATTTCGACATATCTCAAATTGTACACCACTTATCGTCGAGATCTTGACTTTACTCTCCAGTTTTTAACCAATTACATTTATAAAATGAATAATTTACTTAATTATTACATCTCGCCTTTACGGTCATAAGATCAAAGTTTCTTAAGCTTAGGATGCAGAAACTTCCTCTTAAAGCATATTCGAAAATCAACATTTTCTAAATCCGTTACCTTTGAAGAAATCAAATTTAAGACCAATCATTTGCACCATAGTTTGCATACTAATCCAAGTAGACTTTTAAATTGATCCTTAAAATAATTTGTATATCAAGGTCCAATATAAATCTCCATATGGCATTTAGACTAGAATCAACATTTTCAAATCATTTAATTTCAAACTACTAAATCCATATTTAGTCCTTTAATCCTTTGGCTCTACACTAAGCATAGCAAAATTCAAGCTCATCCTTAGAGTAGATCAATAGAGAACTCAAGCTCTTAATCAGGAGGTAGTCCCGGTAATTCATCGAAAAATATATCAGAGAACTCATTTACTATTGAGACATCCTCTAACTTAGGTTCCCCTTTTGAAGTATCGATCACGTGTGCTAAATATGTTGGATACCCTTTCTGTACCAGTTTCAAAGCTTTGATGGCTGAGATTACACAGGACGGTAATACTCGATGTTCCCCTGCAAATACAATCTTTGCTCCCTCAAAATTTCGAAGTACAACTTCTTTTCGGAAACAATCCACGTTTGCCCGATGTGCAATTAACCAGTCCATACCTAATATTAAATCGAAATCCCGGATCTCTAGAGGAATTAAATCACCCTTAAATTCTTCCTCACCAACCATTACCCCACAATCTCTATAACAAGTGTTTCTAACTAGCTTTTCTCCTAAAGGGGTGTTAACTACAATTTCTTCCTCTAATGGTGATAGGTTTCTATCAGAAAATGATGCAAATGTTGTGCTCACATAAGACCTGTTCGAGCCAGAATCTATTAAGACATATGCATCTCTATCAAATACAGACATAGTACCTGTCATTGTACTAGGTCAGACTCGTGCCTTTTCCTCTCCCAACTAATCTAGCGAGAGGTGGGAGTCCACTTCGAGGAGGCATAATAATTTATAAGAAGAATCAGAACGAGTTTAGACAACTTTAGGTTCTATATGCAAATGCATGCATTCGACTTAATCTAACCTAACTTGGCGGTCACACTGACACTGTAGTTTTTAAAATAACTTTAAAACCAAAAGCTCTAATACCAATAGAAATGTCATGACCCAGTACTCCCTTCGAGCCCGTGACATCCGTCGCGATGTCTCGATAGACATTCATTACCCGGAATGTCAACCGAAACCTCGCAAGGCTCTCGCATCAGTTTTACATCTCCCCTGTGAGCAATAGTTACTAAATATCATGTTTTAAGGGAAAATAAACTATTTTTAAATCAAAACAAACAAAAAACTAATTTCTGCCACACAGAGATATTTTGGTCATTTTTACCTGAAAATTTTGAAACACGATAAAAATATGATATACGAGTAATAAGCATCCATTTCATGTCTAAAAATAAGTTTCGTTGTCTAATTCATCAATTTAAAGTGAAATTATAGCTATTCAAATTAAACAAAAATATTAAATAAAAAATTCTATTTTCTTATAAAACAATATTTATAGAACTTTGCGTAAATAATTTTTGTAGCGTAAAAGCAAAATAAATTCATACATACAGTGGCACACCCAGCTAGGTATACAAAATATTCTACAATAACATGTGGGCCCCCAAAATAAACATATATGTACAAGACTATAGACCTGCGATTTCTAAGGCCCCAAACCCAAAAGCTAACCCTCGATATAATCAGCGGTTTACAAACTGCCCTAAGCCTGAAATGGGTGAAAAGAAGGGGTGAGTTTTTATAAACCTAGTGAGTAAACAAACATCATCTAAAATATCTAAAGTCGAGTAAATGGAGACAACTTAAAATAGTTCATCGTACTATGATTCATAAATAAAATAATTTCATTTCACTCAAATAATCAACATGGATTATGAATTTCTTAAAAATTTAGCTCGTGCCAAAACTCATTCTCGGGGATACCTTGGTCGGGGCATCCAACAGAGTCCGCCAAGGCTGTTAAAGAAAAGTTTATATACGCATAAAACACATTTTTATGTTTAAAAGCATAACAGTCCCTTGGCATTGGCTAAGTTCACCCTCAGTGGTGGTTTAGCGCGTAGTGAACTCTAAAGCTTCACCTCAGGAGATACCTTTCACGCCTCTCATACCGAGGTAAAATATAACCGAGTTTACCATGCCCCTCTCTAATACGCTAGTCCACGGAAACTCGCCACTGCAGTGACTAATCAATATCCCACCAAATCAATAAAAGTTTCGACAGCATGACATGGCAATTATATTACTACCCAGCCTGTTAAGGCAAAACAAACAGTTCATATAATTTCAACACAATTTCCAATTCAGCCATTCATGCCAATATCACCATAAGCCATTCAATTCAAACCATAAATTTACAACACAATCAAACAGTCTCCAATTACTCAATTTCTAAAATCATTATTCAATTTCAAAATGATTTATAAAACTCATTTCATTTAATCACATTTTACTTATAAAACATAAGGATTTACCATTTAAACTCATTTTTCTATAAAATCACAAAAACGAATAAAAACTACTTTAGATAATTAAGACGATAATAAGGTTACTCACAATATCGGGAGTCGAAGTACTCCTAGTCCCGATCTTCGGGTACAATCTCCTTACCCTTATCGGAAGTTTCACCACCTAAACATAATGCACAACAAGCAATTTACTATATTTGTACTAAACCGTTATAAAACTAATTTAGGCTCTATATGAATGCATGAAATGGGATGCGAAATGTTCGGATTATTATCTAAATATGGTGTTCTACGTAGCTTCAATTATGTATCGAAATAAAATGGTATTGGCCTAATTCGATCTATACACCGGTTAATTGGCCAATACATCCAATTCAACTCCAATTAACTTGATTCCACTTCCAACACTCCAAGTCATCAATTACAAGTTAAATAATATGTAATATCACAAAAATCCATCATCAATATCTTCCTTGTAAAATTCGGCCATTGAAGGTTTAGTGTAGAACATGTAATTTTCATGCTTGATTTTTACACCTTACATCATAAAACAACTAAAAACACCTAAATAGCATGAAATTCATCAAAGTCCATTATCCAATTTCTCTCTTGAAAATTTCAGCCAAGGAGTGTGGGTGAAGGGCATGAAATTTCTTGCTTGTTTTTCATGCTAAACATCACCAAACAACTAAAAACACTAAGATACCTTGAAATCTAACCAAATAAATCATCAAATCTTCTCTCCCTAAATTCGGTCAGCCATGAATCCTTCATGAGATCTTGAATTTTAACCATGGTAATTGAAAAAGAATGCATAGGAAAGGTAGATCACAAGCTAGAATTAAGAAATTTTACCTTTACTTGCTTAATTCCTTGAAATCCAATGAATTTTCTCTTGATTTTCTTCTCTAGGGTTTGTTCTATGCTTTTTCCCTTTTGTTCTTGCCTTGGCTAGCCAAGAGAAATGAGATGGGAGAGTTTTAGTTGTGTTTATAAAGGAAAATATGCTAATATTAAAGCTTGACACTTGTCACCATGTGATTGGTCCATACATAAAACTTAATAATTAAGCATTTCTTCTCCATCACATAAAATCCCTCAATTATCCAAAGTATAAAATGAATTTCATGGGTTTGACAAGTGTCAAGGTGGTGTAAAATTCTAAAAATTCTAATTACGTCCTTGTGGACACATGAAATGACCATTTTGCCCTTGTGTTCGAAAAATTGTCGAAATTAAAATTTTTCACTTCTCAAGGTCAAATTATGTTCCAAATAGTCAAACTTGATCAAAATTGCATCCACCATCCCAAATTTGCCCTCAAGTGGAAAAATGATCATTTTACCCCTACGTTATGAAAATTCCAATTTAACTCAAAATCAATCCTCGAACTCTGAATCACCATATTAAGTCATTATAAGTTTCAATAACTCTCAATTGCATCTTAAAATCTTTATTTGAACTAGTTCGAGGCTTAAATCAACTTAGTTGTACCACTAGGTACACTACCGTCTTTTGACCATTTTTTCGAGGTATTCAAGTATGCAAGCATGTTGTCAAATACATGAATAACATGGCAAGTATATTATAGAGTAGGGCTTGACAATATTGGCCTTATAGTTAATTAAAGTATATTAATTAAGTCTTTAGAAGTTAAAAACCTAGTTTATGATTTAAGTCCAACTTAAATCATCACACTCCCAATTTAATTTACAATGCAATTTATTGTGTGTGACCCATTAGGTTCCTAACATGTTGATAATGGAATTGAATTATAATTTATATTAAATTAATTAATTCAATTCCATAGACCAAGATTGGCATTTAGCAATGCATCATGGCCATCCAATTGTTAGGAGAGTCAAAGGGTTATTTGATAACCTTTCAGTGTATAGTCTATGAGTATGGTCCAGTGTCTTCTCTTTATTGATCTCCATATTTGTTTTTAAAGTTAAATCATTAGTTTTATAGAGACTTATGAAACATTTTTTCATAATCTCTAACTCGCCTTGGCCAAGGACTTCAACAAAATATCAACCAACAATTGTTAGGATATGTCCCTTAAATCGCTTGGAGTGATGATTTCTTTCTTGACCACTCATTTGCCTTCACATTCTTTCTCTTGTTTTGGCATTCTTGGTTAGGCACCCGTAGGGATGAAATCAAAGCATAACACTCCACATATAAAACAACTTAGTGTTTCAAGTCTAAGAAGTATTTACACAACTAACACATGAGAATTATTGCATAAACACTTGAGTGAAATACCAAATGCACTTCTCATGGCGGGTCATGTTCAATGAACTTGCTCTTCTAGGCAACACCTACATTATAGTTCTAAGTATCTCTACACTTCAACCTATGAGATCGATTGTTTACTTTTCAAGTAAGAAACATAGAATGTACCAGTCTCTAGAAATCATTGATGTCTAGTTTCAATGATACATCGACTAGGAACATTTAGAGATTATGCTTTGATGCACAGGGATTTCATAACTACAAACCATTATAGTTTCCTTGTACGGCATATTAATCTCATGGACTTCATCCAATTATACTTATAACCGATTATAATTAACGTCTTATTGGTGATGAAAAACCTCTAATCATTCAACATGAATGTTATTGTTGCATGATTGGAATCAAGCCTTAACTAATCCCAATTGGTTACAGAGCTCATCCCAACACTATGAAATAGTCGTACCTCCATATATGAATAAGTAATCCATCTAGGATTGAGCTTTGTGTGAATCAGATAAATATTATGCTTCTGCAAAACTAATTAAATTTGATTTTGATACATTTGAGTAATATAAACTTGTGTCCATTATTCCTCAAAGAAATTAAAATATATGTTTAATTCCATTCCAATGTCTTTAAGTTGGAAAAAAACTATATCTTGCTAATAAATTTACAGCAAATGATATATCAGATCATGTATTGCTAGCAAGATAAATTAGTGCTTCGGTTGCACTAAGATATGATACTTTAGGACCAAGTAGTTCTTCCTCTTCCTCATCCTCACAAGGTCGAAAATGATCCTTTTTCACATCTAGTGACCCTACAATCATTGCTGAACTTAATAGATGTGTTCTATCCATATAGAATTGTTTTAGCACTATTGTTATATAATTTGATTGATGGACAAAAATTTCATTTGTCAAGTCCTTAATCTGAAGACCCCAACAAAAATTTATTTTTCCAAGGTCTTTCATCTCAAATTCTTTCTTTAAGTAAGCCACGACTTTTGATACTCTTTAGAAGTTCTAATAATGTTTAGGTCATCAACATAAATAATAATTATCACAAATTCATATATAAATCTTTTTATAAAAACACATGGGCAAATAGAATCATTTTATAGCCTTCTTTTAACAAATATTCACTAAGGCAATTATACCACATGCGTTTGGAATGCTTAATCCATATACATAGTTATGTAATTTGATTGAATAAATTTTTCAAGAATTGTGTGCTTCAGGCAACTTAAATCATTTAAAGATTTTATATAGATATCGATATTAAGTGAGCCTATTTATTTGACGTATTTCAATCTTCTCATGTATTGCCAAACTAATTAAATATAGAATTGTAATTGCATCCACCACAAGAGAATATGTCTCTTCATAATCAATACTAGGTTTTTGGGTAAAACCTTGTGTGACAAGCCATGTTTTATATCTCAAAATCTCATTTTTCTCATTACATTTTTGCACAAATACCCATTTATATTCCATTGGTTTTACATCATTTGGTGTACGGATTACAGGCCCCAAAACTTCACGTTTGGTAAGTGAATTCAATTCCACCTTGATTGTGTCTTTCCACATTGGCAAATCATTTCTATGTCTACATTCTTCAACAAATGTAGGTTTAAGATCTTTTTATCCTTTCCATAATATTGATAGCTGCATTACATGCAAAAATATCATTGATGTCTATTTCATTCTGATTCCATCTTTTCCTTGTTATGATATAATTTATTGAGATCTCTTCATTTTCAATGATTTCAGGTTCTTGAATTTCTTTTAGAATTTTATCAATTATGTCAAGGGTTTCTTTTAAAGTTTCTGTTTTGTCTTTTTGACCATTTTTGCATATTTGCTCTCCTTTTCTTTTTTGAGGATTTTAACTTTGGAACCAAGTGGTTTCCCATGCTTTTGGTATGCCTTGTCTTACAAGGACATTAATTCTAATAGAAACTTTTACAGATGGTATATAAGATTTAGTTATTCTCTATAGGTCAGTAAATACATTTGGAAACTGATTTGCTATATTTTGCTAATGAATTAATTTTTAAACTTCAATTTCACGTTGATTTGTGCAAGGATAAAAACTAAATAATGATAATCCATTCCAAGAAATTTATTTTTCCATATGCTTATTTTCTCCCCATAATGTTGAACAAATTGTTTCATCAAAATGACAATCGGTAAACTTTGTTGTCAATAAATCTCTTGGTAATGTTTTAAATATTTAATTATAGATGGAGATTCGTATCCAACATATATTCCTAACCTCCTTTGATGACCTATCTTTGTACATTGTGGTGGAGCAATTAAGACATATACCGCACATCCAAAAATTATTAAATGGGAAATATTTGGTTCTTGACCATAAACCAATTGTATAGGGGAGAATTTATGATAACTAGTTGGCTTGATGCGTGCAAGTGCTATTGCATGCAAAATGGCATGCCCCCCAAGGGAATGTTTTGAACTTTAAAAATACATTCTAGACCACATCTATAGGTAGATGTTCATCATATATCAATAGTTCAAACCCAGAAAAGGTTTTTGAAGAACATTTATTAATAGATTGAGCCAATCTATCGATAGATAGCAACTCGAGCCAAATCTATCAATAGATTGGCTCGATCTATCGATAGATTAGGCGTAGAATTGAAAAAGGTTATTTGATCTTTTTAACCTCATTTTAAAAGCCCTAAAACCTTAGACATTTCCCCATTTGGCAAAAACATGGTTTTTCCTTGAAAACACAACCGCCTTCTTCCTCTTTTCTTTCAATTCTCATCTTCAACAAATCCATGGATTTCAAGTACTAAAACAGCATTTTCAAGCTTGGATTTTGATTTTAAAGATTTTGGAAGGTAAAGCTTTTTGGTTTTAAGTCTTTATATTTAAGGTTTGATTTCCAAAAATTATGGATTCTCAAAATATTGTTTTATTCATGAAAAACTTTGGTTTTGAGTTAGTTTTGGAATTGTCAAGCTCACCAAGGTAAAGTTGTTCTTAACTTTAGCTAGTGATAGTTTAAATGCTTTAGTTAGAGTTACATTAACTACTGATTTGTGGATTAAAGGATTATTGGAAAATATTTGTGGAAAAACAAGATGATTATTAATCAAAAATCTTGTTCGAGAACAAAATATTAATGATGGAAACTTTGTGATAAGTGTTGTGGAGGAAGTTTGAGTTTTGGAAAATCGAGTGATCGATGAAAAATGCAAGAGAGTTAAGCACTCTTCATCGAGCTGGGTAGATGTGGCATTTTAATGATTTTAATATAATTAAGCATGGTTATTCTACAACCTTGCATATAAATTGTAACACTCTCGATTTTCGATACAAACTAAGTCAATTGAGAATGATTTATGACATATATTGTGCCTTGAGGACTTTGATGATAAGTTAAGTATGCCAAGTTTATAGGAGTATGCATATTGACACTTAGGAAAATTTTTATGAAAATGTGTGATAAGTACTATAGCTTAAGGTTTTGATTTGAATTTGATGTTATATTTGATGATATAAGTACAAGAAATATGAGTTATAATAGTTGATTGAGGTATGATTTAAACAGGGAATGATTTGGGGTGTTAAATTTGGATTTTTGAGGAGTTTTGAAGGTTCAAAATACGTCGAGAAGAGAAAATGTATTGATACATTCCCTAATATATTAATACATTCTTGGCAAGAAGAACAAAATGAAGTGTTCTTAGGGTTTTCTATCGATACATTCAAGAATGTATTGATAGATTTGAATTAGGATGAACATCTATCGATATATTGTCCAAATGTATTAATAGATTTGAATTAGGAAGAACATCGATTGATACATTGCATATACATTGTAACACTCCCAATTTTCGATATGAACTAAGTCAATTGAGAATGATTTATGAAATATATTGTGCCTTGAGGACTTTGATGATAAGTTAAGAATGCTAAGCGTATAGGATTATGCATATTGACACTTACGAAAATTTTTATGAAAATGTGTGATAAGTACTATAGCTTAAGGTTTTGATTTGAATTTGATGTTATATTTGATGATATATACACAAGAAATATGAGTTATAATAGTTGATTGAGGTATGATTTAAATAAGGAATGATTTGGGGTGTTAAATTTGGATTTTTTGGGAGTCTTGAAGGTTGAAAATGCACCTACAAGGGAAAATGTATTGATACATTCCCCAATGTATTGATACATTCTTGGTAGGAAGAACAAAATAAAGTGTTCTTAGGGTTTTCTATCGATACATTTAAGAATGTATTGATAGATTTGAATTAGGATTAACATCTATCGATACATTGTCCAAATGTATTAATATATTTGATGCAGGGGACCCATCGTGGAAAAGTATCGATAGATTTCCCCCATATATCAATACGATTAGAGCAGTAAGTAATTTGCTTGATTTTTATCGATAAATTACCTAATATATGAATAGATTTAGTCGAAATCTATGCAAATGTATTAATACATCTTGGGGTATTTGCAAAAATAAAATGAGTTTTGAGCATTCTACCTATTTTAAAACAAAACCTAAACACCTTCTCTCTACCCCTCCAAAAACCCTAATCTCGAACTGATTTTTGGAGCTATTTGGAGCAGATTGGATCTTGAGAAACTCCTCTAAAGGTAAAATTACGCCTTTTTACTAATTGATTTTCAATTTAATCGATTAATAACTTAGAAATTCAACTTTGCCAACTTTGGTGAGTTTCCTTTAATTTAATGGAATTTGGAGTTTAGATTTGTGCAATTTGGCTTTTAATGTAAGGATTTAGCTCATTGTTGAAGATTTTGAGCTTGTATAATGGATTGTTAAGAATTGAGTTATTTTTGAAAAGCTGGGCATTTTCGAAAACTAGGAAATAATTATTTTTGTGATGTTTGTGATGTTTTGCTATGTTCTAAGGGGGAAATTAAGATTATTGATGAATTTGTGAGTTGTAGGATGGTTGGAGGATAAAAGTTGAGCTTGGCTATGGAGCGCCTCTAATTGTCACTATGAGTGGGTTTTATTTGAAATGCATGTGAGACATGACACATTGTCAAATATGTTGCCATGGTATTAGAATAGAAATTGTATGCATATAAATTCCTAGATGAACATGCCTAGGCCAGAGAACAATATCTGTATGTGTGTTTACTTGTTTGTGCGATGTGTATGTGTGCCTTAGTGTAAGCCATATAGTGGCTTGTGTTTGTTAAGCCCAAACTAGGGAGTCTAGTGAGTATGGTGGATTTCTAGGAGTAGATTACTCTAAACAGATAACCCTTTGAGGGATTATGAGCATAAAAGTGATCTCTGATATAGATAGTGGTATATGAGATACCTAAGGCATTATGGCCTCGTTTGTGGATTTATGTTTCATTCAATGATGAGAATTCCGGATGTTGATTTGATTTGATGATTGAGTGGAGTCATATGCCCTGTGACTATATGTGCTTGTAGGGATGGTGGTAAGCAAGGGCGATGGTATTAGTCCTGCTTATAGTGCTTTGATGCCATCCATTGAGATTACTTCAGATGATGATTATGTTTATGATGCCACTTGTCTGAGATTACTCTCTATGATGCCATCCATAGGGAGATTACTACGGATAATGACTCTGATTCTCTGTTTGTTTCTTCGGCACTCGTGTGATTTGATTCTCCACCAACGGCTTAGCCTTGAGTGTGATTTGACTCTGTTGGTTGGCCATCGTCCATGATTTGACTATATTCAGGGGAGGACCACTTTATGATAGTGATTTGAAGTATGAGGGATGTGATATCACCTTGGATAGGCTGAGGTAGATTTTATTGAATTTGATATGATACTTTGGTGACTAAGGTGTGCCTATGGAGAATAACTTGAATGGCTTGAGAGTCAGCCTAATGATGTATACTACTTGAGGAGACTTAATATGGATGATCGATATGCCCCTAACATTGGAGATGTTTGATAGAACATTTGGTTGCACTAATAGTGCATAATATGTGTATGCATATATTGCTAATTATATATATATATGTTTGATTTATTTGCACCCCTCATTGAGTATTAGATGACTTACTCATTTATTGTACCATTTACAAATAAATAGGCCATAGGACTACAGGGCATGGGTTGTCCATTTACAAACCAATTTTTGCATCCAGTAGGTCCCCATCCTGACATGTCCATTTTGCTGTGACTATCATGAGCTTCTGCCTATGGAGCTTGGTTCAGTAGCTATGTATGTAGGCACATTATGCCATTTAAATTTGAACTAAGGGTTGTAAGTATGAACCCACTTGTTGGCCAATGTATAACTTTAGGGATATTGTATTAAATGTTGCGTATGAACAATGTGTGCAACGACCCAAACCTAAGGGTCCATGACTAGTGCACGAGTCTAGTAGGCGAAGCCAACGAGACCCAAGCTAGTCTTAGAGTTCAAAATCATACATACACATAACACATAGCTCAGGAATTTCATATCGAAATATTCATAAATAAACTTTGAATTTAAATATATATAACATTATCCCTGGCACATAACTTATACAATGTTCATAAGGCCATACGTTGGCCATCAAATGGAGTTCATACGTAACAATCCTTACACAAATTCACATCACACAGTGTGCTTACATGCATATCAATCTAAGTATGGAGTAAAAGCTCATAACTGATGCAGTAGAATGAACATGACAGGTGGAGACCTATTAAATACCGAAATCAGTTTGTCACTAGACGACCTTTGCCATGCAATTTTGTGGCCTATTTCTTTGCACATGGTACACAATGGATGAGTCATCTAATACTCAGTGAGTGGTGCAGGTAAACAGAATCATAAATACATAGACAAACACATATAAATATTGCATTATCAGTGCATCCAAATGTTCTAACAAACATCTCCAAAATCAAAGGCATATCATAATCGCTAAAGCCTCCACAAATGATATTCAAATCACTAGGCTCATCCTTTAGCCATTCCAAATCATTCTCCATGGCACACTCTAGTAGTTGGAGTATCATATCAAATTCCAATCAGAGTTATTTAAGCCTACCAAGGCTATATCACATCACTCACAATCCAAGTCATAATTATAAAGTGGCCCTCCCCTGGACATCATCAAATCATGCATGGTGGCTAACCGACAAAGAAACAAATCACACTTAGGGCAAAGCTACTGATGAAGAACAAATCACTCGTGTGTTAGTCCTAAGTAAATGTACTAAAAGGGGGTGAATAGCACTTTTTGGCTCTTGCTAAAATTGGCTTCTAATTGAGGACAAATGCAAGATAAAAGAAAGATTTAAAGATGAATGAAAAACTAAAAACAGAGCAGACAATCACACAAAAATTTATAATGGTTTGGTCCAAGACCTAAATCCACGACCTTAATTGTTCAACCAAGGATTTTCAAAACTAATCATTAAGAATGGTGAAATTCACAAGCTTTCACCAAGCTTTTACAATGGCTTTTACCAGGCTCAGCCAAAACCTTTCATAATGGTTTTTACCGAGATCAACCAAAACCCAACAACTAAATTTTTTAGGCTAAGTTAGGTACTAAACACCCAATCAAGCAATCCAAACTTGAACAAATTCCCTTAGAGTGTGTCACACACTCTAAGTATACATGGAAAAGAGATATAAATGTGTACCTATGATCATTTACTTGATCTAAGTGGTACAAAGTGAAGTGCGTATCTCAAATACAAAGATAGGAGTAAAGTGCAGTAAGAGTGTAAAGAGTTTTTCTTGGTTTTTGAGGTCTTTTTGTTCTTGAAAGCCTTAATTACATTTACTAGCTATTGGGAGCTTCTTAAATACTTGAAGAATCAGCTCTAACAGGTGTTAGGCAGTTTTTGACTATTGGAAACAATTTGGTAGCAATTTTGTTCGTTAATCTGTCTTCTAATGCTTAATTCAAATTTTTTGACAAAATGATCTTAGTCGACTAACTGCGCTCTTAGTCGACTAAGTTGTCTCTGTCTTCTGATCCTAGTTTTTAACAGTGAGCTCTTAGTCGATTAAGTTGTTTCTGTCTTGAAGTCCAGATTTCTGGTAGTAAGCTCTTAGTCAACTGACTTGTTTCTTAATCGACTAAGTCTTCTCTGTCTCTTAAACCTCTTGAGCCTGCCAACTTTTTATTTTAATTTTAGCTGATTAATACCTTTCATTATCCAACTAAAAAGGCTTCTGTTTTGTTGATCAATTGTGGCTCCTTACTCATATGATTTTAGATATGTGCCTTCGAATGATTTATTTATTCTTGGCATACAAATTTTTATCCTGTACACTCAAGTAGAAATATTAGACACAAATGAATGGGAATGTTTTATTATCATCAAAAACTAATGGGGCCAACAATCTCCCTTTTTTTTATGATGACAAAACATTTCTTGATTAACAGCATAGTGTCTATTGGTTCCTTTTTGTTTTGCAGAAAATGGAGGTTTTCCTCCCCTTAAGTGTGTGCTCCCCCTTAGTGTGTGCATGTTTTATTATTCATTTCAACAAATTTTTATTTATGTCATACAGATAATGACATTATATATTCATAATATATTTATGCAGACATATAGAATAATCAACAATATGTGACTAGTTGACAAAATATCATCAATATTTCAGTTAATAGTCTGTCATCAGCATATTGTTATCAGATTTTATTTATGCCCCATTAATCATCCAATAGATATAGTATAATCAGCATCCATATACATTTTCAATCAAATTCCATTCACAATATCATGATAAAAATTAATTATCAGCATAACAGCCCAATATCAGCACAAAATCTTTAAACAGCAGTAGTTAAAATACTATAAACATCGAGAACAGATTTAAATGTTCAACCATCAGCAACTAAATAATATAAATAGCTTAATAACATCCCATATTCAACACAATAACATAAACAACAAAATTCAAATGTTCAACTTTCAATAGAACAAAAAAAATAGCAGAAAAACAATAGTCATTGTTCTATTCCTAAATTGCCCTTAAATCATTTCTACCCTCTATCTCTCCTAAGTTTTCTATAATTCTCCCATTTTTTGTCATCATTAAACTGAGGGGTGTTCAATCAGTTTTTGAAGAGGTTGAAGGGGTAGATTCATCAGTGCCATAGAAAACATTAAGGGGTTTAAGAGATGGTTTTGGTAGTGATTTATGTGGTGAGGGTTCAGGGGATGATTTACCAAAAATTTCAAGGGGGTTTTGAGGATAAGAGATGGCTGATGGTCCAGCTTTTTTGGCTATTCTAGAGGATTTCCTTCTCTTGAGGAATTTAGTCTTGGTTGCCATTGTCTTCTTGCCTTTACCAGATGGTTTAGGCTTGGCTTGTGGAGCTGCAGCAGCTTTTTCTTTTCCTTTCTCAGATTGTTCCTCTGTAGCATAAGCTGGTTCAGGGGATTTTCTTGGAGATACTGATTTTGGTGCTTTCCCTTTAGCTGCTTCCTTTTCAGCTTGTTATTCCTTGACCATTTGGTGGAAAACATCCATTATTAAGACTTCTTCTGAATTTGGGGGAGATGGCTGATCTTGCTATGGTTCATGATGAGATAGGGAATTTTCAAACGAGCCAAGCACTTCAGTGCCTTGATTTGATTCATCTTTATTCTGAGGCTCAAGAGTTAGAGATTTCCTTGGTTGATCAACTTCTGGTTCAAGACCCTCGGCTTGAATTACAGAACTTGTAGCTTGAAAAGTTAAACCTTCTGCCTGAAAGGCAGGGCCTTCAGCAGCTTGTCCTACTGATGCTGAGGTATTTGCAGTAACAAGTTCAGAAGTTGATTTCCCTTTTCCTTTCATCATATTTTCAAGTTCTTCCAACTTTTCTTCTATTTTCTGCAACCTCACAGTCTGGTCAGTAAACTTTCCATCAATTCACATGAGCAGATTCAGAACCATTTCATTTGAGAACTGGGAGGGAGTTGTCTCAAGTTGAGCAGAGAGAGAAGATTCTTCTCCTAGAGTGACTTTGGGGGTCTTAACAAATTTTTCTACATCCATTTTATACCCCATCTTAGGCAGACTACCAAGATATATAGCCTAGTCCCTGCTTTTCACTAAATCCATTTCATATCTAGAGCTCCATATCTCCTTCTTCCTAACCAATGAGGGGATCACATTTCCATATGGTAAATTTTACCTTGTCAACTTTACAAGCTCCCTTCATTCTCTCTATCATGAATCAGCTTGGATTGAATGGAGCACCATTGAAAGCATGCTCCATCAGCCATAAGTCTTAAAGACTAACATAGCTAAAGCTGCCACTTCTTCCATGAATGTTTGTAGCAATAAAATAATGCAAAATTCTGATTTGGGGGCTTGTAATGAGACCAACATTACTTTTGGATGAGTATTTTTCTTTCTTTCCTATTATAATCTCCCATAGAGATAATGGATCATAATTCTCAAGCATTTCAAAATCTCCCTTTTCACGTTCAATTTTAAGCAAGCTTCCTAAGTCTGCAACAGTCACAAAAAAATTCTTTTCCATTTATGAAGACATTCAGACCATCCTTAATGAAATCTTCAGGCTCCTCTAGTTCATTTTCATCTATAGCTATGCTAGCATAAAATTCTTTTACAAGGCTAGGACTATAGGTTCGGCTCTTGAAAGTGCTAAATTTTTTCAGTTTCATTTCCTCAAAGTAATCTAATAGATTTATCGAAGCTCTTCCAGTCAATAAATTTTCCACATGTAATCGGAGCATTATCAATTTTCTTGAACCTATCCTCATGGGTTTTATTTCTAAACTTTGAGGACAAAACCTTATCTTTCTTGGAGGATTTTTCTTTCTTTTTCTTTTTCTCTGCTCTGTGTTCTTTCTTTGTCTGCTTTTTCTTAATTTTCTTAACCTCAAAGGGGGACACAATATTTTTCTTCTTTTTTTGAATTTTTGCTTGTGGACTCTCTTCCATTGGCCATTTGCACTTCTTCTTTTCCATAATTTCTTTGGACATGGGGGATTTTGCCATTTGGTTTTGAGATGTTTTTGGCTTAGGGTTTGAGGATTGGGGAGAGATGGGATTTCGATTTTTCTGAGTAGAGGCTCCTGGTAAGAGAAAATGAAGAATATGGATGAGAAGTTATGAGAAACAATCTGACTCCCCTTTAAATGTTGTTAGTTTTTCTCCTTTTCAAAATTTAACACTTTACCTCTCATTTTTATCTTTTTTAGTTGGGTGGTTTTTCTCTTCTTTTTTCTTCACCCGGTAGATTGTTCATTTTTACTATTTTATTCATTCTCTCTTTACGTGACTGAGGCTTATTATTTAAAGTGTAAAGCTTGACCTTATAAAATACTTGTCATGACATACATGTGATGATAGCATGATTGCATGCTAGGAGAGTCCCGAAAAATTTACAAAAGTAGGTATTGTACCTAAAGGTACAACAAAGTTGATTTAAGCCTCGAACTAGATCAAATAGGAATTTTAAGGTGAGATTAAGAGCTTCACAGTCCATGGATGACTCAAAATGGTAATTCAGAGTTTGAGGATCAATTTGGAGTTAAACCAAAATTTTCACTATATGGGGGTAAAATGGTCATTTACCACCTAGGGACAAAATGGAAATTTTTAGAAAAGATTTTTTTGCCCCATTTGACTTATTGGAGTATGATTTGAGTATAGGAGTATGATTTGAGGTTGAAAAGTGAAAAAAAAATTGTGATCCCGATATTTTTCGAAGCATAAGGGTAAAATGGTAATTGTACCATTTTAGGGGCAAAATTGTAATTTTACACACCTGACACTTGTCCAGCACACGGATTTTATCCAATTTTATCATGGATAATTGAAGGAATTTATATGGTGGAGAGAGAAAGCTTAATAGTTAAGAAATAAAAATGGATCAATGAAATGGTGACACATGGCATGTTAATATCCATTTATTTTTTTTAGCTTTAAAATCAACAAAAATCACCCTATTTTCTTCATTATGGCCGGCCAAAGCATGAAGTGAAGAAGAACAAAGAAAGAACAAAACCTAGGTGGAAAAATTGAAGAAAAAGTGTGGGATTTCAAGGGATTAAGCTAATAAAGGTAAAATTTTGTGATTTTATCTTGTGATTTACACTACCCATGCTTTCTTTTTCATTTTCCATGCTTAGAACTCAAGTTTGCATGATGAATTCATGGCTGACCAAATGGGTATGGAAAGAAAATGAAGTTGGATCGATTTGATTCTAAGTTATGTTTGTGTTTTTAGTTAGTTTAGCATATTTAGAAACAAAACAACAAGAAAAAAATTCATTTTCTCCCATTACCCAAAAGAGGCCAAATTTTCTAGGGAGGATATTGAGGCTGAAATTGATGATATTTCATGATATTTTGGTGATATTTAATGATTAGTGAGGCTAGAAATTTAATGGGAAATTTTGGCATGAAAATCTGAATTTTTACCTAATGTATAGACATGTGTGATTTGTGATTCGGATTGATAAATTGGATCATATTCACAGTCATTGAGGTATTTTAAGTATAATTGAAGTGTAGAAAGTGAAAGAAATCGATTTGGAGTTAAATTGGAGGTTTTAGCCAATTACACCGAGAATAGTGCGAATTAGGTCGAATATCATATTTAAACGGCTATTCGAACATTTTTGCATTCCATATCATGCATTATTAGTCTAAATTAGTTTAATTTCGATTTAGTACCAATGTAGTAAGTTTCTCAATTTTGTACTATGTCTAGGTGGTGAATCCTCCGATAAAGGCAAGAAAATTGTACCCGAGGATCGATAGTCAGAGTACTCTAGAAATTCGACTCCCGAAATAGTGAGTAACCTTACCATCATTTTAATTATCTAAAGTATGGTTTTATAAGGTTTTGGTGAATTTTATGAAAATGAGTTCAAATGGTAAATTTTTATGTTTTGTAAACAAAATGTGTTTAAATGAAAAGATTTTATAAATTGTCTTGAAACGAAATAATGCTTTTAAAAATAGAGTAATTGGAGACCACTGGTATGTTGTAAATTTATGATTGGAAATTGATGGCTTATGTTATATTGTTATTGTGTTGGCATGACTGGTTGGGCTGTGTTTTATGAATTGTATGAATTGTTTTATTTTACCCTTGCAGGCTGGGTAGCATTATATTAGCCCTGTCATGTTGTTAAAATTTTATTATATGGTGGGTTTAGCTTGCTGCAGTGGGTGGATTCTGTGGACGAGCCTATTAGAGGGGTGCAGAATCTGGATATATATATATATATATACCTCGATCGGAGAGGCGCGTAGGGTATCTCCTGAGGTATGGACAGAGTTCACGTCACGCTGAACCACCTCGTGATGATGAATTTCGCTAACGCCAAGGAATGGCTATGTTTTTCAAACTAAAATATGTTTACGTGTATACGAACTTTTTAACAGCCTTGGCGGACTCGGTTAGATGCCTCGGCCAAGGTATCCCCGAGAATGATTTTGGCAGGAGCCAAGTTTTTAAGATACTCATAAGCCATGTTGAATATTTAAATGAAATAAATATTTATGTTATGAAATAAATATTGAGATGAAATATTTAAATTGTCTCCTTTTACTCAACTTTAGATATTTCGAATGATGTTTGTTTACTCACTGGGATTATAAAATCTCACTACTCTCTTTTCCACCCATTTCAGGTTCAGATTAGGTTGTAGATAGCTGAGTTCGTCGAGGACTACCCTTGGATTTGCATTTCTCCAAACTGTAGGTTCACAGTCCTCTTTACTTTTGGTTATTCGGGGGCCCACTGGTCATTGTAAATTAAATTAAATACTGTGGTTTACTATATTACAGTATGTATGAATTTACTTTGCTTTTACGCTACAAAAATTATCTACATATAACTCTGAAAATATTGTTTAATAAGAAAATAGAATATTTTACTTAATATTTATTTTATTTTCTTATTATATCCAAATAATCATAATTTCATTTTAAACGAATGTTTTAGACATCTAAATTTATTTTTGATTTTGAAATATGTGTTCTGCACTTATATACTACATTATTGGCTAGTTTCGAAATTTTTAGAAAAATTACCAAAATACCCCTGTGAAACGAAAATTAATATTTTATTTGTTTTAAGTTGGAAACAGCTTAAAATCTTTTAGAACATGATATTTGACAATGGTTGCTCACAAAGGAAATGAGATACTAATATTAAAGCCTTGCGAGATTTCGAGTTGACATTTCGGGTAATGAGTGTCTATCGGGACACCGCGACTGTTGTCACGAGTTCGAGGGGGGTATCGATTTGTGATATAAAGAGTCAGAATACTCTTAGTTGACTAAGAAATTCTTAATTAACTAAGTCTCTACTATTTTGTGAATGGAAAACTCAAAAGATTTTCTTATAGCTCCTACACATTAACCATCCCTAAATTTCTCCTAATTTCACAAAATCTTTCCTCATTTAGGGGTTTGGTGAATATATCAGCTAATTGTTTCATGGTGGTAACAAACTCAATTTTAATGTCTCTTTTAATTGCATGGTCTCTAATAAAGTGATGTTTAATCTCAATATGATTGGTCCTAGAGTGCTGCTATACAGGATTCTTTGATATATTAATGGCACTAGTGTTATCACAAAATATTGGTACATTATGCAAGGTTATGCCAAAGTCTTTTAATTGTTGTCTGATCCATAAAATCTGAGCATAGCAACTACCTAAAAATATATTCAGCTCAGCTGTGGAGAGTGCAACTGAGTTTTGTTTTTTACTCGACCAGGATACAAGCTTATCTCTTAGAAACTGACATGTTCCACTAGTGCTCTTTCTATCTATTTTGCTCCCAGCAAAGTCTGTATCTGAATATCCAATAAGATTGAAGGATGTTCCTCTAGGATACCACAATCTTAAATTTTGTGTGTCTATAAGGTACTTAAAGATTCTTTTTACTGCAGTCAAGTGTGACTCTTTAGGTTGTGATTGAAATCGTGCACACAAACATACACTAAACTGAGTATCAGGCCTACTAGCAGTCAAATAAAGTAATGATCCAATCATACCTCTATAGAGTTTTTGATCAACATTTTTCCATTTTTTATCAACATCAAGTTTGGTGGATGGACTCATTGGTGTGCTAATTGATTTCAGCTTCAGCATGTCTTGAATGTATCTTTCTTGGCTGATGAAGATTCCTTCCTCACTTTGTTTGATTTGAAGGCTAAGAAAGAATTTTAGCTCACCCATCATGCTCATTTCAAATTCACCCTGCATCTCTTCAGCAAAATTCTTGCATAAAGCTTCATTAGTTGAACCAAACATAATATCATCCATATAGATTTGAACAACAATTAAATCATTCAAGCATTTTTTGACAAATAGTGTTGTATCAATGCTACCTCTACTATATCCTTTCTCAACTAAAAACCTAGAGAGTTTTTCATACCAAGCTCTTGGAGCTTGTTTTAGTCCATACAAGGCCTTATGAAGTTTGAACACATAATCTGGTTTTTCATAATCCTCAAATCTGGGGGGTTGCTCAACATAAACTTTCTTTTGAATGAAACAATTTAAAAATGCACTTTTTACATCCATTTGAAACAATTTAAAGTTCATGAAACAAGCAAATGCAAGTAACAATCTTATAGCTTCTATCCTAGCAACAGGTGCAAAGGTTTCATCATTGTCAATTCCTTCCTCTTAGTTATACCCTTGAGCCACTAACCTAGCTTTGTTCCTAATAACATTTCCTTGCTCATCTACCTTATTCTTAAAGACCCATTTTGTGCCAACTATGGGATGATTTAATGGCCTAGAAACTAGAGTCCACACTTGATTTCTCTTAAATTGATTAGGCTCTTCTTGCATGGCCAATGTCCAACTTTCTTCTTTTTCTGCCTTCTTAAAGCTTTTAGGTTCAATTTGTGAAATGAAAGTTGTTAACTCACATGTTTCTCTAGTTCTTCTCCTAGTCTTGACTTATGATTTGCTCTTGTGGATGATCCTTGATATACCTTTAGCTCTTTGAAAGATCATTATGTTGATTTTCTGTCCTTTGCAAGGTTTCTAAGGATGGAGATTCTGTTTCTCTTTCTAGGGAATTTTTTCACTATTTTAATTGTCATCTAAGCTCATTTCTTCCATTTGTTTTTCAAAGTCATTCGTATCATCTTCATCAGTAGGAATTTCCTTTTGCAAGGCATTTAATTCATCAAAAACTACATAGATTGTCACGACCCGGAACCTCCCTCGAGCCCATGACAACCGCTGCAACGTCCCAATTAACATTCATTACACGAAATGCTAATCAGAACCCAGCAAGGCTTACATATTAGTTTCTTGCATTTTCTGTGAGCAATCGTTTTTAAACATTCCATTTTAAACAATTTCCAGTAGTTTCCTGCTCAAGTAAATCAAAAGACAAAAATATTTTTAAAGGATTTATAGATAAATATCACTATTCAAAATATTGATTAAAATATAGTATTTTTTTTATATAAAACAATATTTATAGAAACACGTGTAAGAAATCTTTTGTAACGTGTAAGTAAAATAAATTCACACATACAAAAATTTACAAAGTTATAATGTACAATAATGGTTACAATGACAAGTGGCCCAAAATACACCCAGTGTTGGTGCTAGAAACCTACTGTCTGTGTGGTAGAGATGTCAACTGGAATCCTC
>NC_030852.1:9698371-9783147 GCF_000208745.1 Theobroma cacao
TATCATTAAATTATACTCCAAATAGTTAATCTTGGTCAAAAATTTCACTCCATTATCAAATTATTATCTTAGGTGGCAAAATGACGATTTCCCCCCTAAACATCAAAATTTTCAATTTTACCCCTAATGAACCATCGAACTCCGAACAATCATTTTTAGTCATTCCTTGACTATAAAATATTAAATTTCATCCTACGATTCCTATTTGAACTAGTTCAAGGTTAAATCAACTCAAGTGTACCGTTAGGTACGATACTGGGTTTCGTCTATTCTTAGGTGCTTTCCTAGCATAATAACATGCTACTTAGTGCATGTATGTCATGACATGTGTTTATAGGGTCGGGTTTTACATAGATTGACTCCTCAATGGTTAATGATCTCTTGTTAAAGACTCTATAAGCTTTTGAGTTCGATGCATATCCTAAAAATATAGCTTCATCACTCTTAGCATCAAACTTTCCTAGAGGATGTTTTCCATTGTTCAATACAAAACATTTACAGCCAAAGCTTATAAGGTGAGAGATATTTGGTTTTCTACCTTTGTATAGTTCATATGGGGTCTTTGAAATCATGGCTCTTATTGACACTCTATTAAGGATGTAAGCTGTTGTATTTACAACTTCTGCCCAATAGTACTTTGGTAAATTGTTTTCACAAAGCATTGTTTGAGCCATCTCTTTTAATGTTCGATTTTTCCTTTCTACAACTCCATTTTTCTGGGGTGTTCTAGGTGTAGAAAAATTATGATCCAACCCCTTTTCATTACAAATGTTTTCAAACTCACCTCCATGATCACTTCTAATACTAACTATGACAAGTCCTTTTTCATTTTCAACTTTCCTACAACGATTTATAAATGCTGGTAGTGCATTATTCTTATGAGCAAGGAAGTAGACCCAAGTATACCTAGAGTAGTCATCAACTATCACAAAGCCATATGATTTTCCTCCTAGACTAGTTGTGTTAATTGGCCCGAATAGATCAATGTGCAGCAATTCAAGTGGTTTAGAGGTTGAGACATTCTTCTTACTTTTGAAAGATGTTCTAACTTATTTTCCTAGTTGACATGCATCACAAATTTGATCATATGCAAATTTAAGCTCAGGCAATCCTATAACTAGATTTTTTTCTTATCAATTTTGAAATGATATGCATGCTCACATGTCCAAGTTTCCTATGCCATAACCGGCCATCATTTTCAACATTTGCCATAAGACATGTTTCACAATTCACCTCAAGATCTTCAAGAAATATAACATACATATTCTTAATTCTTTTCCCTATAAATGGAACTTTGTTAGTACTTATATCTATCACTTCACATTTATTTGAGTCAAAGCATACCTTGAATCTTTTATCACACAATTGGTTGATACTTAACAAATTATGTTTCAAACCTTTAACTAGCAACACATGACTAATTTGAGCTTGAGAGTTCTTACCAATGGTTCTAACACCATAACTTCTACCTTTTGAATCATCACCAAAAGAAACGATACCTCCCTTTTTCTTGTCTAGCTAAGCAGACAGTATTTCATTTCCAATCATGTGCCTTGCGCAGCCACTGTCCATGTACCAAGGTTGCTTGTCCCTTAGTTGAGCTCTTGAACATGTGTCTTTTAGGTTCAGCTCAACTTGTAAAACAAATTTTCAGTTTTTCTTAATAGGTACCCATACTTTGATGGGTCCTCAAAGGTTAGCTGCAACATATGATTCTTTTAGAACCCAAATTTTTCTTGTTTTCTGCATGCTTCCTTTTTTATAGCAGTCATAAGACAAATGACCAACTTTATTAAAAATATAACATCTAGATGATACCTTATCCGAATTTTTCTTGAAGTATGTATTTTTTTTTTAAGTTTCATTTCTCATATTCTTAAGAGCAGCATTTTCTTCAATTACTTTTTGTAAAGCTTCTATTATATTTTCCAATTCCAATTTTAGAGTTTCAAAATCTATTTTTGAATGCTTTAATTCAATTTGCAGAAAATTTTTATACTTAAAAACAGAATTGAAGTCATGTTTTATCTTTTTCAATTCAGTCTCAAGAGATGCAATTTTTCTTTTCAAAGTTTTATATTTTGATGTAAGTTTATCAAACTCATCATAAAGACATTCATACTCCTCTTGTAGTTCATCAATTGAAATATCACAAGGGGATGAAGATACCTCATATTCATCATCCCTTGCCATCGACATAAATTAGCTTTTTCTTCCACCTTTTCCTTTTTCGCATTAAAACTTGAGGTATCACTATCTGACCAGGTGGTAGCCACCATTGCCTTATTCGATTTTCTATTTTTCTTGGGAGTTTCTTCCTTCAGAAAGGGGCATTCTGACCTGAAGTGTCCTAGCTTCTTGCATTCAAAGCATATAAGCTCTTCTTTATTGTTGGATTTGTTTTTATTTTTGGTTCTCCATGAAGAGCCTTGATCTCTTCTATACCCTCTCTTAGCCAATCTTCGGTTTCTTTGGCCCATAAGCTTTTTGAACCGTCTTGCAACTATAGCCAGTTCCTCATCATCATCACAAGATAGACTATCCAATTCTTCTTCAAGGATGCTCGCTTTTTAGGCAATGCTTTTCTTCTTTTCCTTAGCTTCTTTCTTGTTTTCTTCTTCCTTTTCTTTGAATTTCAACTCGTGAGTGAGAAGAGACCACAAATTTCATCAAGGATTATGACATTTAGGTCCTTGGCTTCATGAATGGCAATCACCTATGGCTTGTAATTTTTAGGCAGGCTTCTAAGAAGTCTTTTGACAATTTTATATTCAAGAGTTAGTTTACCTAGTTGACTGAGTTTATTTGTGATGCTAGTGAACCTATCTACCATGCTAGTGATATCATCACCAGGTTTCATCTTAAACATCTCATAATTGTGGGTTAAGAGAGCTATCTTGGACTCCTTGCTTATGAAGTCCCTTCATGAATAATCCTAAGTTTATCTTACACTTGTTTAGCTGTGGTACAGCTTGACACTTTGTTGAATTCAATGGGAGTTAAAGCACAATGCATCTGGACTCTTTTGGTTTCAACTTCAGTCCATTCAGACTGTCACGACCCAAATTTTGGGCCATGACCGACGCATGGGCCCAATGGACATAGTCCACTAAGCCTAAGCAAGCCTATCAATCTGACATGTTCATCATTCCATCATAAACTGCTAAGTCACATTCCATAACTTAGGATCAAAATAATATTATACAATGCCAACTCATATTGGCATACCAATTAAGTGTACATTACCTATAACATGTATCTTAATAATTTACATCAAATTTGTCTATACATCTCAAAATAATACTCGACTTCTAGAGGAGGGACTCGAACGAATGTACAGCTACTGAATGTCGAGACCCCTACCAAAAGATGGATATAAGTCTACAAGGACACCTCGTCCTAGTTACCGGCTGCCTCGTGATCTGAAAACATGAAGTTGAAAACGGTGAGTATAAACCCAGTGAGTGAACAAGGAAGGAAACAAGCAACAACAAGGGAGAATTTAAAAATCATGATGCACTTGTTTTAAAACAATGCAATTTAGTTCCATTCATGTTAAAAACCCCTCATCAAGCCCTTAAATGATTGATCATTTGAAAATCATGAATCCATACACAACGAACCATTTGAAGAATGAAAGCTTCAATGATACGTAAGCAAGTCAAATACAACAAAGAATCTTCACTGCAGTGAACAGGCATTCTCGCTACAGTGTAGTTGCAACGAGAATGAATTTTCGTTGCAACGACATTGGGATTTGGTTGTTAGCCGAACGAGAGTTTCTCACTAAACCTCCTCATTTTAAACTTAACTCATTTAATCTTTAATGTTAGAAGTCCATGCTCCGATATGGTAGCAAAGAAGTGAAAGATAGGGCAACAATTGAACAAGATAGGAGACCAAAATAGAAAGTTTTTCACTGCAGCGAGATTGAATCTCGCTACAGCTAAATTGTGACCCAGAAACAGAAGGTTTCTCACTGCAGTGAAATTCAGCTGATGAAACAAAGAGTTTCTCACTGCAGCGAGATTCCTTTTCACTGCAACGAGAAGCTACAGTTACTATCTCGCTGCAGCGAGAACCAGTTCTGGTGAAGGTTCTCAAACCCGAGAGTTTCTCGCTGCAGCGAAATACAGGGCACCAATGAAAAATTTCCCTTTTCTCCCAAAGAAAAACCACCCTGCTGAAATGTCCAAACCAACATGAAACACGTGACAATTTTCCAAAATTTAACATGTCAAGCTTCACATGCATTACAACCATATACCATTACTCATAAATTTCCTATAATACACATATTTACATATATATATGTATACGTATACCCATCATTATCATGCACATCATCCCATCATCATCATACACACCATCACATCATCATCATCACCAGCTCATGTGCACTCCCTACTCGCACATAGTTGGGTCATCACTGGGTTATGCGCACTCCCTACTCGCACATAACCGGGTCATCCTCGGCTTATGCGCACTCTCTACTCGCGCATAGCCGAGTCAACATAATTACACAACACTATATTCAAACATATATGTATATCAACATAATGCAACCGCATAGAAATCCATAATAACCACATGTCATAACATAAACCATTTCTCAAGAGCTTGTTCCCAAGGCATTCATTTTTGAGAAAAGTTGTATAAAATCATTCAAACACTTTATACAAAACAGTCACATTCCTAAAATGATTTTTGATAGGCAGTCCACTCACCGATTGATTGTAGAGCCTTTAGATGACTCCAATTCCCCTAATTGTCCAAATGAGATGATGGGGCTTCCTTAGAACCTAGGATCACATTAGCATAAGCAATAGGTCAATTTACACACTATGAACCCTAAAAGCTGTCTCTTAGCTAGTTTTCAATTGCCACATTAAATGGCTATCTATGTTCACTATCTTAATCACTAAAAAAGTAATGAACATACTCAACAATAAAACATCTCATAATCCCAATTACTAGCCATTTTCTACAGCTTAAAACCGAGCTTAGTTCATCACTCACCCTTGGGTTTCTTTGTAGTTGAATTTTCTTCCAATAGCTTCCAAATAAGTAGGGTAATTCTCTCTTTCTCTCTCTAGAATGCCTAGTTAGTGAGAGAAAGTATGGAAATAAACTTTACCAAGGGTTTTAAAGTGAGAGAGTGAAAGAATACTAGGGTTCTAGTCAAAAGGGCTCAAAAGTATGAAAACTAGAGCTAGAGAGAGAAAATTTTGCAAGCTACATATCAAGCTTCCATGGAGGTTTTGAAGAAACGTGAGAGAGAAGAAGAAAAAGAAGACAAGCTGCTAGAAAATGGGAGAAGAAGCTGCTGGAAGAAAGTATTTATAGGCCAAACTTATCCATTCCCTTAAAATTACGAAAATGCCCTTCATTAGTTAGCTTGTTCTCATGCAACCCTTTGTGCAATCTTTTTACTCCTTTGACACCGAGACAAGATCCATAATGGTCAAACATGCTTGGGTTACATGAAAACTTAAAATTTTAACCCGATGTGAAAAATGACCATTTTGCCCTTACCGTGAAAATTATTATCATTTCTAGTTTTCTTCGTGTTTTCATCATTACACGTCATTTATGCAGTCTTATGCCTATTTAGACCTTAAAATATTATAAAACTTTCTTTTGGGAGCTTATTAGAGAAAATGGCGAAACTACCCTTGGCTCGTATTATTACATCTATGCTTAGTTAAAAGCCTATAGAGGTTGGGGTCTCACACAGACCTTGGCTTAAGAATCATCTCGTTGGTTACAACATTTAAGGTTGAAGGAAAAAAAGGACCATCAGTGATGACATCCCACATCTCATAATCTATTGCCCTAATGTATATTGACATCCTAGTATTCCAATATGGGTAATTTGAGTCATCAAACAGAGATGGTCTAATTGTTGATTGTCCCTCATCAACTACTGATTTTTTAAGACCCATTAGGATCTTCCTAAAGATGTTAAGCCTTGACAAAGAGGGATAAGCTCCGATACCACTTGTTGGTCCTAAGTAAATGTGCTAGAAGGGGTGAATAACACTTTTTGGCTCTTGCTAAAATTGGCTTAATTGGGGACAAATGCAAGATAAAAGAAAGATTTAAAGATGAATGAAAAACTAAAAACAGAGTAGACAATCACACAAGAGCTTATAGTGGTTCGGTCCAAGACCTACATCCACTACCTTGATTGTTCAACCAAGGATTTTTCAAACCAATCACTATGAATGGTGAAATTCACAAGCTTTCACCAAGCTTTTACAATGGCTTTTACTAGGCTCAACCAAAACCTTTCACAATGGTTTTTACCGGGATCAACCAAAACCCAACAACTAACTTTTTGAGGCTAAGTTAGAACTAAACACCTAATCAAGCAATCCAAGCTTGAACAAATTCCTTTAAAGTGTCTCACACACTTTAAGTATACAAGGAGAAGAGAAATAAATGTGCACCTACGATCACTTACTTGATCTAAGTGGTACAAAGTGAAGTGCTTATCTCAAATACAAAGATAGGAGTGAAGTGTAGTAAGAGTGCAGAGAGTTTTTACTGGTTTTTGAGCTCTTTTTGTTCTTGGAAGCCTTAATTACATTTACTACCAATTAAGAGCCTCTTAAATACTTGAAGAATCAGCTCTGATAGGTGTTAGGTAGTTTTTGACCGTTGGAAATAGTTTGGTAGCAATTCTGACAGAATGATCTTAGTCAACTAACTGCACTCTTAGTCGACTAAGTTGTCTCTGTCTTCTTATCCTAATTTCTGGCAATGAGCTCTTAGTCGACTAACTTTCTTCTTAGTCAATTAAGTTGTGTTTGTCTTGAAGTCCAGATTTTTGACAGTAGGCTTTTAGTCAACTGACTTACTTCTTGGTCGACTAAGTCTTCTCTGTCTTTCAAACCTCTTGAGCTCGCCAACTTCTTATTTGAATTTTAGCTGATTAATATCCTTCATTATCCAACTAAAAGGCTTCTGTTTTATTGATCAATTGTGGCCTTTATTCATATGATTTTAGATATGTGCCTTTAAATGATTTATTTATTCTTGGCATACAAATTTTTGTCCTACACACTCAAGTAGAAATATTAAACACAAACAAATGGGAATGTTTTATTATCATAAAAAACTAATGAAGCCAACATCGTTCACCAAAGCAACGGATGGAGAATCAAAGTCATCGACCAGAGTAATCTCTAGACGGTCGGCATCACCCAAAATATTCTTAGACAGGCAACATCAAAGCACTATAGGCAGAATCACAAGTGGTGACTAATAACATCGTCCTTGCTTACCACCATCCCTGTAGGCATAGAACAAAGTCATAGGGGGATGGGACTCCACTCAATCCCAAATCAAATAAACATTTTGAATTCATCCATCGGATGGAATGCATATCCACAAGCGAGGCCATCATGCCTTTATAATTCCATATGTCCACATCAATCATAATTCATATTCGATGAGCTCCAATTATCTATAAGCTTGGTATGATTCTAATTGCCTTTAAATCTCTAAGGCATCATCTTTTCGAATCCTCTTAAAATCATTTGTCTAGGGTAATCTTCTCTTAAACATTCATCATATCCTTTAGACTTCTTAGTCTAGGTTCACACAACATTGGCCACTATATGGCTTGCTCTAAGGCACACAACACAACACATGGTCACATACATTTTTGTTCTCTAGTCTAGGCACATTCCTTAAGGCAATTGTAAACATATATATTTCTAGTCTAGTACCATGGCAGAGCCTCTAACAGGCATCATGTATCACATGCATTTTAATTTAAACCCACTCATAGTGACAGTTGAGGCACACCCACAGCCAAGCTTCGATCTTTAGCCTCCAACCGCTTTTTAGCTCATATATGCAACAATAGCCTCAACTCTAGCTTAGAACACATGAAAACATCAAAATATTAATAAATTCCTGGCTTTTGAAAAATGTCAACTTTTCTAAAAATAACTAAATTCTTGGCACTGCATCATATAACCTTAAATCCTTCAACAATGAGCTAAACCCATACCTTATAAGCTAGATTGCAAAAATCTAAGCTCCAAATTTCAACATATCGGGGAAGACTCACCAAAGCTGAAAAATGAAATTCTTAATTATGTAATTGATTAAATTCAAATCAATCGATAAAAAGGTGTAATCTTACTTCAATAACATTTCGCCTAGCATAGATTAGCTCAAAATTGCTCCAAAAATTTGTTTAGAGCTTAGGGTTTTTGGAAGGTAAAGAGAGGGGAAGAGGTTGGGTTTTTGTTTAAAATAGAAAGATGGCTTGAAACCTTTTTTATTGTTGCTTGAACTCGAGAATGTATCGAAACATTTGAGAATGTATCGATACATTTACACGTATTTCGGTGAAGTTTATCAATACATTGGGGCAATGCATCAATAGATTTCAAGCAAAATGCTCATTGCCTTAAATGTATTGATGCATGAAAGGAATCTATCGATACTTTTTCCCCTGAGTGTTCTGTGCTTTAAATATATCGATACAATTGGACAATGTATCGATAGATGTTCATCTTTGTTTGAATTTATCGATATATCCTTGAATGTATCCATAGATAATCCCCTATATGCCTTGTATTGTTCATCCTACCAAGAATATATCGATACATTTAAGAATGTATCGATATATTTTCCCCTGTAGGTAGATTTTTAGCTTTCTGACTTCAAAAAATCCAAACTTAATACCTCAAATTCATTCCTACTTAAATCAAAACTCTAATAACTATCAGATCTCATGTTTGTTGCATACATATTCTCAAATATAACATCAAATTCAAATCAAAACCACAAATTATAGGTTTTATCACTTATTTTCATAAAATAGCCTATGTGTCAATATACATACCCCTATACACTTGGTATATTTAGTATACCATCAAGGTCCTTAAGAGGCACATATTTCATATATCATCTTTAATTAACTAAATTTACACCGAAAATTAGGGGTGTTACATTCTCCCTTCCATATAGTAAATTTGTCCCTAAATTTAAATCATACACCACATGTTAAAACATATATCAAACTTCAAAGAGATGAGGAAATTCCCCTCCCATTTTCGCTTTAAGTTCCCATGTGACTTTCTCAAATGAATGGCTTTGCCCTGATACCTTCACCATAGCAATATCCTCAGAGCGAAGTAGTTTTACTTGTCGATCCAAAATGGCTCATGGCTGCTCCTCATAACTAAGTCCGTCTTGTAATTGGACTTCATTATAACGTATCACATGCGAAGGATTAGGAACATATTTCCTAAGCATGTCGAATGGACATTGGACAATTTAGGCGGTAATGCTGAATGATAAGCAACTATGCCAACGCGCCTTAATATCTCAAAGTGTCTAATGTATCTAGGGCTTAGTTTTCCTTTCTTTCCAGATCTCTTGACTCCTTTAGTCTATGAAAGTTTCCAAAACACATAGTCTCTAACTTCAAATTCTAAGGGATTGTGCTTATTATCGGCATAGGACTTCTAGTGATTTTGAGTTGTTAACATCTTTTCTCATATCAAATGGATGACTCGCTCAGCTTCCTAGACCATCTCCAATCTCAAGAGTTTTCGTTCCTCAACTTCAAGCCAACCAATAGGTGATCTACATCTTCACCCATACAAAGCCTCATATAGAACAATAACAATAGTGGCTTAGTAACTATTATTAGAAGCAAAATAGGCCAAAGGCAAATATTAAATCCATGAAACTCTAAAGTCAAGCATAATTGCTCTCAACATATCCTTGAGTGTCTGAATGGTGCACTTGGATTGGTCGTCCATCTGCGAATGGAAGGTCATGGTAAAATCCAATCTTATGCCTAAGACTTCTTACAATTTCCTCTAAAATTAACAAGTGAACTGCGATCCCCTATTAGACACTATCGTTACCTAGACATCATGTAGCCTTACAATCTCATTAATGTAAATTTGGGCATACCGAGCATACTTAGTCTTGACCAAAAAAAGTGAGTTGATTTAGTTTGTCGATCAATTATCACCCAAATGGCGTCATAGCCACCGCTAGCTCATGGTAACCAAGTCACAAAGACCATTGCTACATGTTCCCACTTCCACTAAGGTGTTGGTAGCGATTGTAACAGTCCCGAAGGTATCTAATGTTCAACTTTCACTTGTAGACATGTCAAACAGTTAAAGACATATTCAGTCACATCTTTCTTTAGTCCTGGCCATTAGTAAATCGACTTTAAATTGTGATACATCTTGGTGGCTCCTGGTGTATCGTATAGGTTGCCACATGAGCCTCTTCCAAAATCTCATTTCTCAAATCATCCATATTTAACACATAAACTCGTGATCGATATCTCATTAAACCATTAGTGCTGTACACAATGTCTCGAGCTTTATCTTTGCTTATGTCTCTAAATATTTTCACCAAATATTCATACTGGTCTTGGGTAGCTTTTATCTGATCTAATATCATTGGTTGGATTCTAAAATGCACTAACAAGGTGTCTGAATTATTAATCTTAAAGTGTACTCCCATGTTGCCCAGATCATATAAACTTTGCACCATTGATCGTCTGTCAACTGTCACATATGCTAAACTCCCCATTGATTTTCGGCTCAAGGCATCCACCACCACATTTGCTTTGCCGAAATGGTAGAGTATGGTGTAGCTGTAGCCTTTTAACAACTCCAACCACCTACACTGTCTCAAATTCAAATCCCTTTGTTAAAATATATACTTCAGACACTTGTGATTGGTATATATTTCACAAGTTTCACCATAGAAGTAATGGCGTCATATTTTCAAAGCAAATACAATTGCTACCATCTCTAGGTCTTGCGTAGCATAGTTTTGTTCATGCCTCTTTAGTTGTCAGGAGGAGTACGCTATGACTTTCCCATGTTGCATCAACACACAACCCAATCCAATCAGTGATGCATTGCAATACACGATATAGCCTCTGAATCCACACGACAGGCTCAATATAGGTGTAAAAGTGAGGTAGGCTTTAAGTTTCTAAAAACTATCTTCACATGCATCAAACCAATCAAACTTGATTCCTTTTTGAGTCAATCTTGTCAAAGAGGATGCGATCTTAGAGAAGTATTGCATAAAGAGTCTATAATATCCAGCTAAACTAAAAAAACTTCTAACTTCCATTATAGACGTTGGCCTTGGCTAATATTCCTCAACTTCTACCTTATTGGGATCAACTTGCACCCTTTGTTTAGACACAACTTGTCCTAAGAAAGTGACTTTGCTTAGCCAAAATTCACACAGCGAAAACTTAGCATACAACTGAAACTCTCTTAGGATTTGAACGACGATTCTCAAATGCTGTGCATGTTCCTCTAGGCTCTTATAATACACCAAAATGTCATCAATGAATACGACCACCAATCTATCCAAATATGCCTGAAAGACCCTGTTTATGAAGTCAATGAATGCTACAGGTGCATTGGCGACTCCAAATGACGCCACTAAAAACTCATAATGTCCATAGCATGAGTAAAACGTTGTCTTGGGCAGATCGTTTTTCCTTATTCTTAGTTGGTGATATCCTGAGCGTAGATCAATCTTAGAAAAGCACACTGTACCCTGCAACTGATCAAAAAAATCATCAATTCTCAAGAGTGGATACTATCACAGCCCAATTTCTAGCCATGACCGGTGCAAGGGCCTAATGGGCTCAGCCCACTAAGCCTAAGCAAGCTTATTTATATAATCTTATACACTGATCCACGTTTCTTTGAAATCCAAAATTCGTAGTGTTCAAATATAGTTCCTTTAAAAACAACTCACAAAACCCAATCATACATTCATAATGGCATCATCAACCATTATATACGTATATAGATTAACAAATGAATCTTAACATTTCACATCAAGTATTCATATACACATAATTGGACCTTGACCATCAGTGGAGTGACTCTGGGCACGGTTGCTAACATCTAATGTCAGGGTAAACCTACCGAGCAATGGTGTGAGACCCCAACCTCTATAGACTTGTAAATAAGCATAGATGTAATAACACAAACCAGGGGTAGTTTCGTCATTTCCCCTAAAAAGCTCCCAGAAGAAGGTTTTATGATATTTTAAGATTTAAATAGGTATAAGACCGAATAAATAATGTGTAATGATGAAAACACTAANGTTTTATGATATTTTAAGGTCTAAATAGGTATAAGACTGCATAAATGACGTGTAATGATGAAAACACGAAGAAAACTAGAAATGACAATAATTTTCACGATAAGGGCAAAATGGTCATTCTTCACCTCGAGTTAAAATTTTAAGTTTTCATAACCCGAGCATGTCTAGACCATTATGGATCTTGTCTTGGTGTCAAAGGAGTAAAACGATTGCACAAAGGGTTGCATGAGAACAAGCTAACTAGTCAAGGGCGTTTTCGTAATTTTAAGGGAATGGATAAGTTTGGACTATAAATACTTTCTTCCAGCTGCTTCTTCTCCCATTTTCCAGCAGCTTGTCTTCTTCTTCTTCTTTTCTCTCACGTTTCTTCAAAACCTCCATGGAAGCCTGATATGTAGCTTGCAAAATTTTCTTTCTCTAGCTCTTGTTTTCATACTTTTGAGCCCTTTTATATAGATCCCTAGTATTCTTTCACTCTCTCACTTCAAAACCCTTGGTAAAGTTTATTTCCATACTTTCTCTCACTAATTGGGCATTCTAGAGAGAGAAAAAAAGAATTACCCCACTTATTTAGAAGCTATTGGAAGGGAATTCAACTACAAAAAAACTCAAGGGTGAGTGATAAACTAAGGTCGATTTTAAGCTATAGAAAATGGCTAGTAATTGGGATTATGAGCTGTTTTATTGTTGAGTATGTTCATTACTTTTTTAGTGATTAAGATAGTGAACATAGATAGTCATTTAATGTGGCAATTGAAAACTAGCTAAGAGATAGCTTTTAGGGTTCATAGTGTGTAAATTGACCTATTGCTTATGCTATGTGATCCTAGGTTATAAGGAAGCCCCATCATCTCATTTGGACAATTAGGGAAATTGGAGTCATCTAAAGGCTCTACAATCAATCGGTGAGTGGACTGCCTATCAAAAATCATTTTGGGAATGTGACTGTTTTGTACAAAGTGTTTGAATGATTTTATACAACTTTTCTCAAAAATGAATGCCTTGGGAACAAGCTCTTGAGAAATGGTTTATGTTATGACATGTGGTTATTATGGATTTCTATGCGGCTACATTATGTTGATATACATATATGTTTGAATATAGTGTTGTGTAATTATATTGACTCGGCTTTGAGCAAGTAGGGAGTGCACATAAGCCGAGGATGACCCGGTTATGTGCGAGTAGGGAGTGCGCATAACCCGATGATGACCCAACCATGTGCGAGTAGGGAGTGCGCATGAGCTGGTGATGATGATGATGTGATGGTGTGTATGATGATGATGGGATGATGTGCATGATAATGATGGGTATACGTATACATATATATATATGTAAATATGTGTGTTATATGAAATTTATGAGTAATGGTATATGGTTGTAATGCATGTGAAACTTGACATGTTAAACTTTGGAAAATTGTCATGTGTTTCATGTTGGTTTGGACATTTCAGCAGGGTGGCTTTTCTTTAGGAGAAAAGGGAAATTTTTCATTGGTGCCTTGTATTTCGCTGTAGCGAGAAACTCTCGGGTTTGAGAACCTTCACCAGAACTGGTTCTCGCTACAACGAGATAGTAACTGTAGCTTCTCGTTGCAGCGAAATGGAATCTCGCTACAGCGAGAAACTCTCTATTTCATCAGTTGAATTTCGCTGCAACGAAAAAGAATCTCGCTGTAGTGAGAAACCTTTTGTTTCTGGGTCACAATTTCGCTGCAGTGAGATTCAATCTCGCTGCATCAAAAAACTTTCTATTTTGGTCTCTTATCTTGTCCAATTGCTACCCTATCTTTCACTTCTTTGCTACCATATCGGAGCATGGACTTCCAACATTAAGGATTAAATGAGTTAAGTTTAAAATGAGGAGCTTTAGTGAGAAATCCTCGGCCAGTTGAGAAACCCTCGTTCGGCTAATAACCAAATCCCAATGTCGTTGCAACAAAAATTCATTCTCGCTGCAGTTATGCTGCATCAAGAATGCCTTTCCGCTGCAGTGAAGATTCGTTGTCGTATTTGACTTGCTTACGTATCATTGAAGCTTTCATTCTTCAAATGGTTCGTTGTGTATGGATTTTTTATTTTCAAATGATCAATCATTTTAGGGCTTGATGCGGGGTTTTTAACATGAATGGAACTAAATTGCTTTATTTTTTAAACAAGTGCATCATGATTTTTAAATTCTCCCTTGTTGTTGCTTGTTCCCTTCCTTGTTCACTCATTGGGTTTATACTCACTATTTTCAACTTCTTGTTTTTAGATCACGAGGCAGCTGGTAACTAGGATGAGGTGTCCTTGTAGACTGATATCCATCTTTTGGTAGGTGTCTCGGCATTCAGTAGCTGTACATTCATTCGAGTCCCTCCGTTGGAAGTCGAGTATTATTTTGAGATGTATAGACAAACTTGATGTAAATTATTAAGATACATGTTATAGGCAATGTACACTTAATTGGTATGCCAGTATGAGTTGGCACTGTTTAATATTATTTTGATCCTAAGTTATAAAATGTGGCTCAGCAGTTTATGATGGAATGATGAACATGTCAGATTGATAGCCTTTCTTGGGCTTAGTGGACTATGTCCATTGGGCCCATGAGATTGTCATGGCCTAGAATTTGGGTCGTGATAAAGTTGGTATCAAAGCTCTAGGTTTGTCTAGGTCCTAGGACTTCCTTTTGTTGGTCTAACGGAGAGTCAGGTCTTTATGTGGGAACTCCAGTTGTGAAGTGTGAACCGTGGCACATTTTACAACCAAGTGACCGCATAGATTCCCTATCTTAGAAACCACCTTTTGCCTTAAGTATGATTATGAAATGTGTTTAATAACAGGTGGTTGCTCTTGTCTAGGTAAGAATGTCGCGTAAGACACGAGCCGCCTCAAGACGGATGGGGGAGCAAGATGCTCTTACGGAGTTGACAGATAGGCCACAAGCATCTACCCTTAGGGGTCGAGGTAGACATGGCAGGGCCACTAGGCCGGTGAGGGCAGATACGCCTGTGAGTAGGCGAGATGAGGGACAGTCCTCAAGTGATGTAGATAGACACCCAACTAGGGGTATTACCATCGAGGATTTGGCGGCAGGCCTACAGGGAGTCAATCGGGTTGTAGAGATGATGGCGACCCGTATGGAGGATATACAGAAGGTAGTAGAGGGGAGACCTATAGTACAAGAATCCCCTAGCTCCCAAGGACAGGCCGATAGCCAACATCATAAGGTTGAGAGGGGACATCTAGATATTTCTCTTCTTGATTTTCTCAAGCTTAAGCCTCCATCATTTTCAGGGTCTGATGCATCGGAGAAACCCCAGGTTTTCTTGGATAAGATGTAAAAAATTTGTAAAGCTTTAAGATGTTCTAGTGTTCGGTCAATTGAGCTAGTCGCCTTTCAATTAGAGGATGTGGCATAGGAGTGGTATAGCTCTTTATGTAGAGGCAAACCGACGGATGTAGCACCGTTGGCTTGGAGTGAGTTCAGTATAGCTTTTCTGGATCAATTCCTACCGCTCAGTGTACGTAATGCCAGAGTCAGAGAGTTTGAGACTTTGGTACAGACTTCGAGCATGACGGTGTCCGAGCATGACATCAAGTTCACGCAGCTGGCTCGCTATGCACCCTATCTCGTTTCTACTAAGGAGATGAAGATTTAGAGGTTTGTGGATGGGCTAGTGGAGCCATTATTTAGGGCTGTGGCATCCCGAGATTTCACTACCTATTCTACAATAGTGGATCGT
This sequence comes from Theobroma cacao, assembly GCF_000208745.1. NCBI lineage: Eukaryota > Viridiplantae > Streptophyta > Magnoliopsida > Malvales > Malvaceae > Theobroma > Theobroma cacao. The sequence goes on from NC_030852.1 coordinate 9,714,234, forward strand.
GCTCAGTTCATTGAGATGAGGACCAGTGAGAGTAAGGCTACGAGGGATAAAGCAAAAAAGGCCAAGATAGAAGGTTATCAAGGTCGTAGAGATTTTAGTAGTGGTGTTTCATCTTCTAGTTGTCAAGGTCCACAGAAGGACTCACGATTGCCCCAGAGGGAGAGTGACTAGCTTGGTGCTAATGTTAGGGCGGGACAAAGAACTTTCAATTCTGGGAGGCAACAAGATTCTAGATGAGGTAGTCAAGTCACCCACCTTTGTTATACTTGTGAGAGACGACATAGTGGACGATGCTTCCTTACTACAAGAACTTGTTACGGGTGCGGTCAACCTAGGCATATTATGAGGGATTGTCCGATGGCACATCAATCACCAGATTCTACTCGTGGCTCTACCCAGCCAGTTTCATCTACTCCTTTTGTTGCTGCTCCATCGGGTGAGTGGCTAGTGGATCAAGGGGTAGAAGTGCTGGTACTTCTTCTCAAGGCGGCCTATCTGGATTCGGACTTCAGAGTTCTACAAGTAAGGGCCAAGCAAAGGTGTTTGCTTTAACATAGCAAGAGGCCCAAACATCCAATGTCGTGGTCTCAAGTATTCTCTAAGTCTATAATATGAATGCTCGAGTACTATTTGATCCCAGTGCTACCCAGTCTTTTTTCTCTCCATATTTTGCATCTCATTTGGGTAGAGATCGTGTTAGGAGAGAGGAACAATTAGTGGTGTCTACTCCTTTAAATGAGGTATTTGTGGTTGAATGGGAATATGAGTTCTATGTAGTGCGAGTCAAGGACAAAGACACTTCAGTGAATCTAGTGGTGTTAGACACCTTAGACTTGGATGTGATCTTAGGAATGGATTGGTTATCACCCTGCCATGCTAGTGTGGACTGCGATCATAAATTGGTCAGATTTGATTTCCCCGGTGAACTATCATTTAGTATTCAGGGGGAGAGGAGTAATGCTCCAACCAATTTGATATCAGCTATATCTGCCATAAGATTATTACGACAGGGTTGTATTGGTTACTTGGCTGTTGTAAGGGATACTCAGGCAAAGGTTGGAGATGCAAGTCAAGTGTCATGGTGAAGGAGTTCATGGATGTATTTCCTGAGGAGCTACCAGGTTTGCCTCCTGAACGGGAGATTGAGTTTTGCATAGATTTGATTCCCGACACTAGACCTATATCTATACCCCCATATAGAATGGCACCTGCAGAGCTTAAAGAGCTTAAGGATCAATTAGAAGATTTATTGAATAAAGGCTTCATCCGACCTAGTGTATCCCCATGGGGAGCACCGGTGCTATTTGTGAAGAAGAAAGATGGGTCACTGAGGCTGTGCATTGACTACCGACAGCTTAATAAAGTGACAATGAAGAATAAATATCCTCTTCCAAGGATAGATGATTTATTTGATCAACTACAAGGAGCACAATGTTTCTCTGAGATAGATTTGTGATCTGGGTACCATCAATTGAGGATCCGAAATGAAGATATACCCAAGACTGCATTTCGAACAAGGTATAGGCACTATGAGTTCTTGGTGATGTCATTTGGACTCACGAATGCTCCTACAGCCTTTATGGATTTGATGAACTGAGTGTTCAAGCCTTATTTGGACAAATTCATGGTAGTGTTTATTGATGATATCTTGATCTACTCGAGGAGTAGGGAAGAGCATGAGCAACATCTTAAGATAGTGCTCCAAATTTTGAGAGAACATCGATTGTATGCCAAGTTCTCCAAGTGTGAGTTTTGGCTTGAAAGTGTTGCATTTTGTGGCATGTGATATCTAAGGACGAGGTACAAGTTAATTCAAGGAAAGTTGAAGCAGTTAAAAAATGGCCAAGGCCAACATCAGTTACGGAGATTAGAAGCTTTGTGGGTTTGGCTGGCTATTATCATCGCTTTGTGAAGGATTTCTCCAAAATAGTCGCCTCTCTGACTAAGCTGACACGTAAGGATACAAAATTTGAGTGGTCTGATGCTTGTGAGGATAGCTTTGAGAAGCTTAAGGCATGTCTCACTACAGCTCCAATATTAAGCCTATCGCAAGGCACAAGGGGTTATACGGTATTCTGTGATGCATCGCAGGTTGGTTTAGGGTGTGTATTGATGCAGTAGGGGAAGGTAATTGCGTATGCATCTAGGCAACTTAAAAGGCATGAGCAGAATTATCCCGCACATGATTTGGAAATGGCAGTGATCGTGTTTGCCTTAAAGATTTAGAGGCATTACTTGTATGGTGAGACTTATGAGATATATACAAACCACAAAAGCTTGAAGTATATATTTCAGCAGAGGGATCTTAACTTGCGACAACGTAGATGGATAGAGTTGCTAAAGGATTATGATTGTACTATTCTTTACCATCCCGGTAAGGCCAATGTAGTGGCGGATGCTTTGAGTCAAAAATCGATGGGAAGTTTGGCACATATTTCTACAGATAGGAGATCCTTGATTAAGGAGATTCATAGCTTGGGAGACATGAGAGTGCATTTGGATGTTTCAGAGGTAAATGCATTGCTAGCACATTTTAGAGTGAGGCCTATCTTAATAGACCGGATCAAAGAAGCAGAAAGTAAAGATGATTTCGTAGTTAAGGCCTTTAGAGGATCCTCAAGGAAGGAAAGGGAAGACGTTTACCAAAGGCACAGATGGAGTGTTGAGGTATGGAACTAGACTTTATGTGTCGGACAGGGATGGACTGAGGAGAGAAATATTGGAGGAAGCTCACATGGCAGCCTATGTGGTACATCCAGGGGCAACAAAGATGTATCAAGATCTGAAATAGGTGTATTGGTGGGAAGGACTTAAAAGAGATGTAGTTGAGTTCGTTTTCAAATGCCTAGTTTGTCAGCAAGTTAAGGCCGAGCATCAGAGGCCTGTAGGGCTATTACAACCATTACCAGTGCTCGAGTGGAAGTGGGAGCATATTGCCATGGACTTTGTAACAGGTTTGCCTCGAACTAGTGGGGGCTACGACTCGATTTGGATGGTAGTAGACCGATTAACGAAGTCAACTCATTTTCTTTCGGTTAAGACTACTTATGGTGCTACCCAATACGCTCGAGTTTATGTGGATGAGATAGTACGACTGCATGGTATCCCCATTTCTATAGTATCTAATAGAGGAGCTCAGTTTACTAGTAGGTTTTGGGGAAAGTTGCAGGAAGCATTGGGCACTAAGTTGGATTTCAGCACAGCTTTCCACCCTCAAACTGATGGACAGTCTGAACGGACCATACAAACATTGGAGGATATGTTGAGGGCTTGTGTGATAGACCTTGGGGTCAGGTGGGATCAATATCTACTCTTAGTGGAATTTGCCTACAACAACAGTATCCAATCTAGCATCCAAATGGCACCATTTGAGACATTATATGGACGGAGGTGCAGGTCACCCATTGGATGGCTAAAGGTGGGAGAAAGGAAACTTTTGGGGCCTGAGTTGGTGCAAGATGCAACCGAGAAAATACGCCTGATTCGGCAGCGAATGTTAATAGCACAAAGTAGACAGAAATCATATGCTGATAACCGACAGAGAGACTTGGAGTTCCAAGTAGGAGATCATGTATTTTTGAAAGTTTCGCCAACTAAAGGAGTAATGAGATTTGTCAAGAAAGGAAAATTAAGCCATCGGTATATATAACCCTTTGAGATCTTAGAACGGGTTGGAGCAGTGGCATATCATTTGGCATTACCGCCAGACCTTTTGAATATTCACCTCGTGTTTCATGTGTCTATGCTTACGAAGTACAACTCGGATCCCTCACATGTAATACGGTATGAAACCATTCAGTTGCAAGATGATCTAACCTATGAGGAGCAACTGGTAGCTATCCTTGATAGGCAAGTTAAAAAGCTTCGTTCAAAGAATGTAGCCTCAATAAAAGTGTTGTGGCGAAACCACACCAGTGAAGCGGTAACGTGGGAAGCCGAAGAGGAAATGCGAACAAAGTATCCCCATCTCTTTGATACTTAGAGGTAAGTTACCTTATAGTTAATTTAAATTTAGGGATCGAATTTCTTTAAGTGGGGGAGAATGTGAGACCCCAACTCTTTAGGCTTGTAACTAAGCATAGATGTAATAATACGAGCCAAGGGTAGTTTCGTTATTTTCTCTAATAAGCTCCCAAAAGAAAGTTTTATGATATTTTAAGGTCTAAATAGGCATAAGACTGCATAAATGACGTGTAATGATGAAAACATGAAGAAAACTAAAAATGACAATAATTTTCATGGTAGGGGCAAAATGGTCATTTTTCACCTCGAGTTAAAATTTTAAGTTTTCATGAACCCGAGCATGTCTAGACCATTATGGATCTTGTCCCGGTGTCAAAGGAGTAAAACGATTGCACAAAGGGTTGCATGAGAACAAGCTAACTAGTCAAGGGCATTTTCGTAATTTTAAGGGAATGGATAAGTTTGGCCTATAAATACTTTCTTCCAGCAGCTTGTTCTCCCATTTTCCAGCAGCTTGTCTTCTTCTTCTTCTTCTCTCTCACGTTTCTTTAAAACCTCCATGGAAGCTTGATATGTAGCTTGCAAAATTTTCTCTCTCTAGCTCTAGTTTTCATACTTTTGAGCCCTTTTATATAGATCTCTAGTATTCTTTCACTCTCTCACTTCAAAGCCCTTGGTAAAGTTTATTTCTATACTTTCTCTCACTAGTTGGGCCTTCTAGAGAGAGAAAAAGAGAATTATCCCACTTATTTGGAAGCTATTGGAAGTCAATTCAACTACAAAGAAACCCAAGGGTAAGTGATGAACTAAGCTCGGTTTTAAGCTGTAGAAAATGGCTAGTAATTGGGATTATGAGTTGTTTTATTGTTGAGTATGTTCATTACTTTTTTAGTGATTAAGATAGTGAACATAGATAGCCATTTAATGTGGCAATTGAAAACTAGCTAAGAGAAAGCTTTTAGGGTTCATAGTGTGTAAATTGACCTATTGCTTATGCTAATGTGATCCTAGGTTCTAAGGAAGCCCCATCATCTCATTTGGACAATTAGGAGAATTGGAGTCATCTAAAGGCTCTATAATCAATCGGTGAGTGGACTGCCTATCAAAACTCATTTTTGGAATGTGAGTGTTTTGTACAAAGTGTTTGAATGATTTTATACAACTTTTCTCAAAAATGAATGCCTTGGGAACAAGCTCTTGAGAAATGGTTTATGTTATGACATGTGGTTATTATGGATTTCTATGCGGCTGCATTATGTTGATATACATATATGTTTGAATATAGTGTTGTGTAATTATATTGACTCAGCTATGCGCGAGTAGGGAGTGCGCATAAGCCGAGGATGACCTGGTTATGTGCGAGTAGGGAGTGCGTATAACCCGGTGATGACCTAGCCATGTGAGAGTAGGGAGTGCGCATGAGCTGCTGATGATGGTGATGTGATGGTGTGTATGATGATGATGGGATGATGTGCATGATAATGATGGATATACATATACATATATATATATATATATGTAAATATGTGTGTTATAGGAAATTTATGAGTAATGGTATATGGTTGTAATGCATGTGAAACTTGACATGTTAAACTTTGGAAAATTGTCATGTGTTTCATGTTGGTTTGGACATTTCAGCACGGTGGTTTTTCTTTAGGAGAAAAGAGAAATTTTTCATTGGTGCCCTGTATTTCGCTGCAGCGAGAAACTCTCGGGTTTGAGAACCTTCACCAGAACTGGTTCTCACTGCAGCGAGATAGTAACTGTAGCTTCTCGCTGCAACGAAAAGGAATCTCATTGCAGCGAGAAACTCTCTGTTTCATCTGTTGAATTTCGCTGCAGTGAAAAAAAATCTCACTACAACGAGAAACCTTCTGTTTTTGGGTCACAATTTCGCTGCAGCGAGATTCAATCTCGCTGCAGCAAAAAACTTTCTATTTTGGTCTCCTATCTTGTCCAATTGTTGCCCTATCTTTCACTTCTTTGCTACCATATCGGAGCATGGACTTTCAGCATTAAGGATTAAATGAGTTAAGTTTAAAATGAGGAGGTTTAATGAAAAACCCTCGTTCGGCTAATAACTAAATCCCAACGTCGTTACAACAAAAATTCATTCTCGCTGCAGCATGCCTTTCCGTTGCAGCGAAGATTCGTTGTCGTATTTGACTTGCTTACGTATCATTGAAGCTTTCATTCTTCAAATAGTTCGCTGTGTATGGATTCATGATTTTCAAATGATCAATCATTTAACAGCTTGATGAGGGGTTTTTAACATGAATGGAACTAAATTGCATTGTTTTTAAACAAGTGCATCATGATTTTTAAATTCTCCCTTGTTGTTGCTTGTTCCCTTCCTTGTTCACTCACTGGGTTTATACTCATCGTTTTCAACTGCATGTTTTTAGATCATGAGGCAGTCGGTAACTAGGACGAGGTGTCCTTGTAGACTTATATCCATCTTTTGGTAGGTGTCTCGACATTCAGTAGCTATACATTCGTTCGAGTCCCTCCCTTGGAAGTCGAGTATTATTTTGAGATGTATAGACAAGCTTGATGTAAATTATTAAGATACATGTTGTAGGCAATGTACACTTAATTGGTATGCTACTATGAGTTGGCATTGTTTAATATTATTTTGATCCTAAGTTATGAAATGTTACTTAGCAGTTTATGATGGAATGATGAACATGTCAGATTGATAGGCTTGCTTGGGCTTAATGGACTATGTCCATTGGGCCCATGCGCCGATCATGGCCCAAAATTTGGGTTGTGACAAATGGATAACGAAGAGCACCTTGTCCTAGGATCCAATCACCTTTAACTCAGAAAACCTAAAACATGAATTTTAAAAACGTGAGTACAAACTCAATGAGTGAACATAGGAAGGGAACAAGCAATGACAAGAAATGGTTTAGAAAACATAATGTACTTATTTGAAAACAATGCCATTTAGTTCAAGTTCTTATTAAAATCCCTCCATTAAACCCTTGGTTGTAAAATCATTTAATGATGAAGGAACCGTATTCAGCATGAAATTAGAAAGAAGGGAAATTTCTAGCAATTATCCAAGCAAGGCAGTATAACAGAATGTTTCTCGTTGCAATAAAATCAATTTGCAAATAAATGGCAAATTTTCAAGATTCATCATGTGTATCTCACCCAGCTCATGTGCATCCCACCACATCATGCACATTGCCGAACATCCCAACTCATGTGCATCCCACCACATCGTGCACATTGTCGGACATCCCATCTCACCTAGCTCATGTGCATCCCACCACATCGTGCACATAGCCGGACATCCCATCTCACCCAGCTCATGTGCATCCCACCACATCGTGCACATAACTGGACAGTATCACCATCCATCTCCCTCACCATTGTCATCACCAGCATGTGCACACTCACCCCGCACATGCACGGTTACATTTGTCACACAATGGTACCATTTATGACATAGTATATATATATCAACATTATACAAAAACATATGGATTCAACCTTTTACACATTTCACATTTCACAACATCAAACATTTTATCAAGGGCTTGTTCCCAAGAAATTTTAAAGCAAAAACCGATAAAATTCCCAAATGATTCATTGAAACACGTAAACATTTCCCCAAAACATTTTAAAATGCAAGTTCACTCACCTGGCAACAACGAGATATTAAGTCGCTATTGGTTCGGAGGCGTCTCTAACTATTTTTACTGACCGATCGCTCGTCATTTCCTCCAGCACGCCACTATAGTGCTGTAACTTTACCTTTGTATTTCCTAGCAACAATTCAAATGCAATACCTTTAGTGTACATCATTCCTACTTCTCTTTTTCCTTCAATCACGAATCCTTAGTCAACTAACTTATATCTTGACACATTTTTACCAAAGTTGCCTTTATCCTTTACTTGCGTAATTCTTTAAATTATAATTACATGCAACTTAATTTTGACTCTAGCACCCATATTAACCTTTTCTAGCGATTTTCATTCAAATTCATCTTATATTTCCACACATAATTCACATATATGGCAGCAATAATCATTCTCACTTTCACTCGATTATTTCCTAGTTTACATGCATCGTTATCTATCTAACGTTCAATACTTTGTTTCTTAATCCTCCATCCACAATATTCTTTTTTCATTTCTTTCAAACAACATGCCATACAATCTTAATAATTTTCAACTAGCTTAGGCAAATAGATCCTTTCAACAACCATAATTCCTCACAATATTCAACTAACCGTAGGCTTTAAAACAAGTGTTAAATTTACCGTTTTCCTTTTCCACTTGGGTCCTTCATGTACCCACGGGTTTATTAGCTTAAATGTTACCATTTTTTCTCCAATCAAGCCAATCTTTGCTGCCACAAGACATTTCTCTAAGTCACTAACTCATTTTCAAAGACTACTTAAACCAAAAACAAGAATCCTTACCTTTCTTTGCTTGAATCACCAAAACCAAGCTTTTTTTCTTCCTTTCTCTCTTTTGTTTCTTCTTCTTCTAGGGTTTAGATGTGCTAGAAATTGGGGTTAAAATCTTCAAGTTTAGTGCCCAAGAAGTTTTGAGAAGAAAGAATTAAGAAAAGAAAGGAAATGAGAAGAAACAAGGAAAATCACATGAAAAAAATTTGATTTTCATGAACTTGACATGAAAATGGCGTTGGAAGCTTCAAGAATGAAGAAGAAACATCTTGTTGGAGGAGATAAGGACCGTTTTGGGCTGATAAGGATGAGAGTCAAAGCTTCCTTTGGAAGCTTTGACCAACTTTGTGTAAAATTATCATTTTGCCTTCCAAGTTTCTTCCCTTTTTCATTTAGTCCTCCCAACATTCATTTAACTCCAATTTCAATCTATTATCTTCTTCTACACATGTATAAACAAAGTATAAAGTTTGTACTCCAATGCGGTGTCCCCATAATATTTAAAATATTTATTTACCCGCACTATCTTTACTTAATAAAGACACGTGGCCCCATTAACGTCATTTTATTCAAAATTTTTCTAATTCCTCTTCTCCCCCACTTAGATTGACCATATACTCCTCTTTCATGAAAAATTTCAACATTGAATAAAATATTATTTTATTCTAAAAATTTTATTTTGTGTCCTTGGTACCTAAAATACCTTATTATACCCCGATTTACTTCCGAATCACTTTTTATCTCACAAATTCTTCCTCGATAAAAATATTATTATTTCCTCGCGTGTGAAATATTTTATCCCAAACTATTCCATTCATCTTTCATCACTTCTAAACATTATAATTAACCTCAATTGGCATCCGATAAGCTTTATTAGTCACCATAGTAAAGTACGGGGCATTATAGGTACTTATTCTTCACAGTGACTCTACTCAATTGCAGGTAGTCAATGCATAACCGAAGGTTACCATCCTTCTTCTTCACAAATAGCATCGGAGCTCCCCAAAGTGACACATCAAGGTAAATAAAACCCTTATTTAATAATATTTGGTTAATTTACCTCTTTATGCTCTTTTCATTCAACTGGTGCCATTTGGTAAGGAGGTATAGAAATTGGTTTCGTATCTAGGATCAAATCAATACAAAATTCTATCTCTCTCGAGTGGTAATCTAAGTAACTCCTTTGGAAATACATACGAATACTCACCTATTATACTGTCATAATCCATGCTCTTGTCAATCATCGAAACATCCCTTATCCTCATTAGATACCCTTGTCATGTGTGCATCAAATACATATATTTAATGGGAGATTAAATACCTAATTAGTCTAAGTTAGACTAGATTTAAGATCAAATTTAAGTGTTTTTTAGTTATTTTATTAGTTTAGTTTAATTTATGTTTAAATGTTTATTTTAAGTTAATAATGTTAGTTTTATGTTATTTATATTTATTTTTATATTTTTGTAGGAGTAGGATCAAAAATAATTTCAATTGGTGAAGAAAGGTGCATAATGGACTAGTGCTCTATTTGCATATGTTTTGGTTTTTCAAGCATATCTCCCACTACAAAAGTCCAAATGACATGATTTTTACCATATGAAAGTTAAGAAGCAAGGCTACAACTTTGATGTTTACCACGTTTCCCAATTCTGATAGTAAGATGGTCAAAATCTTCGTCGAAGTGAAACTACTACACAAGAAGAACAAAATTGAGCAGAACCTTTGAGTGCCACAGCTCTAGAAAATAAGAGTTACGACACTCACTATATTTTCCAAAATTAACAAGCTTACAGGATTTTGGAAGCTAGGGCTTTTGGAGTTTATTTAAGGGACCTTTTTCAAAGGTTTCTAGGAGGAGGCAGCAAGTAATTTCTCTAGAGAAAAAGAGCCAAAAACAAAGCAAGAAAGCAAGAGAATTGGAGAGAAAATCAATGTGAGACCTCGACCCCTATATGCTTATAACTAGGTGTAGACGCAATAATCCGAGGCAAGGGTAATTTCATCATTTCTTTAGTGAGCCCCTAGAAGTATGCTTTCAAACATTATTAAGGCCTAAGTAGGCCTAAGGCATAAATGAATGATGAAAATAAGGTTAAATGACAAAGGAAATAAAAATAATGATGATTTCCAAGGTAGAGGCAAAATGGTCATTTTTCATCTTAGGTCAAAATTTTTAAGTTTTCGTGAACTCAAGTATTTCTAGACTATATGGACTTTGTCCCAGTGTCAAAAGAGTAAAAAGATAGCACAAAGGATTGGAGGAGAACAAGCTAACTTGTTAAGGGCATATTCGTAATTTAAGTGGAGTTGGATAAGCTTGAGCTATAAATATCATCTTCCAGCAGCTTCTTCTCACATTTCTAGCGGCTTCTTCTTCTTCTTCCTTCTTTCCTTTCACGTTTCTTCATCCTCCATGGGAGTTCTCTTCAAGCTTCCATAACTCTCACAAGATAGCTCCACTTTTCATGCTTTTGTGTATCCTTTCATAGAACCTTTGTTCTCTTTCACTCTCTCACTTTAAAACTCTTGAAAAGTCTTACTTCCTTTATTTTCTCTCACTAGCTAGGTGTTTTAGAGAGAGAAAGAGGGAGTTTCTATAATAGCTTGAAAATTATTGGAAAGAATTTCAATTTTCGAAGCTACCAAGGTGAGTAGTGATTTAAAATTTATTTTTAGTTGTTGATAATGTCTAGTAATTTGATTTGTGAGTGTTATTGTTGAGATTGTTTAATCATTTTTAGTGTGACTAGAGTAGTGCAAATAATAGCCATTTAATGGTAGTTGAAAGCTAGTAGGAATGACTAGTAGAACTCAATTTAGAAAATGGCTTTAGAATAGTATTAGTGCCAAGTTGAGTTGATGGTGATGTTGTTGTGTGTGATAGGTTCCAACGAAACCCCACACCTCCATTCGGAATCTTAGTTGAAGTTAGAGCCCACCAAAACATTAATAGAGACTAGTGAGTCAACTTGCATTTCAAAATTTTTTTGGAAATGTAGATGTATTTGGGGTGAAACATTTGAATGATTTTATCCAACTTTTCTTTAAAAATATACCTAGGGATCAAGCCTTTGGTGAAATGTTTCTATCTTGTGAAAATGTGCCATATAAATGGTTCATGTGTTATCACAATATGTTGATATGTATAATATGCATTGGATGTTCCTTTTTGTGTGATAATGATGACCCAGCTATGTGATTGTGGGAGTGCACATGAGCTGATGATGACCTAGCTATGTGCAATGTGGGAGTGCACATGAGCTGATGATGACCCAACTATGTGCGAGTAGGGAGTGCACATGTGCTGATGATGGTGCGATGGTATGCATGATGATGTATATATATATATATATAAATATGTGTGTTATAGAAAGTTCATGAGTATGGTATATGGTTGTAATACATGTGAATCTTGCATGTTAAACCTTGGAAATTTCTAAGCATGTTCAAGTTGATCTTCTCTTTGCAGCTAAATGGCCTTTTCTTGAGAGAATGAAAACTTGTTGTTGGTGTCCTGTTTCTCACTACAGCAAGATTCATTCTCACTATAGCGAAAAACTCTCGGGTTTGGAAGGTTACATTGGCTTGATTCTCGCTATAGCGAGAAAGTTGTTGATGCTCCTCGCTGCAGCGAGATTTATTCTTTCTGTAGTGAGAAACTTTCTGTTTGGCCACCTGAATCTCGCTGCAGAGAGAATGAATTCTCACTACAGCAAGGAACTTTCTGTCCAGCATGCTATCTTGTTGGTTGCTGCCCCATTTTCCATTTCATTAACACCACAATTGATCATGGACTCCCAACATTAAGGGATTTATTTAATTAAGTTTGAAATGAAGGGTTTTAGAAAGAAACCCTCGACCAGTTGAGAACCCTCATCCAACTGATAATTTGAGCCCAAATTTCGCTGCAGCAAAGAATGCTTTTCCACTACAGCGAGGACTCGTCGTTTCATTTGACTTGCTTGAATATTACTAAAGCTTTCATTCTTTAAATTCTTTGTTATGTATGGATCTTTCATCATCAAGGGATTAACTCCTTAACGGTTTAATGAGGGGTTTTAATAAGAACAAAACTAAATTGCATTATTTTTTAAATAAATGCATCATGATTTCTTTAAATGGTCCTTATCGTTTGCTTATTCCCTTCATTTGTTCACTCACTGGGTTTATACTCACTGTTTTCAACTTCATGTTTTCATATTAGGAGGCAGCCGGTAACTAGGTCGAGGTGTCCTTGTAGATTCGTTTCCTTGGTAGGTATCTCAGCATTCAATAGCTGAACTTTCACCGAGTCTCTCCGCTGAAAGTTGAGTACCCCTTTTTGTTGTGTATAGACAAACCTGATGTAAATTATTAAGATATACGTTTTAGACAATATATGTATATTTGATTAGAAATGCCACTACGAGATGGCAATGGTTAGCATTATTTTGAATTGAAATTATGAAATGTGTCTTTAATAACTTATGATGGAATGATGGACAGGTTATATAAATAGGCTTGCTTGGGCTTAGTGGGCTACGTCCATTGAGCCCATGCGCTGGTCATGGCCTGGAATTTGGGCCATGACAATCAAGATCACAAAGCTTTAAATATTAGTTTTCTCTTTCTACCTTTGTATTTTTCTTATTTTCTTTAACTTGGATTAATGGCTAATTTTCTTTAGATGAAGTTTTTATAAGATAGTATGAGCTAAATTTATTTTTCTAGGATTGCAATTGAACTCACTTGCAATTTAAATTTTTAATCTATTTCTTACTTATCTTTAATGGGATTTGAATTGTTTATTTCACTTTGTCCTTGATGATTTTAATTGCTTGATCACCAATCAAATTGATCTAGGGACCTAAACAAACTTGGAAAGGGGAGTTTAGTGTAGACTAAGATTAGGATAGCATATGATCATATTAATTGATTTGCGTATAGGATAAGGATATACCTATATGCCATCTGTAGCCAGAATTAGAGCTTGAACTTAATGAATTTGTTTTAATTTCAATTCACATAGGGATATAGTGTTTTGGTTAAAATAGATATTTTTATAAGATGAGTCGGAAGACCCTTATAAATAATTGAGGACTTTAGGTTAGCAATTCAACCCATTGAAATAAGTTAAGGAAGAAAGGTAAGATTTAGATGAAGTGTGAGGAATATTGTAATTCTTGGCTTGTTTGGTTTGATTTTAACACATGTTATTATTATTTTGATTTTTCTTTTTAGTTTAAAGTTTGGTTAATTATTTTTAGTTATTTGATATTGATTATGTGGATAATATTACAATGTTCTAATTTTAGTACTTAGTAAAATTTTAGATCAATTATCTGCGGGATCGATACTTTGCTTGCTTATATACTATTTATTCGATATCTATACTTGCGTAGTAGAACTTTAACTAACAAGTTCTTGGCGTCGTTGTTAGGGAATTATTTCTAAAATTTCTACTAATACTAATACCAAGCAATTTTAGTCTTAATTCAATTTTTTATTTTATTTTTAGGTACTTTTGGTTGAGGTGATGAATTATTATAACTATCAGTGGCCATCTAAACAATTTGTGCCAAGGGGGTTGCTAGTGATTATGAATTGGCTATCAGTGCTTTGGCCGTCCAAGTAGATGCTTTGTCTCAAAGAATTGACAATTGGGGCGTTAATATGTTTCAAAGTCCTTTTGTGACATGCGAACTTTGTGGAGATGGGCATTCAAGTGATTGTTCTCCAACCTATTATGAATCAATGCAATTTGATGGAAGCTTCAATGGGCAACAAAACAATTCGTAATCTAATAGTTACAACTCATGGTGGAATCACCCAAGGTTTTCATAGAGTAATTATCAGGGTCCTACATATTCATCATAACCTGTTTTCCAGCATGATTTCCAGTTACAAGTTAGAGCCCTTATACTTGAGAAGAAGCTAACTTTAGAGGATATGTTGATGCCATTCATGACCAAGATGATGCCATCATTCAAAGTCAAGTAGAATCAATCCGAAATCTTGAGACTCAATTGGGCCAACTTGTTAATTACATCAACAACAGGCCTCAAGAAATTTTACCAAATGACATTGAGCCTAATCCTAGAAAAGAAGAATATGGTAAGCATCTTGATAGGGTAAATGGCAAGAATGGGGTAGATGATGGAGATAAAGTAGATCAAGGTAATACTTCCGGCGATCAAGTTCAAGATGAAAAAATTAAGCAAGAGGAAGAAGTACCTACACCACCACAAGTCAAGCCATATGTGCCTCCCATTCCTTTTCTAGATACAGTTGATAAGTTACCTAAGGAGGCTATTGATATGAAAAATTCAAAAAAACTCCTTGAAGCTTGTTTGGTTCAAGATGCAACAATTAAGGACCAAAATGAAGAACTTATAAATGTTGCATATGTTTTGAAGGCTACACCAAAAGTGCATTATCCAAGAAGAACTCAATTTCAGAAGTTGGGTAAAAAGTCAGCCTATTCCACCATCTTGGGTTGAGCAAGCTCCAAATATTGAGTTAAAGCCATTAGAACCTCATCTTAAGAGGAGACTACTTTCACACCTCAAGCTTTTTCCATGGAAACTCCATCATCCTTAAAGGGTGAATGAATAACTCAACCAAAGTCAAGCTAGTGACTATAAAGAAACGCTTCTTGGGAGGCAACCCACGTTATATCCTTTTGGATTTAGTTGTTGTTTTAGTTACTTTTTGTTTTTCTATGTAAATAAGTAGTTATAACCTTTCCCTAGCTTGTTTTATTGTGTATGCAGGTTTGGAAAGCATGAAGATGAGGAGAAAGAAAATTAGAGCATTTAAGGCACTACCACATTGATAAGGGAGTTTAATTTCCTTATTTTTTTTTTTTTTAGCTTTTCACATTGAGGACAATGTGCAATTTAAGTTTGAAGGTGGGTTTTATTGTTATTAGTTTTTGTGATGTTTTTAGGTTAGTTTATTTTCATAATTTTTTTTTGTTTTTAAGATTTATTTTAGGAAGGCTTGAGATAAAAATTACCTATGCCATGATATTACCAATCCTAGGATGATATTTTGATTCTTGGTTTGATATCGACATGAATTGAGTGATTGTGATATTCTTTTGTTAGTTTCATTATAGAATGCGAATTCCAATAATTTGTATATTAAATCTTTTACTTAGAATTATACTGTGATTTAGAGGAAGTTTATGTTGATAAAAAGTATAGCGAAGTCAAGGATTCTAGAATTTGTTTGATTCTCTCTCGAGGCGAAATTCTAGATAACACTTAGGATGGGACATGATTTAGGCCATCTTTGGACCGTTTGATTCTTTCAAGCTAACCTTGTTAAACTTTTATTCCTAGTATACCTCTTTGAGCCTAATTTCTCTTTTCTTTGTTTAATCACATGATAATAAGCATAGCCTTAAAACAAAATTCCAATTTTGCAACCCTCACTCTTAAGTATGTATATTGTTTTAGGAAATATAGATTGAGCTAAATGTTGAAAAAGGTAGAAAGATGGAGTTGCTAAAAAAAATTCAAAAATTATTAGAATTCACCCCACTACCGGATTGACTATGATTGTGTCTTTTCATGTTTTCTTGTCCATTTTGTCATAAGATCGATTGTAGCTCCTCAAGGATCAATTGGAACTTGATTCTTCATGATTTTCTCATACATTCTATCCTTGGATCGATTGGCCTTACTCTAGGATCAATTGTAGCTTTGTTTCCTTAAGATTCCTTATCATTTTGGCACTCTACTTCAACTATATCCTCCTTGCTTCTTCCTTATGATCAAATATCAAGTTAAGGCATGTTTGCTCTATGTTCTCTCAAGCTAAATACTCATGTTTGAAACCTTTATGATGTTTTCTAAGTATGAAATGCTTTTCAAACATTTGTTTTTCCTTAGAAGGATGAAAACATGATTTTGACTATTTCAAATGCTTGTTAATAAAACTAAGATATCATGCAATTTTGTCATGTTAAAACATAAGATATTTCAATGCTAAAAGTGGTTTTACACAGTCCTAATGCACTTATAAACTTGCATTTTGATCTTTAGCTTTTTTCATATTAAAATAAGGATCAATTATAAAGCTAACAATTTCTCACTTTTTGATATGACAAAACATATTAAGCAAAATTTGAGTTGAAGAGCTCCCTCTAAGTTTTTGAAATTAAGCATAGTGGAAAATCATAAAACTCCCTTTCAGTTGATGCCAAGTTTGAACAATGTGTGTGTGTGAGGTACATTTTGCTCAACATACTTATTCTCCCTCTTTTTGTTATATCAAAAAGAATTTAAAGAACATTGGGAGGTGAAACCGTAAAGGATCAATATAAAGCTACGTGTTCAAGTGGTTATATGAGAATAATAGAGTCAATGTAAATAATAGAAGAATATCCTTAATAAGCATAGGCACCAACTTGAACATTTTTTATATAACTCATTCATAAACAAATACAGACACAACGATATCAAAAAATTGTAATCATTAACCATTGACATATGAGAAGTTGTATTCTTTTTCATTCATCATATAATATATAGATGGATGTATAGATAGATACGAGAATATAAACACCAAGCCATACCAATGGACAAAAGAAAATATATGATGATGAATGTATGTACGCAAGTGTGAAGTTTGAAAATCATTTAACAAAAGTAAATATATCCAAGATGTTTATGAAAATAAGAGCATATGTTCCGTAACGCACAAAATCATGGAGATAGGTCAACTAGGTTAGTTAGATTAGCGAGAGTATTAAGCTTGGTGCCTCCTGCAGTTGGTGAGGTCGGTAATGTAAGAGGATTAGTTGGTGAAACTACCCGTGTCAGAGGAGCAATTGTAATGAATGAGTCGATGTCGCAAAACTCAATAAGCATAGCAACATCCTTTTCGAAGTTTGTAACCCATCCTTTAAGGTCATCCATACCACTAGTGATCATTGCAAACACAGTATCAAAGTGAGCTTTGATCTTTGCCACCAATGCAACATCTCCAGTAGTTGATGCACTAATCAATTTCTCATCTTCATTGTCACTGTTTTCATCCGTCTCTTCAGCTTTTACCTCTCCATGTCCTTGTGAAGGTAAGGCGTTCTTTAGAAGCCACTGCCCATTTATCAATCAGTACGTGAACTTGTTGATTGTATGCTCTCTAATTGTAGTGTGAAGCTGATGTTGAGTTGAAGGATCAACCCTAGTGTTGACACCATGTCCATCAATGAGAAAACTAATAACCATCCCATGTACTAGTGCATTGCTCTTCATATTGATAACTTGCATCATTTCTTGAAAAATAAAGTCGATTGGATTGATTTGAATATTGTGCTTGATGAGATGCAAAAAGAACAAGTCATCACCCCTCACATGTGAATATTTCCTACCAATCAATCTTAGGTTCCACGAAATGATGAGGTGTAAGATCTTATCATGAAAACTGAGTTGGTTGGCGCTAAACTACCTTTACTCAGTGGGTGGAGGAAAAACAAAGAACTCTCTTTTCAGATCATTCTCATTGAGTCCGTCTCTCAGATTGTATACGTGTTTTCTTGTGTTGCGAATGTGTAGCACGTTACTAATCATCTCCCTACCAACATACATACTCTTCCCCACAACATTAGTCATAAATATATTAGCATGAAAAAGTGGTTCCTTATCATCATGTGTAGGGTTCTTTTTAAAAATGCTCATAGCATTAGAGCAAAACACCCTTATTAGTAGTATAAGCTCAAAGTAATATATACCAAAAGGGGGGATGAATTGGCATTTAAGAATTTTTTTGAAAACCAATTGTAAAAATCAAATCTTTTGGCAACCAAAACTTCTTTTGGTGTCAAAAACAAAGTAAAAGATTTTCCTAAGGCAAATGCAAGCAATTAACCACAATATGAAAATTTAAAACCAAGACACAAAGATTTTATAATGGTTCGACGTTCTTTAGTGCCTACATTTGTTGTCGAATTATCCATGCAAGTGCACGTATCGTTAAACAGGTAATATAGTGAAAAATAAAGTGTCGATCCCGTACAGAATTGAATTAATTCCTACTATTAACTACTAAAAGTAACACACCCTAATTTTATTCAAACAATGAAATCGAAATTATTAAAAAGCAAAATTAAATCTAACAAACTAAAACTAAAACTAATCTAAAATTAATCAGCAAATTTGTTTTAAAAACTCAATAAACTATCAGACCTAAGATTATGATATCTCTCAATACTTCATCTAAATATTGTATCTTTCTTTTAACGTCAATGAATTAAGTTGCTAACCTAGATTCTTAAATTATTTATAAGTCTCCGTTGAGTTTCTCATAAAAATATCTTTCTCAATTAACTTACTATATGTCTATGAAAATGAAATTGAAGAAAGATTCACTAAGTTCATGCTCTAATCTTAGTTGCGTATGGCTTATAAGTGTATTTTACCCTATATGCAAGTCAAACCATCTAATCAACTAAGCGCATTTGATCATACGTTATTCTATTCAAGGTCTACCCTAAATCTCCTTCGTTAAGGTTTAACTTAGGTTTCCAATTCTATCTAATTAGTGATCAAGCAATTAAAAGCATTAAGAACATATTAGAATAAACAACTTAAAACCATCAAACATAAGTAAAAGAGAGATACATAATTCAGACTACATATTGAGTTCAATCATAATCGTAGACAACTAAATTAGTTCCCCATAATGTCACAAATCATCATCAAATAAAGTTTAAACATTGAAATCAAACCAAGAAAAATAAAGAATAACAAAAAGGATAAAGAGACACTAAGAGTTGAAATCTTGATCTCCAAATCTTCTTGAATCTTTTAATTTCTTCTCAACTTTAATGAGACTTTTTTTTAATTACTTTATGGCTGAATCTTTAGCTTTAAATCTTGTGTTTTGTTCTTCTAAAAGTCTTTTGAAAGATTGCTTTAATAAGGCTTTGAAGTTGGGCCAAGTTAAGTGAAGAAAGAAGTCAATTCTAACAAGGATTTTCTCTTCAAACTATGTGAGTTACAACCTACCCCCACCAAGGCTGCGACTTTGACAATTTAATTTACAAAAATCATGATTTAATTTTTCTCTCCAAGACTATTGCAGTGCTTCAACTTTGACAAGGTTTTTAACCACTCTACAAGTTGAATTGGGTGAAATGGTATACATGAAAGTTGTATTTCTCTTAGATTTTCAATGGTCTAAGAATCACCTCATTTAGAGTTTCGTAGAGAGAGTTATGGTCGAAATACCGAGACATGTGCAATAGAAGTTTGCATCTCATAATTTCTCTCTTTCTTTTATTAAAAATCCTTCTTCAATAAACACCTACAAAGGGACAATTAAACTAATAACAACTTATCTTAGGCACATAACCATTAATTTAAACACAAGATTAACTAAGATTATATTGACTCACCTAATTAACTAACTTAAAATAATTAAATAAAACCTAATTAATTTCTATGCATTATTACAAGAACTAGGCCAATTTACTATTAAAATTAAGACCAAATAATTTTATATCATAGAGTTATGACACCCCCAAACTTAAGATTTTGCTAATCGTTGAGCAAAACATACTTTAGAACTAACTTATGAAAAACAATTTAAATGGTGAAAATAAAATAAATACAGCAACTACTAGAGATAGAGTGCACCAACTCAATGATCTCCCATAATTTGCTCAAAAGTATGTCTATCAATTTCTAACTTATGGAAAAATAGAGACATCATTCAAATTCATGTTTTAATTCCAATGCAAGCACATTCTTAAATGGATTTTCGTGTGTATATGTGAAATCTTTTACCAAGAATATTATGCTATTCGGATGAGTTTATGCTAATGTAAAATTTAAATTAGTACTAAAACTCGATAGATTTGCTTTCATTTCTCTCTCCACTAAAGTAGACTAACACAAAATTAGAGATCATTAGGACTTTATAAAGCTTGTAATCTATGGCTGCAGTCAAGGTAAGATAACGAATATAACGTGGCTTAAATCACCTTAAGTACATAATCATTCTAGGACATATATAGAGCTCTATTTTCATTCTCCAAGTAACTTTTTTTTCTTCTCTTTGAACTTTTCTTTTGTTCAATACTTTATTCTACTTTTTCTCTTTTTTTCTTTTTTTATTACAATTTCACATCCCTAGAATTTACTCGTTAATCCACTACATTCAATCACCATTTAATATTGATACTTTCATATACTAAATTGAACCATAAATATAAAAATCAATACAAATTTTTTTCCTTTTATTCGTAAGTATATGCATTAAAATCTATAATCTCCAAATTAATGCTTATATAAAAATTTATAATTCGTTTACAACTTAATAAATAAAATGCTACGACTTGACCTCTAACAGCGGAGCGACTCGAAATAAAATGCTAGAAGATGCCTTTACCTATTCACGGTGGACCGAACGCGTCACTGACTACACGTTAGGCTGATCCCTATCTGTAAAAGGGGAAATAAAGGGGTGTGAGTCTCATAGACTCAGTGATAATCATTGACTCAGCGAGTAGGGCGTAGATGGGAAACAAGCAAACGGTAGATTAGTTGAATATAAAAATGCAAGATTATAAAATCAACTCGTTTCAAACGAGGGTTTGTGCCTTATATAAAAATCGAGAATTTCTTATAAAGTATAAATAATCGAGGTAATAAAATTTTTTGCATCAAAATATATTAATAATCATTTTCGAATCAAATCAATAAAATTTAGTAAGCTCCCGCGAAACCAAATAATATTTAAAATCATGCCCAAATCATAACTTGCCCCATATGCGAGGAATTACAGATTCATTTCACAGATAAACATATAGGAGAGCTGCGAAAAACCGTTTAATTCCTTTTTCACCCTGCAGAGAAATATAATTCATAATATTAAAACTTATTTCAACTCATATAAAACCATTACATTTTTTGTCAAAAATAAATAACATGGCTTATGACTTTCTTAAAAACTTAGCTTGTTCCAAAATCATTCTCATACTCGGTTGTCAGGGATACCTTGACTTGGGGCTACCCCAACCGAGTCCGTCAAAGCTGTTAAAAAGTCATGTACGCATAAATCATATTTTTATTTTGAAAACATAGTCGTTCTTTGGCGTTGGCTGAGTTCACCCTCACCTGGTGGTTTGGCATGAAGTGAACTCTAAAATTGTACCTCAGAAGTTACCCTACACGCCTCTCCGACCGAGGTAAGAGTATAACGGGGTTACCGTGCCCCTCTAATAAGCTGGTCCATGGAACCCACCCACTATAGAAAGCTAAACCCACCAATTCAATAAAATCTCAACCGCATGACATGGCAATTATATCACAATCCAGCCTCTCAAGGCTAAATACACAGTTTATATATTTCAACACAAATACTAATTCAGCCATTCATGCAAATATTGTCATAAGTCATTCTATTCAAACCATGAATTTACAACACATGAAAACAGTCTCTAATTACTCCTGAATTTCTTGGTTAAAATGAAATCACCTTTTAAAAGAATTCAAATTTAATCTTCAAGGGGATATTTTAAATCTTTCTCAAAATATCGATCCCCACATCACGTTAAAACTCTCTTTTCGTAAAATGTTCATTGTAAATATTTGCATGATAATTAGTATCAAAATAGCATGGTGAATATGTAATTAATTTCATGAATGCACACCACACAAACAATAAAGCACAATTTCCTTTGATGTAAATCTTTTCGAAAGCTTGTTTCCCGGTTTAAAACACTTTACGTCTAATATATATATATATATATTTCAAATGATTTCTAAAAATAACTTACACCCACAATTCCTTAAAATTCTATCAACGTATGCTTTTCATAAATTTTGCACTTCACGTAAAATATACGTACATGTATATATATACGAAATTTTTAAAATTGACACCCCTTACTCACCTCATAATAGTGGGATATTACTTCAATATTGATTCGTACGCATATATAATTATTCCTACTTTTCGGTCACATACTTCGTTCGGCACGCCTCCACGATAAACTTTCCTAGTAATAATTTAAACTTAGTATACTTAATCATACATTTGTATGGGTAGCAACTTAATTAAAAATTCCTTAAGCAACTTGTATATTTTTCATCCAAAATATGCACAATATTAAACTACCCATAAATCTTAAAATATAACATTAACTTACCATTGGGCCTTTTTCATTTCTTTATGACCTTTGGGCTCTCTCCATGGGCTTCTCCATTTTTCCTATTTGGGCTAAGCCATTTATTTTTATTTCCTACTGGGCCATGCCCACTTATTTTCTATTGGGCCATGCCCACTTATTTTCTATTAGGCCATGCCCATTTATTTTCTATTTCTTTTCTTTTCTTTTTCTCTCTTCAACGTTTCTTCTTCTTCTTTTTTTTTCCAACCCGTCACTCCCTTCACCACCGTGGCTTTCTCTCTTCCTTTCCTCTCAAAACCGGTCACCAAAAGCCTCATTTTGTCACCCTTTTTGCTACCATTTTCTGCTCTAAAATCAGCTGATTTTTAGCTCAAATTTTTAGCAACAAAACTTCTCAATTTTTGCAGCACAAAGCTGTCCAATTTTCTGCACAAACTACCAGCAAACAGCTCCAATTTTTCTGCACAAATTGGTAGCAAACAGCTCCAATTTTTAGCAGCCAAAGTTGTCCTTCAATGGCAGCAAAAACCTCCAAAATTTTCCAGCAACAAATTCACACAATTTCAGCAGCAAAAACCTTGAATTTTTAGCACCAAAATCAACCATAAAAACCTCAAAAATTCCAGCAATTATCCTAAAAAAAATTTCAGCTTTCTTACCTCAAAATTTTCAGCTTTTTCTTCCTCTAAAAATTGCAGCAAAAAGCTCTCTTTTTCCTTCCTCAAAGTGCAGCAAAACCGTTCTCTTTTCTCTTCCTCTCCCACGGTTCTTTCTCTCCCTTTTTCTCTTCATTTCTTTCTTCCTCTCCCACGGTTTTTCTTTCCTTTATTTTTCTTTTCCCACTCTCAACCGACTTCCTCTCCTTTTTCTCTTTTATCATTTCTTTCATCTCACATGACCGGCCCCACCATCATTTCTACATTCTTCTCTTTTGTTTTCTTTGTTTTTTTCATTCTTTTCTTCCTTTGATTTTTGTATGGTTGGCCATTCACCTTAGAATTCTTTGGTTTGACTTTTCAACATCTTTTCTTCATTATTTTATCATCCATTTTATTTTCATAATATTTTTATTTCTTCAAAATAATAAAATTTACATATTATGCCTTAACTTCTTTTTATTTAATACACCTCCCTCAAATTTTCATATTTTAAAATTAATTCTTCCGACACATGTAAAAATTCCAATTTCCTTCTATCTTCCTTTTCTTATACGTGTATAATCAAAATATTGAGATCGCATTTCAACGCGGTGTCACCATAATATTTAAATATTTACTTACCCGCAGTAGCTCGATTTAATAAAATCACGCTGAAACAATTATCGTCGTTTTCCTTCAAAATTCTTCTTTACTTCTTCTCCCCCACTTAAATTAGTCATATTCCATTTTTCATGACTAATTCCAACAACATATAAAATATTAATATTTTAGTATTATTTTATTGAATAAAATATTATTTTATTTCAAAATTTTTCACTTGCCTTCTTTGGTCCCGAAACACATCATTACATCTCGGTTTACTTCCGAATCATCATTTAGCTTACTAATTCCTCTCCAACAAAAATATTATTATTTAATTATTGTTTTTGCACGCGCGAAGCATTTTATTCTTGAACGCTCCTTTCATCCTTTGTCACTCTTTAGCACGCCAATTCACATCAAACGATCATTCGTTTGATCAATAAGGTCTTATTTGTGTCCAACGAGGGTGCGGGGTATTACATTTCATCACTAATTATGGCTCTAGGTGTACCAAAATGTGTGAAGATGATCTTTTCCAAGAAGTCTATAACTACCTTAGATTCTTTCCTTGGTAATGCAACAACTTTAACCCATTTAGAAACATAACCAATAGCAACCAAGATGTATTCATTATTGAAAGATGGAATAAATGGACCCATAAAATCAATTCCCCATACATAAAAAATTTCAACTTCAAGGATGTTGTTGGGAGGCATCTCATGTCTCTTAGATATATTTCCCAATCTTTGACATCTATCACATCTTTCAATAAAATTATGAGCATTTTTAAAAAGAAAAGATTAGTAAAAACCTTATAGTAGAACTTTTGCAACAGTTCTTTTCTCCCTATAATGTCCTCTATAATCAAATGAATGGCAGCGATGAAGAATACTTTCAAATTCCTTTTTAGGAACACACTTTGTAATGATTTGATCCCCACAATACTTGTAAAAAAAAGGCTCATCTCACTTGTAGTATTTAACATCATGCAAGAATTTTTTCTTTTACTGAAAATTAAATCCAGGAGGGAAGAGATTACTCACATGGTAGTTCACAAAATCAGCATATCATGGCAAATTTTTTTTCTTCTCTACCTGAAATAATTGTTCATTAGGAAAGGTCTCATTAATCACTATTGAATTCCCAACTTGTTCCCCATCCTCTAATCTAGATAGATGATCTACCACTTGATTTTCTGTACCTTTCCTATCTCGAATTTCCAAGTCAAATTCTTGAAACAAAAGTACCTATCTTATCAAGCGTGGTTTGTCATCTTCTTCTCAATCATATATTTAATAACTGCATGGTCAGTGTAAACAATAACTTTAGTACCAACAAGATATGAGCAAAATTTATCAAAAGTGAAAACAATAGCAAGCAACTCTTTTTCAATTATGGTGTAATTTGCTTAAGTATTAGTTAATGTTCTGCTAGCATAATAAATAGGAAGCAAAATCTTGTCTTTCTATTGGCCCAAAACTACACCAATTGCATAATCACTAGCATCACACATTAGTTCAAAAAGAAGATTCCAATCCAGAACAGTGATAATAGGAGCAAAAATTAATCTATTTTCCAATTCAACAAAATCATCATGGCAAGCATCAACAAAATTAAAAGGAGTATCATTTTCCAACAAATTAAAAAGTGGCCTAGAAATTTTAGAAAACTCTGTTGGTCGCAAAGATGTGTGCTAGAAGGGGGTGAATAGTACTTTCTGAATGTCACTAAACTTAACTTCTAATTAGAAGTTAGTTAAAGGTCAATGATGATAAGTTAAATGCCTGATGAAAGAATGATTTAAAGAATAGTGAAATGAAAAATAAAAGGGGTAAGACAATGCATAAAGATTTATAGTGGTTCGGTCTCTTTGACCTACATCCACTATCTTGATCTTCCAATCAAAGATTTTCAAACCAAATCACTAGAATCAATGGAATTCCCAAGCTTCCCCCAAGCTTTTACAATGGCTTTTCATAGGCTCAGCCACAACCTTTAACAATAGTTTTTCCCGAGATCAACCAAAACCCAAAACTAACTTTTCTAAGGCTAAGTTAGAACCTACAACAACAACCAAGCTAAACCAAGTTTGATTAATCCACTTAGAGTGCCTCGCACACTCTAAGTAATCAAGGAGTACAGATATGAAAAAGTACCTATGATCACTAACCTAATCTAAATGGTATAAGATGAAGTGCTAAACTCTATTACAAAGATTGGAGTGAAATCCAAAAAGGATTGAGAGAATTTTTGCTATTTTGGGCTCTTTTTGTCTTGGAAGCATCTCTTGCTCTTTTTAGCCATTAGATATGTCTTTTATACTTGAAAAATCAACTCTGATGGCCAAAGATGATGAACCTGAGGTATCTTCTGTTCTTTGTGATATTTTAATTGATAAATTTCAAGAATAATATGAATGCCTCTATGATGAGTTTGAAAAACTTGCATCAAAATATAAGGCTTTAAAAAGAAAGACTACATCTCTTAAGAATGATTTAGAAAAGATAAGACATGATTTCAACTCTATTTTTGAACAAAGAAATTTTCTTCAAACTGAACTAGAACATTCTAAAACAGATTTTGAAGTTATGAAATTGGAACTTGAAAACAGAACTGAAGCATTGCAAAAGCCAATTGATGAAAACATTGCTCTTAAGGGTTTGAGAAAAGAAGCATCAAGAAGAAATACAAACTTTAAGAGAAATTATGATGGTTTCTCATCTAGATGTTATGTTTGTGGCAAAATAGGTCATCTTTCTTATAACTGTTATAAAAGAAAAAGCACTCAAAGAACAAAAATGATTTGAGTACCAAAAGGTTCCTATGTAGCAACTAACCTTCAAGGACCCATCAAGGTATGGGTACTTGTTAAGAAAAACTAAAAATTTATCTTGCAAGTAGAGCCAAACCGAGAAGACAAATGTTCAAAAGCTTAATTGAAGCAGAAGCAACCATGGTACATAGATAGTGGCTACTCAAGGCATATGACAGGAAATGAAATGCTATTTGCTCAACTCGATAAGAAAAAGGGAGGTACAGTATCATTTGCAGATGATTCAAAAGGTAGAATTCACAGTATAGGAACTATTGGTAAGAATTCTCATGCTCAAATTAATCATGTACTGTTTATTAAAGGTTTAAAGCATAATCTATTAAGTATCAGTCAATTGTGTGATAAAGTATTTAAAGTGTGTTTTGATTCACATAAATGTGAAGTTATAGATATTAGTTCCAACAAAATTGCATTCATAGGTAAAAGAATAAAAAACATGTATATTATATTTCTTGAAGATCTTGAGCTAGATTGTGAGTCATGTCTTATGGTAAATGATGGAAATGATAACTGGCTATGGCATCGAAGACTTGGACATGCAAGCATACATACTATTTCAAAACTAATGAGAAAAAATATAGTTGTTGGATTGCTTGAAATTAAATTCGAAAATGATCAGATTTGTGATGCTTGTTAATTAGGGAAACAAGTTATAACATCTTTCAAACCCAAAAAGATGGTTTCAACCTCTAGACCTCTTGAATTATTGCATATAGATCTATTTGGTCCAATCAACATAACCAACTTAGGAGGTAAATCATATGGTTTTGTGATAATTGATGACTACTCAAGGTATACTTGGGTCTACTTCCTAGCTCACAAAAATGATGCATTACCTGCATTTGCAAATCACTATAAGAGAGTTCAGAATGAGAAAGGACTTCTCATTATTAGCATTAAAAGTGATCTTGGAGGTGAGTTTGAAGGAGATGAATTTGAAAACTTTTGCAATGAAAAAGGGTTGGATCATAACTTTTTCTCACCTAGAACACCTTAACAAAATGGGGTTGTTGAGAAAAAAAGTAAAACTTTAAAAGAAATGGCTTGAACCATGCTTTGTGAAAACAATCTACCAAAGTATTTTTGGGCAGAAGATATCAATACAGTAGCGTACATCTTTAATAGAGTTTCAATAAGAGCTATAATATCCAAAACTCCCTATGAATTATACAAAGGCAGAAAACCAAACATTTCTCATTTTAGAAGCTTCGGTTGTAAATGCTTTGTTTGAAACAATGGAAAACATGTTCTTGAAAAATTTGATGCTAAGAGTGATGAAGTAACATTTCTTGGGTATGCATTGAACTCAAAAGCTTACAGAATTTTTAACAAAAGAACTTTAACCATTGAAGAATCCATTCATGTAGTTTGTAATGAAACTAATGCCTTGCAAAAGAAAGTTTTTGTTGATGATAATGATACAGAGGACCTTGAGAGACAAATGGAAGAAATGAGCCTGGAGAATAAGAAAAATCAATGAAGAAAACCCTCTTAAAAAAGAAGCAAAAGCTTCATCTTTAAAGATCTGCAAAAAGTTGAAAATCAACACAATGATCTTTCAAAGAGCTGGAAGTATGTCAAAGATCACCCACAAGAGTAGATTATTGGTGATCCTTAACAAGTAGTTAAAACCAAAAGAGGAGTTAAAGAAACATGTGAATATTTAGCTTTCATTTCACAAATCTAGCCTAAAAACTTTGAAGAGGCAAAAAAAGAAGAAAGATAGATGTTGGCCATGAAAGAAGAATTGGAACAATTTGAAAGAAACAGAGTACGGACTTTAGTTTCTAGGCCATTCAATCACCCAATTGTTGGTAGAAAGTGGGTGTTCAGAAACATGGTAGGTGAACAAGGTAATGTGGTAAGAAGCAAAGCTAGGCTTGTTGCTTAAGGATATAATCAAGAAGAAAGTATTGACTATGATGAAACCTTTGCTGCTGTTGCTAAGATAGAAGCCATAAGATTATTGCTTGCATTTGCATGTTTCATGAATTTCAAATTATTTCAAATGGATGTGAGAAGTGCATTCTTAAATGGTCTTATTCAAGAAGAAGTCTACGTCAAACAACCCCCCGAGTTTGAGGATTTTGAAAAGCTTAATTATGTTTTCAAACTGCATAAGGCCTTATATGGACAAAAATAAGCTTTAAGGGCTTGGTATGAAAGACTCTCAAAGTTCTTGGTTGAAAAAGGTTATATTAGAGGAAGTATTGATACAACACTATTTATTAAGAAATACTTGAATGATTTAATTATAGTTCAAATTTATTTGGATGATATTGTATTTGGTGCAACTAATGAAGCTTTGTGTAAGAACTTTGCTAAAAAAATGTAGGGTGAGTTTGAAATGAGCATGATGAGTGAACTAAAATTCTTTCTTGGCCTTCAAATCAAACAATGTGAGGATGGTGTCTTTACCAATCAAGAAAGATACATTCAAGACATGCTGAAAAAGTTTGATATGATGAAGTTGAAGTCAATTAACACACCAATGAGTCCCTCTACTAAGCTTGACAAAGATGAAAAAGGAAAGAGTGTTGATCAAAAGGTTTATAGAGGTATGATTGGCTCTTTGCTCTACTTAACTGCTAGCAGACCTGACATACAATTTAGTGTATGCTTGTGTGCACGTTTTCAATCACATCCTAAAGAGTTACATTTAACAACTATAAAAAGAATCTTGAGGTACCTCTTGGACACACAAAGTTTAGGATTATGGTATCCAAGAGCATCATCTTTTAATCTTATTGGATACTCTGATGCTGATTTTGCTGGAAGTAAAACAGATAGGAATAGCACTAGTGGCACCTATCAGTTTCTAGGAAATATGCTTGTGTCTTGGTCAAGTAAAAAGCAAAACTCTATTGCATTATCAATAGCTAAAGCTGAATACATATCCTTAAAAAGTTCTTGTGCTCAAACTATATGGATTAAACAACAATTAAAAAATTTTGGAATAACTATGCATAATGTACCCATATTTTGTGATAACACAAATGCTATAAACATCTCAAAAAATCCAGTTCAGCACTCTAGAACGAAACACATTGAAATTTGACATCACTTTATTCTGGATCATGTGCTTAAAGGAGACATTAAGATTGAGTTTGTTAACACCTTGCATAATTGTCTGATATCTTTACCAAACCCTTAAATGAGGAAAGATTTTGTGAAATTAGGAGAAATCTAGGAATGTTTAATGTAAATGAGCTTTAGGTAAATCTCTTGAGTTCTTCTTTAATAAGACAGTAAAAACTTACTTGATTAAAAGAATCGCTTAACCGACTAAAAACGTTCTATGTTGATCCTTTTATTCAAAATGATAGACTTAGTTGGTTAAAGATAAAACTTAGTCAGTTAAGAAACTAAAAAATAATAATAATAATAGTTAAGGAAAAAGAAAAGTAGAACGAGGGAAGAAGAAAAATAAGAACCATCTAATTGAAAAACAAAAAATGGGAGCCAAAATTTTAAATTTTGAAAAAGGGATGTCTGACCATATTTAAAAAGGGAGTTTAATAACCACTCTTAACTCCTCACCTTTTCTTTATTCTCGCTTCTCTTGAACTACTCGTTTCAAAATCAAAACCCCTCATCTCAAACTCTTCAAACCCTAAGTTTGAAACTGCCAAGAATGATGGTCAAATCTACACTAGCAAGCGACGCTTTGGAAAAGAAGAAAGGGAAACGTCCCATGGAAGACAGCCCATCATCCAAGATTCAAAAGAAAGGGAAAAAGAACCACCCAACACTAGTGATTGAAAAAGAAGGAAAGAAACAAAAAAGAGTGGAAAGAGGAAGTTTTAACAAAAAAAAGGTAATTCTTCATCCTCAAAATTTAGGAATAAGATTCATGAGGAAATATTTAGGAAAATAAAGAATACACCCATCTTTTGTGGGAAATACATTGATTGGGACAGTTTTAATGAAGTACTAGAGATCAAAAAGGGTCTGTCAGAATATTTTAAGGAAATAAAATTAAAGAAATTAAGTGTTTTTGAAAATAGAACTTATAGTGCTAGTCTTGTAAGAGAATTTTACTCTAACATTGCATTAGATGAAATTGAGTTTGATGATCCAGAGGACTTTGTTGAGGATGGTCTTAATGTATTTCTAAATGGGAAAAAATTTGTGGTTCTTGCAACTGATTTGGGAAATTAGTTGAAAATTAAGTGTAATATGGAGGAGTATGAAATTCCAAAGGATTATGATCCCTCATCTTTATGGGAAGTTATCACTAGGAAAAAGGAAAGATGCTCTTTTAGAAGTTATGCAAGTTTTATCAAGAGTCCACAAATTAGGATCCTGCACTACTTTATAGCTTCAACAATTCATGGAAGAAGTGGTAGCTTTAGCTATGTAAGTCTTCAAGATATGTGGCTGATGGAGCATGCATTCAATGCAACTCCCTTCAATCTTGGAAGATTCATGATCGAAAGAATGAAAGGAACCTGTCATGTTGATAAAGTTAATCTAGCTTATGGAAACCTAATCACTTCCTTGGTAAAGAAAAAGAAAATCTAGAACACCAGATATCAGATGGATCAAGTTAAAAGCATAGATCAAGCCATCTATTTAGGAAATCTACCAAAAAATGGGGTACAAACTGGAAGGAGAAAAATTCATCAAGACTCCCAAAGACACTCCAAGGAGCGAGTATCCCACCTCTGCTCAAACAAAGGCAATCCCCTCTTAAATCTCAAATGAGATGATTTTGAATTTAGTGATGAGAATTGATGGCAAGCTCACTGATCAGTTTGAGAGAATTCTGAAAATTGAAGATCATCTGCAAGATTTAGCAGATTCTATGAAGAAAAAAAGAAAAACACCTTCTGGTTCTACATCTGAAGGTACCTCAGCAGCTACAAGTCTTGTACCAGAAGGACAAACTGGTGAGAATCCTACTTTTCAAACTGAAGGTGGTGAACTTGAATCAACTCCAAAAAGAAAACAACCCACTCCTATACCTAAAGTTGAAGGAGAATACAAAGATAACACAGAAGTTATTAGATCTCTTAATGACAATTCTAATCAACATGGTGAAGCATAAAAAGCTAAGTCATTTCCAACAAATTCTAAGGAAGTTTTAATTATGGATGTCCTTCATCAGATGGTAAGAGAAAAACAAGCAGAAAAAGAAGCAACAAAAGGCAAAACACAAAAACCTACTTCTGCAAGAACTTCCCCTGAATTAGTTCACACTACAAGCAAAAGTGAACCCTCAAATAAAGTGAAAGGGAAAGCAACTTCATCTACACAGGATAGACCCAAACCTACTGTAAAAGGCAAAAAGACAATGGCAACAAAAACCAAGTTCCTCAAAAGAAGAATGTCTTTCAAATTGGTTGACAAAGCTAGATCCTCAGTCAAATCTTCTAGCCAGGATCCTCTCCAAGTCTCAAACACTCCCTAATTCCTTACCCCAAAAATCATCACCTTTGTCATCTCCCAAACCCCTCAATGTTTACTTTAGGACTGATGAATCCACCCGTTCTGACTCTTCTTAAACTAGCAGACCATCTCTATTTTGTTGATGACAAAAAGGGGGAGAAAGCAGAAGTAACAAATAGTAATTTAGGAATCTGATTCTAATGATGCGTAGTTATTTATGACATTTTTTTTTTTACTACTGATGGTTAGTGCTTGGATGTTGATAACTTATTTTTTGTTATGATACCCTGTTTTCTTTGTTGGCCTGTTAATGACATTTGATTTTAGAATGAATATGGTTTGTTGATGATATGCTAATGATTGTTGGTTACAATATTGATAATATTTTGTCACTTATTACTAGTAGTTCTGCGAGCTTGTATGTCAATTCAATTCATGAATATTGATAATATATGCTTGTTATCTTCATGAAGAAATAGATAAAAATTAGCTGGCTTGCTAAGTTGGATAACAAAATAACTTGAAAAGATCATGCATACACTAAGGGGGAGCATACACTCAAGGGGAGAAATTCCTCATCTTGTGTAGTACAAAAGGAACGAATAGACACTATGCTATTAATCAAGAAATGTTTTGTCATCATCAAAAAAGGGAAGATTATTGGCTCCAAAAGTTTTTGATAATAATAAAACATTCCCACTCATTAATGTCTAACTTTACTACTTGAGTGTACAAGATGAAAATTTATGCCAATAACAAATTAATCACTGGAAAGCAAATATCAAACCTTGTTAGAATAAAGAGTTACAAATGAGCCACAAAACAGAAGCCTCTTAGTCTGATAATCAAGGGAGTTAGTCAGCTAAAATTCAAAAGTGAAGTTGGCCGGTCCAAGGACAATAAGCTCTTAGTCGGTTGAGGCCTTACTTAATTGACTAAGAGAGTAAAGCAGATTGTAAGATAGAGAAGACTTAGTCGACCAAAAAGCATGGTTAGTTAACTAAGCACTCACTGCTAGAGACTTCAATTACAAGACAAAGAGAACTTAATCGACTAAGAAGCATAGTTAGTCAACTAAGAGCTCTCTGCCATAGAATTCAATTACAAGATAGAGAAAACTTAATCGACTAAGAAGTATGGTTAGTCAACTAAGAGCACTCTATCTAAAAATTTAAATTTGAATGCTTAAAGATAGACTAACAACTAGAATTGACTCTAAATTGTTTCCAATAGTCTGAAGCTATCAACATCCATCAGAGTTTATTTTTCAAGTATAAAAGACACCCTTAACGACTAAAAAGAAGATTAGATGTTTCCAAGATCAAAAAGAGCTCAAAAATAACAAAAACTCTCTTCATCCTTACTGCATTTCACTCCAATCTTTGTAATAGAGTTAAACATTTCATCTTGTATCATTCAGATTAGGTTAGTGATCATAGGTACTTCTTTACATCTGTACTTCTTGGTTACTTAGAGTGTGCGAGTTACTCTAAGGGGATTAATCAAGCTTAGGTTAGCTTGATTGGTTTTATAAATTCTAACTCAACCTAAGAAAAGTTAGATTTGGGTTTTGGTTAATCTTAAGAAAAACCATTGTTAAAGGTTATAGCTAAGCCTGTGAAAAGCCATTGTAAAAGCTTTGTGGAAGCTTGGGAATTCCACCGTTTATAGTGATTTGGTATGAAAATCCTTGATTGGAAGATCAAGGCAATGGATGTAGGTCAAAGAGATCAAACTACTATAAATCTTTGTGCATTGTCTGCTCTCTTTTATTTTTCATTTCATTCTTCTTTAAATCATTCTTTCATTCAGCATTTAACTTTTCATCATTGACCTTTAACTTGCTCTGAATTAGAAGTCAAGTTGAATGACATTTACAAAGTGATATTCACCTCCCTCTAGCATACTTATTTGGGACTAACAAACACCAACCAAGGAATAAAGACCGGACAGTAGTATCCATGACACCAGCTACTATCAGAAGTTATCACTAATTTATAACAAAATAAATGAGAAAAATAACGTGTGAGTCACAAAGACTCTGTGAGTGGATACGGGAAAGGGACAATGTCACGACCCGAAACTTCCCTCGAGTCCGTGACAATAGCCGCGATGTCCCGATCGACACTCATTAACCGGAACGTCAACCGGAACCCCGCAAGACTTTAATATCAGCTTCTCATTTCCTCTGTGAGTAACCGTTGCCCAATATCACGTTCTAAAAGATTTTAAACTATTTCCAACTTAAAACAATAAAAATAATAATAATAATTTTCGTCTCACAGGGGTATTTTAATCATTTTTCCCTAAAAATTTTGAAACTAGCTAATAATGTAGTATATTGGTGCAAAACACATATTTCATAATCAAAAATAAATTTGGATGTCTAAAACATTCGTTTAAAATGAAATTATGACTATTAGAATAAAATAAAAATATTGAATAAAATATTCAATTTTCTCATAAAACAATATTTTTAGAACACTGCATAAATAATTTTTACAACGTAAAAGCAAAATAAATTCATATATATCATAATACAGTAAGCCGGAGTATTTAATTTAATTTACAGTAACAAGTGGGCCCTCGAATAACCAAAAGTAAGAAAGATTATGAACCTACAGTTTGGAGGATGCAAATCCAATGGTGGTCCTCTATGAAATCAGCTATCTATAGACTATCCTGAGCTTGAAATGGGTGGAAATGAGGGTGGTGAGATTATATAATCCCAGTGAGTAAACAAATATCATCTAAAATATCTAAAGTTGAGTAAATGGAGACAAATAAAATAGATTAACA
Organism: Theobroma cacao; assembly: GCF_000208745.1. NCBI lineage: Eukaryota > Viridiplantae > Streptophyta > Magnoliopsida > Malvales > Malvaceae > Theobroma > Theobroma cacao. The sequence continues at coordinate 9,749,013 of NC_030852.1, forward strand.
TACTATAATTCATCACCTTTCAACTTGTTTCAACCAAATAAAATTAATTCATATAAATCGAGTAATCAACATAGCTTATGAATTTCTTAAAAGCTTGGCTAGGGCCAAAATCATTTTCATACCCAGTTATCAGGGATACCTTGATCGAAGGCTATCCCAACCGAGTCCGCCAAGGTTGTTAAAAAGTTATGTACGCATAAATCATGTTTTTATTTTGAAAACATAGCCGTTCCTTGGCGTTAGCCGAGTTCACCCTCACGTGGTGGTTTTGCGTGAACTGAAACTTTAAAGTTATACCTCGGGAATTACCCTACTCCCCTCTCCAACCGAGGTAAAATATAATGGGATTCCGTGCCCCTCTAATAAGTTAGTCCACAGAAAACTCGCCCATTGTAGCAAGCTAAACCCACCATACAATAAAATTTGCAATAGCATGACATGGCAATTATTTTATTTTATTTTACAGCCTTTCAAGGCAAATCAATAATTTATACATTTCCAACACATTTATCAAATCAACCATTCATGCCAATGTTGCCATAAGCCAATCAATTAGAATCATGAATTTACAACACACAAAAACAGTCTCCAATTACTCTATTTTCAAACCATCATTCAATTTTAAAACAATTTTATGAAATCATTTCATTAAATCACATTTTGTTTATAAAATCGAAAAATTAATCTTTTAATTCATTTTCCATAAAATTCACAAAATCGAATAAAACATACTTTAGATAATTAAGATGATGATAAGGTTACTCACATCACAATAGCGAGATTACTACGTCGCTATTGATTCGTATGCGCGTATAATTATTCCTAATTGCCAATCATATACTTCGTTCGTCACGCTTCCACAACAACTTTCCTAACAACAATTTAAACCCAATACACTTAATGCATCAATTCCACTTCTCTCTCTCATTCTATGATAAATCCACATTATTTCTCCTCATTTCTTCCAATATTTACCATTCAACTTAACACTCTCAACCAAATTATGCATCTAAATTCCTCTGACATCAATAATTCTTCACAACGAATCATTTAAAATTTCTTAACTTTATTCGAGCACTATTCGTAAATTTCACATTTTCTTCTTTACTTTAGTCCTATGACACCTCCTAATAAAATATTTAAATATTGTATTAAAGTAATTTAAATTTAATTCATATCATTAATGAACAAAAATTTAATTAAACAAATGGCTAACTTAAAATAATACAATTTCATAATAGGCCAAAAAAAAACAAAGAAAATTTTCTTTACCTATTTGGACTAGGTTAGTCCAAGTCCAATTTTTTTCACCTTTATTCTCTCTTGGGCTTTTCCTCCTTTATGGCTATTGGGCCCTTTTTATGATCTCTCCCCATCTTTTTTCTATTGGGCCATGCCCATTTTCTTTTCTTGTTGGGCCATGCCCACTCTTTCTTTTTTTTCTTTTTATTTCTTTTCTTTTCTTTTTTCTTTCTTTCTTTCCCATCCAGCAGCACCTTGCTTGTCTTTCTTTTTCTTTTCTCACATGCACAAGGTGTCACAATTTCTTCCTCTCTCTCTCTCACCGTCGGCCATAATTTCTTGCTTCTTTCAACCAATAATTTTCAGCAACCAAAGTTGCTCATATTGACTTCAAAATCAGCAGCTAAGCTGCTCTATTTCTCCTTAAAAATCAGCAGCTTAACAGCATTATTCTCCCTCAAAAATCAGCAGCCAAAGCCACAAAAATTAACAACCAAACCGTACCTTTCAACCTTCAAAATCAACAACTAAAACCATACTGTTCAGCCTTCAAAATCAACAGCAAAAATTGCACTTTTCAACCTTCAAAATCAGTAGCAAAAGCTGCTCCTCTCACCCTTTAAATTGACAAAAAAATAGCTCTATTTTCCTCCCTAAATGGCAACAAAACCGCCCCCCTCAACTCAGCTCTTCCACCTTTCTTTTCTTCCTCACCTCTTGGCCTTCTCTTATTTCTTTTTGCTCTTTTTGCTCCCGCCTTCTTCTTATTTCTTTTTCTTCTCTTGACTAACCGACTTCTCTCTTCTTCTTTGTCTTCTCCACTTTACTTATTCAATTATATATATATATATATATATATATATATATATATTATTCTCCATTTTGTTCCAACTTGGCCGGCCCCTCACACCTTTCTTTCTTTCCCCTTTGTTCCACATGGCCAGCCCCTTCCATCAATTTAATTAAAGAGTCTTTTAACTCTTTTTATTGACCACATGGGCGGCTGCCCATGTTGGTCTTCCTTTAGTTATTTTATTTTATCTTTATTATATACACATACTTGTATTATTATTTTTACTATTTGTTTATTTTATCTCTTCCATTTAATTTCTCTACATAATCCTTCAACTTTTATATTTTAAATTCAATCTCTTTGATGCATCTAAAAATTTCAATTTTCATCTATCTTTCTTTCTCTGCACATGTACCATCAAAATTATACTTCACCGCGGTATTACCATAATATTTAAATATTTACTTATCTGCATTGGCTCGACTTAGCAAAACACGCGTATTTTACTTTTGTCGCTCATTCTCCAAAAATTTACTTATATTTCTTCTCCTCCATTTGGATCAACCATATGATCCTTCTTCATGATTGATTTCGACATTCGGTTAAATATTAATATTTTAATATTATTTTATTAATAAAATATCATTTTATTCTAAAAATTTTCTCTTGTCTCCTTGGTACCCAAAATACCTTATTATGCCTTAATTGACTTCCGCATCACCCTTTTATCTCACAAATTCTCCTCTAATAAAATATTATTATTTTTATCACGACCCGAAACTCCCCTCGAGCCCGTGACAACCGCCACGATGTCCCGATAGGCACTCATTACCCCAAATACCGATCAGAACCCTGCAAAGCTTAGCATCAACTTCCGCATCTCTCCGGTGAGCGACAATTATTAAATCTCGTATTTTAAGAAATCATAACTCATTTTCAAATCAAAATAATAAAATATTATTTTCTGGCTCACAAGGGCGTTTTTGTCATTTTTTTCTTAGAAAATACCGAAACCTGCCAAAAACATGGTGTAAAAGCTAAATATGTTCATACATACTTTAAATCAGATAACTGAAGTATAAAATTACTTTTACAGTGACACGTGGGCCCCCAACTGACCAAGAAGATGTAGGGCTATGAACCCTTACTTTCTAGGATGCAACTCCGAGATTAATTCTCGTCTTAATCAACTATCAACAAACTGTCCTGAGCCTAAAAAATGGATAGCAAGAGGGGTGAGATTACATAATCCCAGTGAGTAAACAGACACCATCTAAACTATCTAAAGGCGAGTAAATGGAGACGAATTAAAATATTTTTTTCTAATATATGTTTCATAACATGAATATTCAGTTTACTCAATTAATCAACATGGCTTATATATCTCACAAAACTTGGCTCATGCCAAAAAATAATTCTCGTGGGTACCTTCGTCAAGGTATCCCACTAAGACCGCCAAGGTTGTTAAATGTCCCATACCCGTAAACATGTTTTCGCATTTGACACACAGCCATTCCTTGGCATTGGCTGAGTCTCACTCTCACGCTGTGGTCCACGTGAAGTGCACTCAAATCTTTACCTCAGGAGATACTTCATCCAACATCTCCCCCCGGCGGTAAATATATATTGGGTTACCATACCCCTCTCATAGGCAGTCAACGGAAACCCCCACCACTGCAGTGACCGCTTAATATACCACCAGACCCATAAAAATTTTCAGTAGCATAATCTGGCAACTAAAATTAATCCAGTCTACCGAGACCAATCCAAAGTTGTTCACATATTTCATGCCAACCCAAAAAGTTTAGCCATCATGCTACCATAGTGTCATAAGCCACAATTTCAATAACATATAAAATCATAAATTTCAACACAGTCTCCATATACTCAATTTTCCCAAAACAACATTTGTTTTCAAAACCAGTATAAATCTCATTTTTATTAAAAAAATTNTTTTCAAAACTAGTATTCAATATTCCAAAAAATTTATAAAATCATTTTATAAAATCACAATTTCTCCTAAAACGTAGCAATTTACCATTTAAACCCATTTTTTATAAAATCACACAATTGTATAAAACTACTTTAGATAATTAAGACGATAATAAGTTTACTCACAGTTCTAGGAGTCGATGTACTCCTAATCCCAGTCTTTAAGCACAATCTCTGTACTTTTACCAGTGTAATTTATTCACCACCTATCCACAATGTACAATACATAATTCACCACATTAATGCTTGATCATTATAAAATCAATTCAAGCTCGATGTATATGCATGATATGATATGCAACTTATCCGACTACCGCTTAAATGCGGTGCTGACTTAATTCGGCCTATTACCCGATTAAATGACAATTATGTCCGATTTAGCTCCAAATTGCTCCATTTCATTTCTAATACCTCAATTCACCAAACATTATTCAAATAACACCAATTTCAGCATCAAAACCTTCCCATTTCTTCATGGAAAAATTCGGCCATTATAGTGCACTAACACCATGATTTTTCCTACTCAATTTTCTCACCATTATTCATCATTTGCTAAGCCATTTCTCTTGAAATAATAACAATCCATCACCCACACACATCAAGGAAGATTCGGCCAATGAAGATTCATGGAGAAAATGGATTCTTTTCTTGTTGTTTTGCTTCTAAATATGCTAAACTAACTAAAAACACTAACATATCTTAAAATTAATTCAATCCAATATCTTTCTCTCTCCTTACCCATTTTGACCAGTCATGAATTCATCATGAAAACATGTAATTTTACTATGAAAAATAAGGGAAAATGCATGGGTAAGGTAAATCACTTGCAAAATCAAAGAAATTTTACCTTTGCTTGATCAAATCCTTGAATTCCAACACATTCTCTTTGATTTTTTCGACCTAGGGTTTGTTCTTCCTTGGTTTCTCTTCTTTTCTGGTTTAGCTAATCACTATGGGAGAAATGGGCTGATTTTTTACCTTTTTATAAAGAAATAATAAAATAATAAAAGCATGACACATGGCATTTCCTTATTAGTTCAAATTTTAAATATTTGACTTTTAATTCTTTAATTCTCCACCACACATTTCTCATGTTTATCCATTTCCATGATGAATAAAATCCCTTGGTCTTGACAAGTGACGAGGGTGAAAATTTATCGATTTGCCCCCGGGTGGCAAAATTACCATTATGCCCCTATACTCTAAATTATACCGAAATTAAAATTTTTCACTTTTAAACCTCAAATCATACTCCAATACTCAAATCATACTCCAATAAGTCAAATGGGGCTAAAAAATCTTTTCTAAAAATTTCCATTTTATCTCCAAGTAGCAAATGACCATTTTACCCCTAGATAGTGAAAATTTTGGTTTGACTCCAAATTGATCCTCGAACTCTAAATCACCATTTAAATCATTCCTGGACTGTGAAACTCTTAATTTCACCTTAAAATTCCTATTTGAACTAGTTCGAGGCTTAATCGACTTAATGGTACCATTAAGGGCAATATCATCTTTTAACGATTTCTTGAACTTCCTAAATATGCAAACATTCTATTGAGCATGTAAATGACATTGTAATTATTTTATAAAACAAGGTTTGACAATTTTATTATTATTTTCTCGCGTGCAGATCATTTTATCCTAAACTACTCCTTTCGTCTTTCATCATGTTTAAATATTATAATTGGCCTCAATTCGCATCCGATAAACTTTATTTATCACCATATCAAAGTATGGGGTATTACAGACAAGCCAAGGGATAAAAGTATTTCGTAACCATGCATTTACAACTCATGCCATTCCTAACTTCCAAATCACAAAATTCATTATACATGCCATTTAAACTCATTTAAATACCTTTTGTTTGAAAACAAACTTATATAAAACTTTAGAAATCCTTTACCTTTAAAATCCTCATAAAATTCACTTAAACATCCTTTTTTGTACCATATCTATTAGTACATCATTGAATGTATCGATACTTACAAGCATTTATCGATACATTAGTAAAATGTATCGATACATTTTACATAAAAAGCCTTCTATGGCAATCTGTTTGGAATGTATCGATACGTGCTCCATATGTATCTATCCTTTGAACATAAAGACCAAGTTTCTGAGCAATTTCAGCTTTTTTACCATTCCTTAAGTCCTTTTACATCTCGAGAACTATCTTTAAGGCTTAGTTCTTCTTACTAAGCATATTCTCATACCATCATAAGGTATAAACCAAAAACATTACTCAAATGAACTCAACATACAACATACTATAAACCTAACAACCATGATCATTTCATTAACATTAAAACTCATACAATGTGATGGTTTGACTCCCATCAACCTTAGGTTGGTAATGTACATCTCCATTGCACCTTGGGTTGGCAATGTACATTTGCATTACACCTTGGGCTGGCAACGTATAACCCCATTGCATCTTGGGCTGGCAATGTATATCCCCATTGAACCTGGGGCATTTTATGATGCATCATAGGAATGAAGTCATCACTTGCACCTCGTGAGAGTGGTATCAATCGCACTCTTTGAGTTCTCATACTAGTAGCATGTGGTATGTGGAATGTCCTTCACATACATGCTTACTCATCTCATAAGGTATATGAAATTTATATCATATACTTAATCTCATGGCATTTATGGTAGCTCAATGATCTCATGTAGCATATGGAATATACATCATATACATATTCTTATGGCATTAATCATGCATACTTAATCACCTCATATGGTATATGAAATTTACATCATATACACCATCCTATAATATACATCATGCACACTTGATCATCTCATATGGTATATGGAATTTACATCATATACACCATCCTATAGTATACATCATGCATACTTGATCATCTCATATGGTATATGGAATTTACATCATATACATAATTTTATGGCATTCAGCATACCAACAGGCATATTATAACATCTATAAATAAGCATACAATATCTCGTACCCACACTAGTCTGAAGACCAGAGTAATCGAAGGACTTCAAACATAAGGTGCTCGCCCACCCTTATTGAAAACTAATAGATAGTAGAGTATTTACATACATAGTAGATTTATAAACATTTTAGAAAATCCATTGAGTAAATCACATCACAATCATGATTAATTTATTTTCTTAGAAAAATCATTTTCATTCTAGAATCTCAAATCCTTTTATAACCAAATTTAGAGATATAATTTCAACATGCATAAATAATCTTTTTCATCAAAATCATGCTAGCTTTACATATCAAAATAATTTGAAAGTGGTGTATCCACTTACCTAATTAGAGAGTCGATTCCTAGCTGCAATCACAACTCCCTTTCAGAGTTATTTGTGAAGTTTTCAAGTGTTCCTATCATACAACAATCATCACAATCATTTCCTAGAATAAGAATTTCGTAATAATCATTCTATATACTTTCAAAAGTACTCAACTTTGACTAAACTAATTTTCTAGCTAAAACCCATGCTTAGAAACCCATAAATCTTCCATCCTTACCTTAGGTGAGCTTAGATGCTTAAGCAAATCATAAAACTTTTAAGCTTAAATCACTAGCAGAAAGTTTGGGCAATAACACAACTATTTAAGTTATGAAAATCCAAAGCCAAAATTTAAAAGCTAAAAATGTCATATTTTTCTGTAATAACCCAAATATAAGCCTTAGAATCATAAATATGGAATTTTGGATTAAAACTGTGTTGAAAGAGCTTAAGAATAAGTGTTTTACCTTGCAAATGCGACTGAGGGTTGCCAACCCTCGAAATATGTGATATATTTATAAGCTAAGGTGTGAAAATACATTTTTACCCTTTTTATTTTTCTGAAATTGACGAAATGTATTGATACATTGGCCCATGTATCGATACATTTGGTTATGGGGAAAATGTATCAATACATTATGAACATGTATCGATACATGGTCATTAGAAACCCTTTCTAGGCTAAATGTATCGATACATCATGAACATGTATAGATACATTTGAGACATAATGCAGTTTTCTAGGGCAGATTGCCTATAAAACCTGCCCAGCTTATTTACTTTAAATACCATTTAAGTAAATGTCCTCTTTACTTTTTACTTTCCATTTACTTAAAATATTTAATGTAAATAAGCAAACAACCCCCTTTTTGAATTTAATAAAAATATAAAAAAAATCAAAATCCAAAAGAATCAAAATCTAAATTTTACTTTCAAGAACAAAATCGACAAAAATTTGACTAAAATTAAATTTACGGTTTCCATTTACCCTAGCAAACGTGAGCTAAAAATTAAGGAAAAATAATTCTTGATCATCTAAAAACCAAAGGAATCATTACCGCCATTTTTTTTATTTCCAAGAGATTGTTCTATAAAAATCACATATTTTGACCCCTTCCAAACTTAGAAAATTTTCTGCTTCAAAAATGACAAACAACAAAAAGTGTCAATAATTCATTTGGAGGGTTCAATCTAACTTTGATGTTCAAAACATGTAATCTATATGCTCACCTATGGATTTGCTAACTTATCATCCTACTCAAGGTAAGATTTCACACACATGCACTTGCATATATTAAACTAACCAACAAGTTTTTGGCATTGTTACTAGGGATTTGTTTCCTATTTATCCTTACTGATATTAAATTAAACAAATTGTCTTAAACCAAGTTCGTTTTCTTTTTCTTTTGTGTTTTCAAGTATGTTTTGACATTGTATGCACAGAGCATGAAACTTAAAGACTATCTTGTGTGACCTAGAGATTGAGAGGACATTTCGAAGATCTAGATGAAAAAGTCAACAAGGTTCTATTTCCTCTAATGTAATGGATAAGTAACCAAAAGAGCGACAAGTCCGAGAGGGGGTAGTTGAAGAGAATCGTTCATTGAGGGACCATGTTGTTCCTTTAGTTCAAGGTATCCCATCAAGCATCATAAGTTTAACCTTTCAAGCAATAATTTCTAGATCAAGCCTTCCATCATCATTATGATCCAAACATCAATCTAGTTGAGGGTTTTCCAAATGACGACCCAAAGGCTCATATATATAATTTCCTGGATATATGTGACACATTTAAGCAAAACGGGGTCATAGATGTTACCATTCGATTGAGATTATTTCCATTCTCACTAAGGGATAAAAGCAAAGGTGTGGTTGCATTAATTACTAACTAGCTTAATCACAACATGGGATGACCTTGCTCAAAAGTTCCTTGCAAAATACTTTCCTTTGGTGAAGATAGCAAAAATGAGAAACCATATCAATTCATTCATACAGTTTGATAGTGAGTCGTTAAATGAAGCTTGGGATAAATACAAGGACTTACTTAGGCGTAGCCCACATCATGGTCTTCCTAAGTGGCTTCAAGTACAAACATTTTACAATGGATTGTGTAGCCAAGTTAGCGACATAATTGATGCAGCTAGAGGAAGAGCTCTTATGGGAAAGACTATCGATGATGCATATGAGCTTTTAAAATAAATGGTGTTAAACAATTACCAATGGCCATTAGAGCGATTTGCACAGAAGAGAGTAGCTGGAGTTCATGAGGTTGATGCAATCACGGCATTAACCGCACAAGTAGTTACTTTAAGTAAAAAGTTTTATTCTTTTAGTACTAATACTATTCAAAGTCCTTTTGTAGTGTGTGAACATTGTGGAGATGGACACGCCAATGATTAGTGCCTAAGTAACAACATAGAAACAATTTTGTTCATTAGAAACAAACAATAAAACAACCCTGTCTCTAACATATATAATCTCGAATGGAGGAGCCATCTAAACTTCTCATGGGGAAACAACTAAGGAGCGTCAACTTTGAGGCCAAACATTCCATCTGGTTTTTGACAGTAATCAAGGGCCCATATTTCAGATAAAAAACCATCAATGGGGGAGTTGCTAATGTAGTACATGGCCAAGATAGACTCCTTCATTCAAAGTTGAGCATGCCTGTTGAGAAACCTTGAGATGCAAGTTGGACAATTGGCAAGCTCAATAAACAACAGAGCTCAAGGGAATTTGCCTAGCGATACAAAGGTAATCCAAGGAAGGAGGTTATGGAACATTTGACACATTGCAGTAGTCCTAGAGCAATTACGATTTCTATTAATTAATTTAGCAAAACTGCAACTTACATAGTCTGATAAGGAAATCCTAGCTAAAATTGACTTCTTTCTTCACCCAACTTAGCTTGACTAAAGCCTATAAAAACAACCTTTCGGAGGACTTAGAGGAGAAGAAAACATTAGATTAACAGCTGAGAGTCAAGGCACAAAGTCATTGAAGCTGAGAAGATTTTGAAGGATTCAAGAAGACTTGGAAGATGAAGATTATAATTCTTGAGTTTATTCTTTTTTATTATTCTTTATTTTCTTAGTTTGTTTTTAATGTTTAGATTTTATTCGATGATGATGTGTGACTTGATGGGGGAACTAAATTTCTAATCTAAGATTATGATTGAACTCAATATAGAGTCTGAATTATTTATCTCTTTTTTACTTATGTTTGATGGATTTAAGTTGTTTATTTTATTTTGTTCTTAATGCTTCTAATTACATGATCACCAATTAGATTGAATAAGAAACCTAGGTTAAACCTTGACGAAGGAGATTTAGGTAGACCTTGAATAAAATAACGTATGATCGAATACACTTAGTTGATTAAGTGGTTTGATTTGCATATAAGGTAGGCATACACTTGTAAGCCATACGTAGCCAAGATTAGAGCACAAACTTAATGAATCTTTCTTCAATTTAATTTGTATAGACATATAGTAAATTAATTGGGAGAAGTATTTTTGTAAGAAACTCAACAAAGACTTGTAAATAATTTAGAACTCTAGGTTAGCAATTTAATCCATTAAACTGAGTTAAGAGAGAGAGACAATAATCAGATGAAGTATTGAGGGATATTATAATCTTAGGTCTGGTAGTTAAGTGAGATTTATTTAATATTTAATTTTAGTTTTAGTTTATTAGTTTAATTTTTCTTTTTTATTTTAATTGTTTGGATAAAATTATAGTGTTATAATTTTAGTAGTTAATATTAGGAATTAAACAATTCTCCGTGGAACGATACTCTACCTCATTACTATATTACTTATTAATGATACGTGCACTTGCGTGAGAAATCAACAACAGTAAACCTATCAAACATGGTAGTGACATCTTCACCCGCTTCCATTTTAAACATTTCATAATTATAGGTGAGTAAGGCAATTTTGGACTCTTTTACTTATAAAGCCCCCTCATGAATGACTTTAAAGTTTTTCTAAATCTTTTTGGCTGTTGTACAACAAAAGATTTTGTTGAATTCTAAAAGAGTAAGTGCACAATGAAGGATGTTGATAACTTTAAAGTTTGTTTAGACTTTTTTGACTTCAGCCTCAGTCCACTCAACTCTAGGCTTAGGCATTTTCTCATTAGTAACAAAACTAGGTAAGGTGGGAATATAAGATCCTTCCGTAATAACATCTCATATTTCTTAGTTAAGGGCTCTAATGTATAAGGACATCCTAGTGCTTCAATATACATAATTTGATCCATCTAATAGAAGAGGCCTATTTGTGGATTGACCCCCAGCAACAATTGACTTTTGCAAAGCTATGCGGATTTTCCTTAAAGATGTTAAGCCTTAAAATTAAGAGTATGGCTCTAATACCATTTGTTGGTCCCAATGGAGTGTTAGAGGGGGTGAATAGCACTAAAAATTTTAAGCTTATCCCTTTGTGAAAGATAAAGCTTTAATTGTGTAGAGGAAAATGAATATAAAGCATTTAGTGGCCAACAAACACCAAGTAAAGAAGAGTAAAGAGATGTAGACAATGCAAAGCTATTTATAGTGGTTCGGTCTCTTTGACTTACATCCATTGCCTTGATCTTCCAATCAAGGAGTTTTTACCTAACTTCATTAAACCAATGGAATTAATAGCTTCCACCAAGCTTTTGTAAGGTGAGCTTCTAACCCAAGCTCTAATCCCTTACAATAAGCTTTAGAACACTTCCCACACTCTAATTTTCTAAGAAAGGAAGAAAAAGAAGTACAACTAAGTACTTTTACAAGTCTAGATAGATTACAATCAAGCTCAAACATTTTTTCTGGATTTGAAATGAAGAACAAATGTTTTTGGTGAAGAATATTTAGCTTTTTGCTCAAAGTAGCTTTTTTCTCTTCAAATCTTCCTTCTTTGACAGTTAGAGCTTCCTTTTATACTTGGAGAGTCAAATTTTCTATCGGAGATAGTTTCTAGCCATTAAAAACAACTCTGATGCACTTCTAGCCATTATTTTATTTTCTAGTGTTTAAATTCAAACAAGTAGACAATCTTCAACTAACCTATTATCGACAGCTCTAACCGATTACAACTTTTCTGTCTTGCACCATCCTGCTACTGTGGTCTTTGCTCTAACCGATTACAAGAGGCTCTAACCAATTAAGAGTTCTCTATCTTCAAACTTCTTTTCTTCAACAAACTTCCTTTAATTGGTTATGGCAGGCTTTAATCAATTACAAACTTTTTGTTTTCACTTCTCTACATAATAGTCTTCCTTTAATTGGTTAGCTTTTCCCTTAATTGATTGAAGCTTTACTTTTTTCAACCATAACCAATAAAAATCAGCTTTAATCGACTAGAAGATCATTTTGGCTCCCTTCAACGGTTAATTATATTTTTAAACTTGTTTTTGGCGTTTGAAGATACTAGGACCTTGTGCTTAAACCAATTAACTAGACCTCTTAATCAATTAGCATATTTCTGTTTTGCTTCAACTTATCGCACAACCATGCTTTAACTAATTAAAGTCCCTTGATAATTAGCTACTAAGGTTATGTTTTTATTCATTAGTTGCTCTTTTCCTCTTAACTAATTAACTCTTCATTAAACTTAGCAAGCTCCTTAACTTACTTTTAATTAATAGTTTTGTTAAGGGTATTAAATTAAATCCTATACACTTAAATAGTGAAGTTAGACATTAATGAATGAAGAATATTTTGTTGTCATAAAAAACATATGGAGTCAACACTTATGTGTTTCTTCATAAGTGATTAAATAAAGAACTAAATTGTCATGAGCAGTATTACTACTTTTATTGTTCTCGACTGCTAGCAAAACTTTGTAATCACTTTTTAGCCATATGTACAACTTGCTTTGATACAAAAATATTATAAAATTATAAAAAAGTATTTTTGTATTTAGTGAAAATATTGTTTCATTACAATAAAGGGTATTTCTATATTTTGATGAAATATTATTAAAGTTTAAATAAATATTTTTTTCTAAATCCAAAAATATTATTAAATTATAATAAAGGATTTTTTTATTTTGTGTAAATATTATTTAATTACAATAAAGGGTTTTTTCATCATTTGATGAAAATATTATTAAAGCTTTAATAAAAGGTATTTTTGTCTTTGTTACAAAATATTATGATAAAGGGTATTTTTCTATTTTGGTAAACAAATTTTTAATTACAATAAACAATATTTTTGTCTTTTGATGAACATATTATTAAATCTTAAATAAAGGAAGTTTTGTCTTTTCTCAAAAATATTATTTGATCATAATAAAAGGTATTTTTGTGAAAATATTAATTAATTACAATAAAAGATATTTTTATCCTTTGACGAAAATATTGTTAAAACTTAAATAAAAGATATTTTTGTTTTTTTGACAAAAAAATATTATTAAATGATAATAGAGGATATTTTTAAATATAATTGAATTATAATAAAAGATATTCTTATCATTTTATAAGTTATTCTTTGAGTATGTCAAACTCTTCTTAACCTCAAAATAATAATAATTATATTTTATAAATTAAATTACATAATAATTAATTTTACTAAATAATTATTCTATTTTGTGAACTAAACTTGTTTTAAACATTCAGATCAGCTGCAAATAGTATAGGTTTGATTTATATTGAATTTTCACTATTTATTTATATTCTAAATTGTTAAGGGTTTTCTTGAGCTAGTAAAGGGAGATAAAAACTATTAAAAACTTATTAATGACGATATCTTAACTGAAAGGATAATGGTGACGTTTGTTGTGATGTATGTGTAATATTTATTTATTAGAAGAAGAAACGATTAAAAGGAGGAAAAAACAAGAAAAAGGACATTTTGGTAATTGAAGGTGAAATTTCTTCTCCGGACAAGCGACAACTTCCTAGTCCGCAGTCTTAAGCAAGAGCAAAACGGGTCTTCCATTTCAGGTGAGACTTTGCAAGTAGAGAGAGAGAGAGAGAGAGAGACTCCACCCAAAAGGTCCAAACACCCAAAGATAATCAAAACTCTCTCTGTCGAATTTCAAATCTGAAATTGCGAATTTAGGCAGAAAAATAAAAAGAAAAAGGAATAGTCTTCGGTTATGGCTTTTCAAGGGAAGAAGCTCATCAACAACCCTAACGGTTCGCGTCTTCCTTCTCCTTGTTTCTCACTATCTCCTCTTTCTACTACTTATGTATCGCCTCCGATCATCTGAATATATTTTTTTCTGAGAAAAAAAACCTTGAAAAAGAATTCAGTGTTTTTCCTCACTCAGTCTTCCGTTCTCTATCTCTTTATTCTTTATTATTTATTTCAATTTTAAATTTAAGGATGGAATTGGCTCGCATTTCCAAATTCTTGTTTATTTGTGTTTGCATTGTGAAATGTGGATTTTTTTTTTGTTTCTGTGCTGTTAGCTGTTAGATAATGGATTTATTTTATATATACTTGATCAAATAATAGTGGCTTTGCTTTACTCTCTGAGCAAATGAAATCTCAGAATTTAGGCAAGACTACTGTCAAAAAAAAAGAAAAAAGAAAAAATAATAGCTTTAGGCTCAAAGGCACAAACTATTATATCTTTTTCCTAAATTTTCTGCGTTAACTACTCTTTGGTTAGGGTTAAGTTCAATCAAGGCTTATGTTCTCTTGTTTCTCGTTAACATTCCTTTACGATGCTCTTTCTACCAAAATACACGATGTGAAATATGGAAAATAATTGGGTAACTGTTAATAGAGGGAATTGACAATTTTAGTTTTCTGTTTTATGAAAAATTATTTGTTGTTGTTTTATTATCGTGGTGGCAGATGTGGTCACTGAATTTATTGAGGGTCTTGTGGAAACCTATCCAGGACTCCAGTACTTAGATGGTTTCCCTGAGGTGATTAATTTTTCCTCCTTGCTCATGTATATTAGTGCAATGAGGCTTAATTTACACAAAATGGTAACTAGCCCGTTTGCAGGTGAAGGTTGTAATACGTGCTGATGTTTCGGGTGCAACATATGACAAGGTTGCTGTCATATCAGGTTTGGACCATTTTAAAGCTGCTAACACTTCATATCTGTTTTCTTGTGCTGGAAAATGAAAGTCAAATTCTTTACTTTGTTTCTTTTATTATCTTCATGAACTATTACGCTTCCCAGACAACTTTTTAAGCTGCAGTCACCTTTTGTCGTTTCTAATGATTTTGACAATCAATTAGTTTAACATCCTCATTGTTAGGCAACTTTAGGCACTAAACTTGTAGTTATTATTCTTTAACATTTATGCTCGAAAAATTTCCCTGACATCTGTAAGAAAATATATTAGTAACTATTCTGATTGTCCAGGACCGGTTGTGGATTAGTTGGTATGCATCATTGGGCATAAACTTTGGAGCATGCATGGTTCTGGCCTTCTTATGGTTCTCCATTCTTTTCCATTGAAATTTTAATTTCTTCCATATCACCACTTATGTTTTAACTGTATGGGGTTTATTTATGTCCATGCACATGTTACATCTTGTTTACTTTTCTTACAGCTTATGTGATTAAAACAAGAATAATTATTATAAGTGGAAAAAATGTATTGAATTTTCTGGCCTCCTCTCCTCTTGAGAGAAGAATGGTGGTCATGTCATGTGATACTGGCTGTCTTAGGACCCTTTATGGCTAATAAAAATTATGAAAACGGTGCATAGAGAACTTTTTATTTGATATAATTTTTGATGCAGGAGGTGGAAGTGGGCATGAACCTGCACATGCTGGATTTGTGGGAGAAGGGATGCTGACAGCTTCCATTTGTGGAGATGTTTTTGCATCTCCTCCGGTTGATTCAATTTTAGCTGTATGCATTCTATTTGCTATTTTTTTTGTGGTTTAAAGAACTGCCAATTATGTTAACATATTTCCCATATTTGACTGAAATTATCATCAGGGCATTCGAGCTGTGACTGGTCCTATGGGATGTCTTCTGATAGTTACGGTATTTTTCTTTCCTAATAAATCAGGTGATAGGTTTATATGATATCAATTGCTAGTTGGAGGTATTTAGAGCTATCAAGATGTGTGCTCTAATTTTTTTTCTTTTAGAATTAACCTCTTTTTAATTACTCCTGAACACCCCCCCCCCCCCCCCCCCCCTGCAGCCCCTCATCTTTTAGTTCTGATTCATGTTATCATCTGGATGTGGATAGAATTATACTGGTGATCGCTTGAATTTTGGTTTGGCTGCTGAGCAAGCAAGGTCTGAAGGTTATAAAATTGAAGTATGTTTTCATGCTAAACATTTTTTTAAGACATTTTTATTTCTTTGACTTTCTGAAGCATTGTCAGGGAAAATAATATAAAAACTATTGGATGCAATTCCTTCCCTTTGCAGACTGTAATTGTTGGAGATGATTGTGCATTACCTCCACCCAGAGGCATTGCTGGACGAAGAGGTTTGGCAGGAACTATTCTTGTTAATAAGGTACTCTATCTCTGTCTGTCCATACTTGATTCCTATTAACTCAGAAAAAAGTTTTAAACTGTTAGTTGCTAGCTTGCTGTAATTATGCTGTTTGACAAAAGGCAAACTGTATTTCTATAAACTGTTAACAGGAGTTTCCATTCAATGCTGTTTATCTTAAAGGGTTGCTCTCTTTGAAAGGCTACCTTTAGAAAAGTGGCTTTTTTAAAATTAAAAATCTATTTGCAGTAAATTATTGCAATTGTTCCTCTTCCTCTTTGTGGAATACAGGTTGCTGGAGCTGCAGCTGCTGCTGGCCTTTCCCTTGCTGATGTTGCTTCAGAGGCGAAATGTGCATCTGAGATGGTTGGGACAATGGGTGTCGCATTATCTGTTTGCACATTGCCTGGTCAGGTTACATCTGACCGCTTGGGCCCAGGAAAGATGGAACTTGGTCTCGGAATTGTGAGTTACTTTTCAGTTTTCATTGCGAAATATTTTAGTGCTTATATTTCTGCAGAATCAAGTGAAAGTAGTTTTTTGTTTACTTTTATTGTTTTGAGTTGATCAGTTTTAGACTTTAGTTCTATTCGCTTAGCCTTTGACTGTTGTTCCTTGCGTTGTGCTTCTCTTTGTTTTTCTGATTTGGTTTCTATTTCAATGCTTAACAAATATTCTTCTTTCAGCATGGGGAACCTGGTGCTGCTGTGGCAGACCTCCAGCCTGTGGATGTGGTTGTTTCTCATGCTCTTAAGCAAATCTTGTCACCGGTATGTCCCAATAATGGAGCAGCAGCTTGTTTATTTTAACCCCCTGCCCTTTTACATTATACCTCTAAGGAAAACGGAATTTGTGCTACATAGATCTCATACCACTAATGGTGATGATGTCTGATAATAAGTCTACTATTGCTATTGTGAAGAAAATAGCCTTGAATTTTTTCTCAAGTAGTTCAGTATGATATTGTTATATCTCTCATTTGGTTGTTTTTTTTTTTTTTTTTTTTCATTATTTCATTTTTGAGGTTGAAAACTAAAGAGCCTAATTCCAATGGAAGCTATTTAAGTTTCAATTGATATTTTATACTTTTATTTGGTCTAATTGAGCCTTCCCTTTCCAATATGCCTCATTTAAGACCGATTATAGGCTGTGCTGAAGACTTGCTGTTTAATTATGGTGATGTGGTATGATAAATATGGCTTAAATCAAAATAGAAGACTATCGAAGAACCATTATATACCTAACTGAAAAAAAATAAACCAGTACCTGTTATCCTAATTTGAAAAAAATTAGAACCTTATTAGAAACTAGAAAGATAGAAAAATTTAGATATCTCTCGCTAGGCTCTTTCTCTGATTCTCTTCCCTACAGCAGCAATGGCATTCTTAACTAATGACATCTAGACTTCTAAAACTATTCAATTTGGATTATTTTAGGTTCATATATTGAAATCATGTGGCTTATGTTGGGCCATTGGGCCATATCTCATTTATTTTGAAAAACACCATGTGTATCTCTTTCACAAGATTCAAAGCTGTTACTATTATTGCTTGTTCAAGGTTAGTTTCATTGATACATCATCTCTTTGCCTTTCCTGTTGTGGTTGAGACTGAAAAGGGCCTCCCAGACATTGATAAAAATGCATAGCACTGCATTATATTGCCATTGAATGTTTGATTTGCCACGAGCACTGTCACCTGCCTTGGGTCACTCCCTCGACTTTCCTCTTCATAGCCATCCCACCACTGTTACCTCTTTATCATCTTCTGGTATGTATTATTTCAAATTGCAACTTAATATTTTTAATTTTTTCAGGAAACTAACTATGTTCCAATTACACGAGGCAATAGAGTGGTGCTCATGATTAATGGGTATGTATGGATATTAATTTTCTTTCTGCTGTTTTATTCTCTATTCTAAGTGGTCTGTGTGGTTTTGGGCTTCAAATCTGAATCCAGTCTGTTGCTGATTTATTTTGACCTTTGGCTAGGAAATACATTAGCATTTCATGGAAAATAACTATTTGGATCATGCCCTATGCTGTTTAGACATACCATTGTGATAGGTTCCAAGGTGATGAGTCTGTAAGGGTGACCAACAAAAGAACAGTAGAGGAAAAAGATGAGGACTGAGGAATATGGCCTTGCTAGAAATAATAATACTTGGTCAACTGCAATGAGTTCACAATATACATTGTAAATAAGTTGAGTTTTTAGCCGTGTTAGATTGTTGAATATTTTTTTCTTAGCTTGGTTACAGCTGAATGTAGCTTTTGCCTTTAGCCTGGTAGGTGTTGCTTGGGCTTTAAAAATTTGATTTTAGCATCAGTTGTAAAATGGAAATCAGCTAATGCAAATTAGTATAACTGAATCTATGAATTGTTATCTTAGATGTGCACAAGAAATGGGTATGACATGATATAGACATGGCAATAAATAATATCTTTCTATGTATTTCATATACCTAAAACAATTTTAGCGTGAATGAGAACATTGATTTTTTTATTTGATTTTGAAAATGGGCTTTGCTATTTTCTTAAATTGCAGTTGATATTGGCTCTAGTGGCCTAAAACCAATGTTTTTGCTTGATTTCAGATTTTTAGTGGTGGGTTGCTATCAAAGTTTAAAGGCTAAAATAGATCTTTACTTGAACCATATTCTGGCCCATAATAACCCATATCCATTAGGCCTATAGCGGCATATAGTGCCCAAATATAAATAACCTCAGAGAGGCAAAAGCTGTTCTTGGTTTTGTCCTCCACTCTCTCTTGCTTCAGTTCCTGCCAGTTAGCTTTCGTTCTCTGTCTCCTTTCACTCAAATTTTGTTCTTCTTGTTCCCAACAACCCTAGATATTGCGTAGAGATTCATCAATTCCATCTGGTCATCAAAGTCGTAGATTGTACTAGCAGATCATGGTGAATAATTGATGTTGTGTGGAGTGGCATCTGTAATTGACAGGGATTTGGATCCTATGTCCTCCCCATGTCTTTCCCATATTCTTGCCGTGTCCTTCGTCTAAATATATATATATATTTTGCTGTCTCATCATGTTTGACATGTATCTGGCCATGTCTTAGGTGTGTCCATTTTGGACATGGACAAGCAGGGGGCTTTTCTGTGTCTGTGCTTTATAGGTTGGAAGATATTAGGAAAGGTAAATCATGAATACTAGCTTTGATTGCCTGCTCTAGATGTATGTTCTTTAGATATACTCTTTTTGTTAAGGTGCCTGAGCATAAAAAAGCATAAAATAATAATTATTTTAGGCTCCGTTTGGTTGATGCTTTTGTTATTTTCTTTTTTGCTTTTTGAAGAATTGTTATAAAGCAAAAGAAAAAGGTAAAAAACAATATCATAATTGATTTAAAATGAAGAAATAAGTAAAAAATGAATTATAACATAACTAGCGTACATAGAAGTAGATTTATGCATTTTGTAATCTAAAAAGAATTGCATATTGTGTATAATCCTTCAAAAAAAGTGGCTTTTGTATCCGCACATGCTTTTTGCTTTTTTGCTTCCGAAAGCTAAAAGCAAAAAGTAAAAGCACCAACAAATGGAGCCTTAATTTCGCTCTTCTACTTTTAATAATTAAAGTTTTTGATGTAAGAAAGCTAGGTATCTAGCGTTTATGGCAATTCTCTGGTTTGAATGCTTGAGTGAAACATGGAAAATTGAGGATAAAGAAAAAAAGGAAGAAAATAAATCCCTAAGCTTTACACTCAGGTTTCCTTAGGAGTCACACCTAAGGTGGATCACATCACACAAAAATTACTCAATCACAATAGCAAAAAATGTTCAAAATTCTCTCACATAAGTTTCCTATCTCAAAAGAAAAGAGTACATTGACTTCTATAGACTCCTGGAATTCCTAATACCATCAGAATTAGCAGTCTTACTTCAATAACTACTTAAAGAAATAGGGAAGACTGCAAATAGAAACCTAACAAACTTAACTTAAAATAAACCCCGATAGGATAAGGAAAACCAAAACTAAGATCCTAAATGCGAAATGCCAAATTTAACTCGAAGTCCCTTGTACTTGAAAAATGAACAGTATACCAATTAACGTAAAATAGCTTGAATAGCCGAAAATGTGGAATCTATAAAAGTTATAATCATGTCCATAAAATACAACAATGTAACAAATAGTTTAATCCCTCAAATAGTTGCTTTGCATTTTGCATTGGTTTCTGTTTTGAACATTATTCTATCTCCTAAGGCTAAATGAACTCTTATATAGTTTTACCAATTGGGGGATTCACAAATTGTTTTTCCCATCTTACTATAAGTAGCCAACACTAGTCTTCTGTGAATATAATTTGCACAAAAGTTGAGGCTTGATGGTTCGTGATATTATATGATGGATCTAATTCTCTCTCTCTCTCTCTCTCTCTCTCTGAAAACTTAATGGTTACTTATTAGGTGCTCCAAGTTATTCCTGTAAATATACCAACACTTTTTCGTTGTTTTTTGAATGCTGGATAATGGTAATGACACAATTAAAACCTTACTATGTAGACTGTGTTTTTGTGCAGTTTTACACTGGTTGTTAAGTATATACCGACTCATCTAAACTGACCTTGCTGCTCTTCACTGATGTGTAAAGTTGTGCTTTCTGGCTGTTTAAATAACTTGCATTTACTATGCAACTGCTCCCATTGCTGTAATTAATACATGTGTGTCAAATCATGAGCTTACTGCATAGTGTGCTTTTCCATGGTGCCAGTTTAGTGTTAAGAACTCCTGAGCTTCTAAAATCTCCACTTGGGTTGGCTCAAGTTGTTATGATTGCAATTATGTGTTTTTTCTTGTGTGTTATTTTATTTTTGTTATTATTATTTCTGAAAAGTTAGAACTTTGCAACCTGCATCATCATTGCCACTGTAATGATGGAATTGATGACTGTGTAGGGGAGAAAGTGGACAGAGTAGCTTATGAGTTGGTCTAGGTCTAGTTTGGCTTGATTTGAACTGGTTTATTTGGTTAGCTTGAGCTTGAAAATTGAGCTTGGTTATTAATAACTCTAATAAGCAAGCTTGAGTTCAGGGGTGTTTATCTTGTTTTTGTCTTTATGTGATGGAGAACATTCTTTAAGTTTTTGGAAGAATGTTGACTCTAGGCGTAAAGTTAGGAAAGAGGATTTAATTTATTAGTAGACATATTGGTTTGGTTTATTTCATTAGTTGTTATTTGGGTTTGGTGGGCTTTATTTTCCCATGGGCTTAAACCTGGGCTTATGAAGCTTATATATATAGGTTTTCTTATGTTTGGAGATTAAATTTTGATGAATGATATTTTTGACATTGAGATATTGAGTTTATAAAATTGGAGATTTCAGATTATTCTTGAGTTTTGCTCTTTTGGGTTATTTGTTCTACATGTTTGTGAATAAAGCTCTTTTAGAAGTTCTATTTTATGTTTTTATTCTATTAGTTTAATTGCTTTTGTTTGAAATGTCTTTTTTTTTTCTCCCATTTGAAATATTTTATTGTGATCTTCAATTGTATTTTTGTTGACTGAATTAGGTTAGAATTATGATTAAAAGATATTTAGTATTACTATTTGAAAAGAATTTGAGTAAATAAATTAGCTTGTTTAAAGCTCAGAGTTGAGGTCATTTAAAAGCTCTAATTAGGTTCATTTGTTTAAACAAATTGAGCTCAAACTCAATAAGAACCTAAACTCAATTTCCAAATTTTAGGCTTAATAAAAGCTTGAGCTTGATGAATTAACAAATTGAGCTCAAACTCAATACGAACTTAAACTCAATTTCCAAATTTTAGGCTTAATAAAAGCTGGAGTTCGATCAATTGCTTAAATGATCTCCCTAGTCAAGCTTGGCTTGGCTCAAGTATGCATTCCTGTGCATTTATGTACTGTAGTAGTTTTTGTCCATGTCTTTTCGTTATCATCATTTTAAAGATCTTTTAACATGCAGCTTAGGTGCCACTCCTGTGATGGAGCTGATGATTGCAGCTGGAAAGACTGTCCCTAAATTGCAGCTGGAATTTGGACTTGCCGTTGAAAGAGTGTATACAGGATCATTTATGACCTCTCTTGATATGGCAGGTTTGTTCTTGTTGATAAATTTTTTTTTTGTTTATTAGTAGTATTGTTCTTTATCAGTACAATGTTTCTTTCAGGATTTTCAATCTCTATAATGAAGGCAGATCAAACTCTGTTGCAACGCCTGGATGCTCCCACTAAGGCTCCTAATTGGCCTGTTGGTTCTGCTGGTCTGTGAATGTGTTAGAATATTGACACTTCTTGTTTATGTCTCCTCATTTCACTTGTCTAAAGATGCATAAGGAAGAAATTTGAGTGGTGTTAAACCTCATATTTTGCATCACATATTTATGAATTGCACTGCTGCAAAGATAATCTTAACCTTTTATTGCAATGGTTAAAACAGTTAACCACACTAGATTGAAAATTAAAAATAAAGTTCAATGGCAATTTGGGGTTCATTAAGCTTAAATGCTGTGTTTTCTTGTAGGTAATCGTCCACCTGCCAAGATTCCTGTCCCACTGCCACCATCTCGTTCAATGAAGAGTGAGGAGGTTGGTTGCAGGAATTATTGATTATCATAAAGGGGTATATTGTGAATGGACAGGTCATATATTATAGATAAATCTTCTAATTAAAGGCTAGATTTACATTTAATTAACATCTCTTTCCAGGCAGAATGTAGATATTAGTTTTTTAGTTGCCATTACTAGACAGTTTAACTTCATTTCTAGTCATTGATGTTGTTATTGATAGATGTAGACAACACTGCATGACATATGCACAATCTTTGACTTGCTAGGTAGGCTATGGAAAAGTATAATAGCAATACTAACAGTAGAAGAGAATGAAATGACATCATATTAAATTTCTCAGTATGTACGAAAAAGAAATTTCTTATTATGCGGTTTTATGTTCTGTTGATGATACATCACAAATTGGGAAAGGTGCCTTCTTGTCCCCCTAGTCCACAAAATAACAAAACATAATATGGATTTACACTGGTTAAAATGTTGTCATGGCCGAGAAATTAATCCATGGATAATCCTCTGGATCTGTTGGAATAGCCTAGGAAGCTCCTATGGCTGATGCTAAACTTTTTTTGAGTTAAAATAAAATAATTTCACAAATAGACTGTGGGTGTTTTATTGTCTGAAGAAGGAAAAAAGGAACTAAAGCAGAAGAAAGAAAAAAGGAAAAAAAATGAATGAACATTAGTTAGTGATGAAATACAATCCCTTAGGACACAATCCTGTGGTTACATTCTTTTTGGTACCTGAACTGTGTATTCCATGTGGGGAGGTGGGTTGTTAATATGTGTTAAAATAGCAAATACTTTTGATGCCTCAGGTTTTTGGGGTGCTAAGTTTTTGGGGCATATGACCTTGTTAAGAGCTGTTGGCTATGAAACAAAGCAGTTTCTGATTGTGTTTAACTGGCATCTTACTATCACCAAAAGGAAAAATGAAAATGGAATGCCTCAAAAATGAAATGAAGAAAAAAGAAAAAAAGANTGTTAGTATTACCTCAAAGAAAAAGATATTTGATAGAATTGACCTTAAAGAAAGTAAGTAATTATATATATTTATTTGTGCTTCAGTCGATTTGGACACACTTAACTGAATCTGCAAAATATAGTTGGGGAGGGGGGGGGGGGGGGGGGATTGGAGGAAATCCTTCATTAAGCTGACCCTTCTTGTTTGTTTCTGGTAGTCATTAAGTCGGCCGCTGCAGCTTAGTGAACAGGGCCGTATACTTGAAGTAGCTATTGAGGCAGCGGCAAATGCAGTAATCGATATGAGGGACAGTTTGAATGACTGGGATAGCAAAGTAGGTGATGGTGACTGTGGGTCAACAGTAAGTCGTACACTGTCTTAATCCATCCTTTAGCTTTTGGTTCACAGTTTCTTGCATGCTATGCATGATTAATTTGCTTTTGCAGATGTACAGAGGTGCAACAGCAATCCTTGATGATATGAAAAAATAGTATGCCCTTTCTCCAACAATTTTATGTTTTCTTTTGTTGCTTGAATAGAGGAAATTGTCCTACCATAGTAGTTGTGGCAGTCCCAGGCCAGAATGCTAGGACATATGTGTAATTGTTATGCAGGCTGTCTGCCCACCATTGCAATTGGTTTTAAGATTGCTGGACATGTATAACTTTTTGACGGACTGTCAGAGGTGTTAATGGGTCATTATCTTAGACATGTACGAAGGGGTATATTTAGCTTTGATTTTAAAAGGTTGCTAATAATACCAAGTAGTATATATATTTTAAGACTTCCTCAATGTGGGCTGACATGGCTTGCTTGTAGATCTTATTCTTGTTTCACAACTATTGGATTGGATTTAAAAATAGTGATGTACATGCAAACTAATTATGTATTTCACTTGTTATTGTAGCTTTTGTATTAGTGTCATTAGAATGCTAAGAAAAATAGTGATGTACATGCAAACTAATTATGTAATTCAATTGTTATTATAGACTTTGTATTAGTGTCATTACAATGCTAAGAAGAATTCCAGGAAAATTGTTGTTTGAGATGCTTCAAAGTCTTCGATGCCCATAATTCTACAGAGGATATTTACCCGAAGAGATATATTAATGTATAAAATTATTGTAGTCAAACAGTCATCTGGAATTTCAAGCTTTGTTGTTATTTCTTTGTTTGTCAGCTCTGTTGTAATTAGTTGTGTTGCTATTATTAGCACAATAGTTCAATTGCAGAAGTCATGCAATCATTGATGACTATCAGCTTTAAATCCTGTTGTTTTAATACGTAACAATGCTTTTGCACTTCATTGATTATCATTCCAACAAAATATTTTCATTCTTTTCTTGATGATCTTACTTGATGAATCATCTTCATCTGTTTTCAGTTATCCTCTGAATGATGCTGCTGAAACAGTGAATGAAATTGGATCATCTGTTAGAAGAGCTATGGGAGGAACGAGTGGAGTCTTGTAATTTACTGGCCTGTTCTCTGTGCTTGATTTATACTTAACAAATAACCAGAAATATAAACTCTTGAGATATCTCTTTTGAACAGATACACTATATTTTGTAAGGCAGCATATGCACGGTTGAAAGCAAACTTGGATTCAACTGTCACAGCAAAGCAATGTGAGATGATGCTTTCAATCTGAAAGACTTTCTGATTTAAACACCTTGACTTAATGACTTTTGATTTCAGGGGCTGAAGGACTTGAAGCTGCCATTGATGCAGTCAGTAAATACGGTGGGGCTAGTGCTGGTTATCGTACATTATTGGATGCCCTTATTCCTGCATTAGCAGTTCTTAAGGAGGTTGTATAAAACAACTGCCTCTCTTTGCTCTTTTTGTTATGTGGTCTAAGATTTCCCGCTAATTTTATGTTTCGGAAGCAGAGATTAAGTGCCGGTGCTGATCCTTCCACTGCTTTTGTCGTCTCATCTGAAGCAGCATTAGAAGGAGCTGAATCAACTAAAGACATGCAGGCACAGGTTGCTGTATCATTTTGCCTTTGCTTATGTAGTATTTAGGATTCTGATTGCATTAGGCTGTTCTTCTTGGTTGGCAGTTCTTGGGTATATAATTCTATTAAAATGCTGTGGTGTTGCATGCTACATCTCAAAATTCATGCTAAAGTAGGAAGGTCTTTCAAATTCTACAAACTGAAAATAGAACTCTAAATATATAGAAGAAACTGACTAAAAATAGAATAGAATCTGCAATTAAAACTCTAAATATATACAAGAAACTGACTACAAATAGGATAGATGAGATCACTATTGTTTTGCAGGTGTTTTTCTTTAAGCTAAAATGCTAAATATGTTCCTGAACTTCCTCACTTTACCTAAATAAGTCCATAGATTTTTATTGTATCCAAATAAGCCTATACCCTATAATTTGTACCTGGATAGGCTCGGATAGGCTCTTGTATTGACAAAAAGATGTTATGCATATCATGTGATCTTATCGGTCATTAGGTCCATGGTCAGCTGGCATCTTATGTATGCATAGTGGACATTGATGTGGTTTTTTTGATGTGTTAAAATTAGTTTTTTTTTTTTTTAAATTATTTGTTGAAATTAGTTGAGTGGGAAAATTTTTTGCTTGAAACGTGGTCATTTGAGTTAACATGGTGATGTAGCCGAAAGGTTTAGGGCAATTAGAACTCAACAATTAGGGCTAGAATAGGGTTGATTGTGTTGGAACAATAAAAAGATAATTGGGTTTTCAAAGAAACCTCTTGAATAAATATTCAAAATAACAAAAGATGATAATAATAATCTTCTACCTAAGATACTTATTTATAATAGTTAAGATAAATCCTAATCAAATAGTAATTTTAATCCTAAATAAAAACTTAAAGTACTAAAATTCTAATAAAGATAGGAAAAAGAATTTCAAACTAAATAAATAAAATAAAATCCTAAACTAACTAAAATACTAAATAAATTTTCATATGCGCCTGCATCAGTCCCCTCGGGTCAGAAAAGACTCGACTCCGACGAGTAGGCCTTGACATACTCCTCATAGATGTCGGGATCCACTCTTTTCAATTCTTCTTCTGCAATCCAAGTGCTTTCATTAGCAGGTTTACTAAGCCATTTCACTAAAAATCGTCTATACGGGTTCCCTCGTCTAGATCGAACCTCTTTTACATCTAGCACATCCTCAATAACTTCAACCTTAGCAATTGGAAGGTGCTGAATTTGAGCGTCTATGGTAGATGCAGTTCCATCACATCCATCAAATGGATACAAGTCCAAAATATTGAAAATAGGACTGATTTGTAACTCAGGTGGTAACTCAATTAAATAGGCATTTGAACTGATTTTCTTTAGCACCTTACAAGGTCCAAACTTTCTAGACTTGAGTTTGTGATAAGTACCCTTAGGAAATCTTTCTTGCCTCAAGTGCACAAGTACTTGATCACCTTCCTCAAATTCCTGCTTGCGACGATGTTGATTTGCTGTAAAAGAATATTCTGCATTGCTGGCCTTTAAAGCAGCCTTTACCTCTTCATGAATTTTCCGAATATGGTCAGCAAATAACTCTCCTTCATTACTCACTCTAGCTTCTTGTGGTAGGGGTACTAAATCTAGCACATGTTGAGGTTTTAACCCATATGCAGCCTCAAATGGTGTCTTCTTTATGCTTCGATTGACAGAATTGTTGTAAGCAAATTCAGCTTGGGGTATGACTAAATCCCAAGTCTTTGGGTTATTTTGAATAAGACATCTTAACATATTACCCAAACTTCGATTCACAACTTCTGTTTGACCATCTGTTTGCGGATGGCAAGTACTAGAATACTTCAACTCTGTCCCAAATTTCCTCCACAAAGTTCTCCAAAAATGTCCCATAAACTTCACATCTCTATCAGAAACAATGGAAGTTGGAATTCCATGTAATCTTACAATCTCACGAAAGAATAATTCAGCAATATGAGTTGCATCAGAAGTCCTAAAACACGGAATAAAATGTGCCATTTTTGAAAACCGATCCACCACCACAAAGATAGAATCAAATCCTTTTGCTGTCTTTGGAAGTCCCAAAACAAAACCCATACTCAAATGAATCCAAGGTGCATCTGGCTCAGGTAAAGGAACATATAAACCAGTGTTTTGAGCACTGCCTTTACCAAATAAACAAGCTGGACATCTTTTCACCAACCTCTCCACATCTCGGCGCATTTTTGGCCAATAATAACGATCAGCCACCATTGCCAAAGTCTTGTCTCTGCCAAAATGTCCTCCTAAACCATTCCCATGAAGTTCTCTAATGATTTGCTCCCTTAAAGATCCTTCTGGAATGCACAACTGGTTACCTTTGAATAAATAATATTCGTGCAACATATAAGGTAAATTTTCAGCTTGTAATGAACCCTGCAAATCAGCTATTATCTTGCTGAAATATGAATCAGAACTATACTGATTTTTAAGTTCTTCAAATCCTGTGACTTGCGTGCTCATAACTGATAACATTTTACATCGCCTACTCAAAGCATCAGCCACAGTATTAGACTGCCCAGATTTATATTTTAAAGAGAAATTAAATTCATTGAGAAAAGAACTCCACTTAGCATGTTGGTTACTAAGCTTTTTCTGCGAATGCAAATACTTTAAAGCTTGATGGTCAGAATAAACAGCAAACCCACGATAAGCCAAGTAGTGCTGCCAATGACGAATGACCCTTACCAAAGCATAAAACTCTAAGTCATAAGTTGAATAACGTCGTCTAGAGTCTGTCAACTTTTCACTAAAAAACTCTATAGACCTTCCATCTTGACTAAGAACTGCTCCAATTCCTACATGTGAAGCATCACACTCAACAACAAATAACTTCTCAAAATTTGCTCTGATACCACTTGATGTAGCCGAAAGGTTTAGGGCAATTAAAACTCAACAATTAGGGCTAGAATAGGGTTGATTGTGTTGGAACAATAAAAAGATAATTGGGTTTTCAAAGAAACCTCTTGAATAAATATTCAAAATAACAAAAGATGATAATAATAATCTTCTACTTAAGATACTTATTTATAATAGTTAAGATAAATCCTAATCAAATAGTAATTCTAATCATAAATAAAGACTTAAAGTACTAAAATTCTAATAAAGATAGGAAAAAGAATCTCAAACTAAACAAAATAAAAAAATCCTAAACTAATTAAAATACTAAATAAATTTTCATATGCGCCTGCATCACGTGGTCGTGTGATCTTAGCCAATTTCACCACATTTGAATATCCATGTCATGTTATGAATGTGAAAGATCTCAGTTGACCGTGAGTCTAAAGGCCATTAAGGTCAAGTGACATTTTTCCATCAACATAGGGGTTTATCTAAGTAAAAATCTAGAATAGGAACTTATTCTGAGTACAATAAAAAGGTAAGGTTTATTTTGTTTTTTGAAAAATTTGGGATAATTCAGGGCCTTATTAAGCACTTTTAGTTTTTCTTTTTCCTTGTTCCTTTTGGGAGAGTTTCTTGTCTGCTTTTTCTGAGTTTTACTTTGGCCTTTGGGTACAAAAAAAAGTGTCAGGGTTAGTGCTATTTAATCAAAGGTTTAAGTTCGGATATAGTTGCTGCACTTTTTCGACATTTGATTTGGTCTCTAAACTTTAATTTCTTAAAATCACAATTTGTGCTTTCAAATTTCTCCAACCAAGAAAAATTCTATAACACCCAATAAAAGTACAAGACTGAATTCTAACAAAATTCTACATAGGATAAATTTTTTAATAGGTTGCCTAAGCTAATTTAGATCTGTTTGGTTAATGTTTCCTGCTTTCTATTTTGTGTTTTCTATTTCGACTAATTTTATTTTGTTTTAGTTTTAAAAATTTGAAAGCAAAATGCATGTTTGATGTTTGGTAAGCAGCCTCATTCCATGTTGAAAAAAAAAAAAAAAGAATGATGTTATTGCAAACATAATAATTCAATATAGAAGTAAACTATTAAAAAATTAATAATAAATAATAACATGATGTAATATAATAGATTCTGATAAATTTATAAATTTGTGTAATATATTCTATCATGTTATTACTTATTTTCTATGAAAAATCTTTCATATGTTTCATTTTAATAATAATAATAGTAGTAGTAGTAATTAACTATTAAACAATAAGTTGGCCCAAAGTTTAAATGTTAACATAATGTATTATATGTTAAACATTATAATAAAACATGAAGACATAGCCTTTAGTTGTTAAATATCAAATATTACAATATGTTATTTATTTAGGTATTATAGTGCTTATTATATCTAATATATCAATAAATTTATAAAGTAATTTAGTTTTAAATATATTGTATTGATAAATATAGTTTCAAAATAATTGAATACTATACTGTAAAATATAATTATATAAAATCATATTATATTTTGTTTGATTTGCATTATATTTATAAATGGTTACAATACTATATTGAATATGAAATGTTTTTATATGGTTTTAATTTATATTTAATACTTTATATTGTTTTGATTTTTAATATTTGTAACCTAAGTCTATGCTGATTTTGACATTTATTGTTAAACTATACATTTTATTGGTTTTATAAGTTTATGTTAAATTAAATATTATTATAAATTTATTCTTAAATTAGTTTAGTCAATGGTTTTTTATTATAAAAATTTAATCTTGATACATGGGCATTACTCACCTACTTATAAATAATATAAGAGATGGAGATATTGCTTTTGAAACAATCATTTTTTTTTGTTTTCATTGTGGGAATAGATAACTCGTTTTCTACTACTGTTTAAAATACCTGGAACCTAGAAAGAATATGGGAAACAAAAATGATATCAAACAACACCTTAGATTTCATTGAAACACACTTAGAGGATCTAACAACATCTGAAGATTGATGGATTTTTCTTTGCTATAGAAGCCATTTGGTCATCTATTTATGGTTGTACATAATTTGAGATGCAAGCTGTTGATGGATACTGCTTTTGTATGCTTGTTTTGATGCCTTAGCAAAATATCCACAAGACCATATGCTGTTTTATTGTCTGTTTGTTTGTTTGGAGATCTGATGGCATAGCTGATGTAGGCTGGGCGGTCGAGCTATGTCTCCGTAGGTATACTTTCAACAGTTCCAGATCCCGGTGCAATGGCAGCAGCTGTGTGGTACAGAGCAGCAGCTTTGGCTGTGAAGGATAAATATCGAGCTTCATGAACTGATGTATCAAAATTTTATCCTCATCTTCCATTACAGTTCATGTGCCCTTTTTGCTGCAGATTGACCAATCCAAGTTTTGTTTATGATTAATACTACCAGATGGCTTTCCGCATATGCATTTTTTTTTGGGTGCATAAAGCTGAGAGAGCAAGTTTCATCCATACATATCATTGAATATTGAATGTTTTCGGAAAATGTAAATTCAACATCTAAATAGAGTGATTCAAAATAATATTTATGTTGTAATTTGCATGGGTCAAATCTTGTCTTCTGATGGCCTTCGTTGACAGGTGTGTCACTGCTTTATTTCAATATAATTGAGTTTTTCCGAATCTTATATCATGGAAGCATAATGTTGCATGATTTTAGGTCAAGTATTTGATTTGCTACAAAATGAAACTGCGCTTCTGATAGAACTACTAGCACCTATTTGAAGTCTGATTTTGCTGGATGACCATATAATACATTCTAAGTTTATCAGAAAGGGTCGATTCTGGTATGTTTTATTGCTCCTTGGGTTAGTAGACAAATCTTTTCAGAAAAAAAAAAAAAAACAAAAGATGCATCTTTGAACCTTCGGCATTGTTTTAGTGGAGGAAAAGTTGAATGAGTTTTCAGGTATTATTTATTATCATTTTTTTTTCATTTATGTAAAGATTAGGTTATGAATTACGACCGTGAAAAGAAAGTTTTCTGTTTGTTATTATCGATTCAGAGATGACAAATGGGATTTAGTTGAATTGGTTTTGGATTGAGTTTTATCAGGTTCAAGTTATTTTTTCATATTAAACTGAATATTAATTTTTCAAACGATACAATAGTATTAACAATAAAATATCTTATTTTTTTCTTATTTTGAGCTAAATTATATTAAGATCATCTTAAAATAAAACAATGTCGCAACGTAATTTTTAAAGATATATATAATTAATATCATATGTTCACTCTTATCATGTCAGGTCTTGTCAAATCATTGTAACCTTGGTTAGAGATTAATAATTAACTTAAGGTATTTTAAGTATCTCATATTTAAAAGTAGATATTGAATGCTCAATCATTAATTTTATTTAAAGTAGTGTCTTAATAAGCTATTTTTCTTTCTTGCAAACCAAATAAATTTCGTAGTTTCTCTTCTAATGACTCTTTTGTCCAAAATGATGGCAAACGTTATCCCTTTTTATGCTGCAAGTACACTCTTGGGCCTTGGCGACAAAGTCCTTTGCTTTCTTTCTCTTCATCTTCCTAGTTGACTTCTTTTTTAATTTGGAAGCTCTTTTCTTTTGTGATGAATTTCTCAACTGTGTTCAACATATTCAACAATGAGGGCAAGCTAGCTTCCAATCTATTAATAAGAAAGTTCATAATGAATTGTGAAAAGTTATCTATTAGAGATTATAGAACCAAGTCAACACAAAACTCATGGTCCATGACAATTTAGACGCCTTGATAGAACTATCTTTTACCATTTTACAAAAGAAAAGTTCCTTTGACGCCTCATACCTTTCAATGACTCTTCTTATCAAAAAAGTTTTATAAGTGTAAAATCATGATTTGAGCATCTATATTCTCGTGCTATTTCTACAATTCACAAGTCATGCTAGCAAGTATATCACATGTTGCCAAATCATCATCATCCTTATGAGTCTACCACTTCCAAGACCTTATCATCGATGCCTTCAACAAAGACTAGAGGAACAACATTCTCAAGGATATATGTTTGCTTTACAATTGATCCTTATTTTGAAATGACAAAAGTCAAATGACCAAAATATGAGGGGTTAAATGTATTAAGACTTCACAAAATCCCTTAAGCGTTTAAAAGAAAAATGACTTGCGCAAAGACCCAATAGGCATAGCCCACCAGGCCCTAGCAAGCCTTCTTGTATGAACCTGTACATTAGTCCATGTATCATCCATACTCATTTTTTAAGATCTATAAATCATAATGTTCAAATAATTACTTCATTGAAATCAATTCATAAAATCCAGGTATATACTCATAATGGTATTCATTAATCGGAATATACATAAATAGTTTGCCAAACGATTCTTAGCAAGTTACATCCAGTTTACATGTACACATTCAAAGACTCTGACCGTCAGCGGAGTGACTATGGGCGTGGGTGCTAACATTTAGTATCATGACAAACCTATCGAGCAATGGATAAGGAGGAGCACCTCGTCCTAAGATCTAGTCACCTTTAACTCAAAGAACTTAAAACATGAAGTTTAAAAATGTGAGTATAAACCCAGTGAGTGAACATAAGAAGGGAACAAGCAGTGACAAGGAATGGTTTAGAAAACATGATGCACTTATTTAAAAACAATGCCATTTAGTTCAAGTTCTTATTAAAATCCCTCTATTAAACCCTTGGTTGTAAAATCATTTAATGATGAAGGAACCGTATTCAGCATGAAATTGCAATTATCCAAGTAAGGCAGTATAAATAGAATGTTTCTCGTTGCAATAAAATCAATTTGAAAATAACGGTAAATTTTCAAAATTCATCATTTGCATCTCACCCAGCTCATGTGCATCCCACCACATCGTGCACATAGCCGGACAGTATCACCATCCATCTCCCTCACCACCGTCATCACTGACAAGTGCACACTCACCCGCACATGCATGGTTGCATTTGTCACACAATGGTACCATTTATGACATAGTATATATATATATATATATATATATATATATATATATATATATATATATATA
>NC_030852.1:9783189-9820930 GCF_000208745.1 Theobroma cacao
TATATATATATATCAGCATTATACAAAAACATATGGATTCATCCTTTTACACATTTCACATTTCACAACATCAAACATTTTATGTGTGAGACCTTGACCTTTATAGACTCGTAAAGGGAAGTATACGCGATATCCCTAATCAGGGGTAATTTCGTCATTTCCTTAGTAAACCCATAAAAGTAAGATTTTTAAACAATGTTATGGCCTAAGTAGGCCTAAGGCATAAATGGATGGTGAAATTAGGGGTAAAATGAAAAGGAAACAAAACTTTTGGTGATTTTCACGGTAGGGGCAAAATGGTCATTTTTCACCTCAGGTTAAAATTTTAAGTTTTCATGAACTTGAGTATGTCTAGACCATTATGGACCTTGTCCCGGTGTCAAAGGAGTAAAAAGATTGCACAAAGGGTTACATGAGAACAAGCTAACTCATCAAGGGCATTTTCGTAATTTTAAGGGAATGGATAAGTTTGGCTTATAAATATCTTTCTTCCAGCAGCTTCTTCTCCCATTTTCTAGCAGCTTGTCTTCTTCTTCCTTCTTCCCTCTCACATTTTTTTAAAACCTCCATGGAAGCTTGATATGGAGCTTGCATGATTTTCTCTCTCTAGCTCTAGTTTTTATACCTTTGAGCCCTCATGACTAGAACCATTGTATTATTTCACTCTCTCTCCTTAAAACCCTTGAAAAAAAAAATCTTATTTTCATATTTCTCTCACTAGTTGGGCGTTCTAGAGAGAGAAAGAAAATTACCCAATTGATTTGGAAGCAATTGGAAGAGAATTTGACTACAAAGGAGCCCTAGGGTAAGTGATGAATTAAGCTTGATTTTTAGCTATGAATAATGGCTAGTAATTGGGATTATGAGCTATTTTATTGTTGAGGATGTTCATTCATTTTATAGTGATTTAGATAGTGAACATAGATAGCCATTTAAAGTGGCCATTGAAGACTAGCTAAAAGATAGCTTTTAGGGTTTATAGTATGTGAGTTAACATAATGGTGATGTTAATGTGATGGTAGGTTCTAATGAAGTCCCATCCTTCCAATTAGATCATTAGGGGAATTAGAGTCAACTAAAGGCTCAACAATAAATCGGTGAATGGATTGCCTATCAAAACTATTTTGAGAATGTGACTGTTTTGTACAAAGTGTTTGAATGATTTTATACAACTTTTCTTAAAAATGAGTGCCTTGGGAACAAGCTTTTGAGAAATGGTTTATGTTGTGACATGTGACTATTATTGATTCATGCACTACCACATTGTGTTGATATATATGTATGAATATATTGTTGTGTAATGACATGGACTCGACTCTGTGCGAGTAGGGAGTGCGCATAAGCCGAGGATGACCCGGTTGTGTGCTAGTAGGGAGTGCGCATAACCCGGTGATGACCCAACCATGTACGAGTAGGGAGTGCGCATGAGCTGGTGATGATGATGATGGGATGGTATGCATGATGATGATGGGTATACGTATACATATATACATATGTAAATATGTGTGTTATAGGAAATTAATGAGTAATGGTATATGGTTGTAATGCATGTGAAACTTGACATGTTAAAAGGTGAAAGATTGTTATACGTTTCATGTTGGTTTGGACATTTCAGCAAGGTGGGTTTTCTTTGGGAGAAATGGAAAATTTTCATTGGTGCCCTGTATCTCGCTGCACCGAGAAACTCTCGGGTTTGAGAACCTTCACCAGAACTGGTTCTCGCTGCAGCGAGATAGTCACTATAGCTTCTTGCTGCAGCGAAAAGGAATCTCGTTGCAGCAAGAAACTTTCTGTTTCATCAGCTGAATTTCACTACAGTAAGAAAGAATCTCGCTGCAGCGAGAAACCTTCTATTTCTGGGTTACAATTTCGCTGCAGCGAATTTAATCTCGCTGCAGCGAAAAACTCTTTGTTTTGTCTCCTATCTTGTCCAATTGCTGCCTTATTTTTCACTTCTTTGCTACCATATCTGAGCATGGACTTCCAACATTAAGGACTAAATGAGTTAAGTTTAAAATGAGGAGGTTTAGTGAGAAACCCTCAGCCAGTTGAGAAACCCTCATTCGGCTAATAACTAAATCCCAACGTTGCTGCAGCGAGAATGCCTTTCCGCTGCAGTGAAGATTCGTTGTCGTATTTGACTTCCTTGCGTATCATTGAAGCTTTCATTCTTCAAATGGTTCGTTGTGTATGGATTCATGATCTTCAAATGATTAATCATTTAAGGGCTTGTTGAAGGGTTTTTAATATGAATGGAACTAAATTGCATTGTTTTGAAACAAGTGCATCATGATTTTAAATTCTCCCTTGTTGTTATTTGTTCCCTTCCTTGTTCACTCACTAGGTTTATACTCACCATTTTCAACTTCACGTTTTCAGATCACGAGGCAGCCGGTAATTAGGATGAGGTGTCCTTGTAGACTTGTATCTATTTTTTGATAGGTGTCTCGACATTCAGTAGCTGTATATTCGTCCGAGTCCCTCCTCTGAAAGTTGAGTATTATTTTGTTGTGTATAGACGAACCTAATGTAAATTGTTAGGATACATGTTGTAGACAATGTATATACACTTGTTTAGTATGCCAGTATGAGATGGCAATGTGTAGTATTATTTTGATTCTAAGTTATGAAATGTGACTTAGCAGTTTATGATAGAATGATAAACATGTCAGATTAATAGGCTTGCTTGGGCTTAGTGGATTACGTCCATTGGGCCCATGCATCGATCATGGCCCGAAAATTGGGTCGTGACATTATCAAGGGCTTGTTCCTAGGAAATTTTAAAGCAAAAATCGATAAAATTCCGAAATGATTCATTGAAACATGTAAACATTTCCCCAAAACATTTTGAAATGCAAGTTCACTCATCGGTACTTGTTGAACCTTTAATCGACTCTAACTTCCCTAATGGTCCAAATGGGGTTGAGGGGCCTTGTTGGAACTTATCATGCACAAAAACATCATAGCCAATCCAATTCACATTAATATCACTGAAAAAGCTGTTTCCCATATCAAGCTTCAATAGCCCTTCTTATCTATCTTCCAATTACCATTTGATTGGCTATTTCGTTTCTCTACTTTAGTAACACTAGAAATAGATAAACAATTTCAGCAAATAACACAACTCATAACTCTAATTACTAGCCATCATCAACAACTTAAAACCAGTCCTAATTCATCACTCATCTTAGTGGATTGTAATGAAATTTCTTCCCAAAAGTCCTCAAGCTAACATGAAACCTCTTTTTCTCTCTTTACAAAGTTCAACTAGTGAGATAAAGTATTGAAGAAAGACTTTTAAGGGTTTGTTTAAGGTAAAGGAGTAAAAGAGTATGAAAAACCCTACAACAGGGTGTGTAAAGCATGAAAATTAATGTTAGTTTGAGAGAGTGATGGAAGCTTGAGAGAAGCTTTCATGGAAGAGGAGAGAAACGTGAGATGGGAGGAGGAAGAAGAAGAAGTTGCTGGAGAAATGTAGAAGCTGCTAGAAAAGATGAGATCTTTATAGTTAAAGCTTATCTAATTTCTCATGCAATTATAATAAGGCCCTTAACAAGGCCACTTATCTTCCTCATTTTCTTGTGCAATCTCTTTACTCTTTTGACACTGGAAAAAGGTCCAAAATCCTCTAAAATAGGTCCCTTAAATAGCCCCTAAAAGCCCTAGCTTCAAAAATCCCATAAACTTGTTATTTGTAGAAATTACAGTGAGGGTCGCGACTCTCAATTTCTAATGCCGTGGCGCTCAAAGGTTCTACCAAATTTTGTTCCTCTAGTGCAGTACTTTCACTTAAACAAAGATTTTGACTACCTTTCCACCATAACTGGGCAAAGTGGTAAACATTAAAGTTGTAGCCCTACCTCTTAGCTTTCTAATGGTTCAAAAATCATGTCATTTGGACTTGTGTAATGGGAGATATACTTGAAAAACAAAAATATATGCAAATAGAGCAACAGTCCATTGTGCACCTTTCTTCACCAATTGAAATTATTTTTTATCCTACTCCTATAAAAACATAAAATAAATATAAATATCATAAAACTAGCATTGTTAGCCACCATATCAAGGTATGGGGTACTACAAAAACAATAGAGAAAAAAGCTTAAAATGCTTAAGGTACCGAGACTTCTTGAGTAAGTATCGATATATCAAGCTTAAAATGCCTCAAAAATAGCCTAAGGAAGCAAAGGTATTGAGACATCATGTGAAGGTATCGAGACATCGCTTCAGGAATGCTAATTTCCAAAGAGCAAGTCTGAAAGTATCAAGACTCAAGCTTTAACGTATCGAGACTTCACCACCAGGCTCTAATTTCCAAAAAGAAAGTTCGAAAGTATCGAGACCCAAGCTTCAATGTAACAAGACTTCACCTCTAGGCTTTAGTTTTCAGAACAAGTGTCGAAGTATCGAGACCCATTGTTAAAGTATTGAGACCTTATTTTTAGAACTTCAAATTCTAGAGAGTAAGCGTCCAAGTATTGAGATCATCTTGTAAAGTATCAAGACATCATCTCCAGACTTGATTTCTAGAGAGCAAGCTACTATGTATCAAAGATTCTTCAGTTTGGGAAATGCTAAGGATGAACAATTATCGAGACATGCGATAGAGGAATCGAGACCTTAGTTGATTCTGGCAATTAAAGTATCGAGACTTGTATCAAAGGTATTGATACTTCACCTCATACAAGTTAGACAAGACATGAATAATGGCTACATTCTCGAGCACACTTCCCTAAATGGCTATTTTTGAATACCAACACAAAAGTAGAAGTCAAAGGCACAACTTTCAAAAGAAAGAACACCTAGAGAAGAATTGTCAAGCAAAAGTGAAAGATCAAACAACAAATTCCTTAAGAATCACTCTCTAAATCAAGTGTTTGTTGACTCAATATTTTTATCATCCCTTATTCATTAATGTCTAACTTCACTACTTAAGTGTGCAATATAAAGTTGACCCCTTCAATAAAATTAGTGCTTAAAGGCAAGATATAATAAACAGGTTAATCAGTTAAAGAGAGAAAGATGAAAAGGGTTAGTGAAGACAAAACTTTAGTAATTGTTTAACAAGAAGTCTTAATCAATTAAGGCATGACAAGGTGACAAGTTAAAGCAAAACAAAAAATCTTAATTAGTTAGCACTAAGCTTAACTGATTAAGAAGGTGTTGGAAAAAGGGCAATAGAAGTGTGTTAATTGGCTAAGGCATGGGGTTAATCAATTGAGCACAAGACCTGAAAAACCTCTAAGCACCAAAATTCAAATTTGAAATAAGTCTGACTATTGAAGGAAGCCAAAATTGAGAAATTCAAATTTAGAGATTTTCTAACTTATTAGAGCTGATGTTAATAGATTAAAGCTGAAGGAAGTGAAGCTCCAATCAGCTGAAGGGAGAGTTAACCAATTAAAATAATCCTGCTAAAGTAGAGAACCTTGAAGACAAAGATCTCTTAACCATTTAGAGTCGGTTGTAATCAGTTAATGTAGAGTACATAGCAACAAGATAGCACAAGGTAGAGAAGCTGTAATTGATTAGAGTTGCCAGTAACCAGTTAGTCGAACTTTGTTTGCCCAATTGAAACATTAGAGGACAAAATAACAGCTAGAATGGCATCAAAGTTCTTTAAAGGCTAGAATATGTCTTTAATAGAAAAATCTGACTCCCTAAGTATAAATTGAAGCTCCAATGGTCAAAGAAGGTAGATTGAAGCACAAAAGAGCCATTTTGAGCAAAAAGCTAAATAACCTTCACCAAAAACATGTCTTTTAGTCCTATTTCAGAAAAAAAGTGTTTAAGCTTGCTTGTAATCGTTCCAGATTTGTAAAGATTTCTAATTGTACTTTTTTTCTTCTTTTTCTTGAGAATTTAGAGTGTGGGAAGCACTCTAAAAGTCATTGTAAGGTATTAGAGATTGGGTTAGAAGCTTACCTTGTAAAAGCTTGGTGGAAGCTGTTAATTCCATTGGTATAGGGAAGCTAGGATTGAAAATCCTCGATTGGGATATCAAGGTAGTGGATATTGGTCAAGGGGACCAAACCACCATAAATCCTTGTGCATTGTCCATTTCTCTTTATTTTTCCTTACTTGGGGTCTTTTAGCTACTACAAGCTTTAAATCTTTCTTCCTTCAATTGATTAGAAGTTTTACAACTCAAAAAGAGTTGACCTTAAAATTTTTAGTGCTATTCACCCCTTTCTAGCACACCAACGGGACCAATAGTGTTCATCATCTTTGCTTACTTATGCCTTAAATTCCTATGCTTCTTTGGTAAGCCTTCATTCTCTCATTGTATACTAATTTATTTAGCCTATTTAGAGGCATTTAAGTTTTCATCCTATCTTCTTTGTAACCCATTGTAGAGGGTATACCTTAACCTAGAAAGGTAATGCATTTGTAAAGTTTATACCTTAGCCTAGAAAGGTACTGTATTTGTGAGTGGTTATGTGAAATCTCACCTCGAGTAAAAGGATAAGTTAGGAAATCCTTAAGTCAGCATATAGATTACATATTTTGAATATCAAACTTAATTTTAACCTTCGAAAGAATTCATTGACACATTTGTTGACTCCATATATTTTTTATGATAACAAAACATTCCTTATTCATTAATGTCTAACTTTACTATTTAACTGTTCAGGATAAAGTTAATCCCCTTAATAAAATTAGTGTATAAAGGCAAGATCACATAATAGATAGGTTAATCATTTAGAGTGAGAAAGAAGAAATAGGTTAGTGAAGACAGAACTTTAGTAACTGATTAACAAGAAGCTTTAATTAGTTAAGGCATGACTGGGCGCCAGGTTGAAGCAAAATAGAAAAATTTTAATCAATTAACACTAGGCTTAACTGATTAAGAAGGTGCTTGAAAAAGAAAAATAGGGTTATGCTAATTGGCTAAGGCATGGGTTAATCGGTTAGAGCACAAGACTTGAAGAAGGTCCAAGTTGTTGGTCCCAATAATATATGCTAGAGGGGGGGTGAATAGCATAAATCGGCTCTTGACAAGATGAGGAACTAATTTCCAACACAAAGAAAATAAAAATGGAGTAAACAATGCACAGTAATTTAGAGTGGTTTGGTCTAAGACCTACATCCACTACCTTGATTATCCAACCAAGGATTTTCCCTACAAATCCACTAAGATTCGGAGAAATTCACAAGCTTTCACCAAGCTTTACAATGGCTTTTACAAGGCTCAGCCAAAACCTTTTTCTCGGGCTAAACTAAAACCCAAATTGGTTTTTCCAAGGCTCAACCACAGCCTACAACAATCAAGCTGTCCCAAGCTTGAATAACCCCTTAGAGTGACTTCCTCACTCTTAAGAATTCAAGAAAAGTAGTAAAAGAAAGTACCTATGATCATTGGTTGATTTGAGTGGTACAAGATTGAATGCAAATTACAAATTCAAAGAATAGGTGTTTAAGTGCAGACAAGTGCAGTGAAGATTTTTTGGTTTTTCAACTCTCTATAGCTCAAATTTCATTCATGGTTTCTAAAAAATTGTTTCTAATTATTGGTAGACCCTTTTATACTTGAAGAAATATCTCTGATGGTAGTTTGACAATTTTCTAGCCGTTGGAGACAGTTGAGAGTCGGCTCTAGCCGTTACTCTGTCTTTTAGTGCAGATTTCAAACTTGCAGGCAGAATGCTCTTAGTCGACTACCTGATATCTTAATTGACTAGGTTGTCTTTGTTTTTCAAACTCTTCAGCCCACCATTTCTCCAATTTGAATCTTGGCCAACTATCATTCTTCCTTATTCAACTAATGAGCTTTCTCCTTGTTAATCAGTCATGTCTCATTATTTTTATCTCGCTTTTTCTTTTAATATACACTTTGAAGGATTGATTTATTAATTTCATACATTAATTTTCCTACACACTTAAGTAAAGGCATTAGACACAAATGAATGGGAATGTTTTACTATCATAAAAAACTAATGGAGTAAACAATCTCCCCATTTTTTGATAATGACAAAACATTCCTTGATTCACAGCATAATGTCTTTTTACTCATTTTAGTTTTCTACAGAAAATGAGGATTGCTCCCCCTAAGCATATGCTCCCCTTTAGTGTGTGCATATTTATTCCATCAAATTTTATTCTTGTCATATAGAAAATGACATTATACATTTAGAGAATACATATGTGTAGAATTTTGGGTGATTTATAGCAATGAATGTTGATAGTTTTTCATAGAAAATTCAGCAAGGTCTGTCAACAGTATATAGTCATCAGATTTGATCTATTCCCTTCATAATTTAGTCAACACACTATTCAAAACATCCATAATTATTTGCAATCGCAAGTTGATCAATTATCAGCATACAACAGCAATTATCAACATGCAGTTCAATATGGTTCAGCAGCAGATTTTGTTAACAATAGTTAAAATATCATGGATAGCAGAATATCAACAAACATTCAATTTTCAACAAACAAATATCATAGATATATCAGCATTCATGTCTCACACTACCATATAAACAACAAAATTAAAATTGAGTGTTCAAGTGCCACCATGGCACAAATAGCAGTTAATCAAAAAATGTTTCGAAATTGCCCCTGAACTGTTTTTGCTTCCTATCCCTTATTTTTCTAAGTTCTTGCTCTTGATTCATTTCTGCTTTCTTTTCTTTTCTAAGTTCTTTCCTAGTTCCTCCACCTTAACATTTTTTTTAAATTTATTCTCTAGTTCTTGCACCCCTGGTTTTGCCATTCTACTCCCCCTTTTTGTTAGCATCAAATGAAGGGGCTTCTATTCATCTGATGTGTTAGAGGGAGAGTATTCAGTGACATAAAAAGGGTTTAGAGGAAAAAGAGAGGGCTCTCAAAGAGGTGATGACTTTCTAAGGGAAGGTTCTAGTGAGGACTTGTTTGAGACAGGGACTGGACTATGAGGAAAAGAGGCTGAAACTAGTCTGGATTTCTCTACCAACCTGGAAGACTTTTTTCTCTTGAGAAAAACTGTCTTGGTGGCCATAGTCTTCTTTCCCTTGGTTGGTGGTTTTGCCTTTGTTGGTGGTGCTGCAGTGGCTTTTTCTTTCCTAGATTTTGCCTTTACTTTAGGAGCTGATGTAGGTTTCTTCCCTTTTCCTATATCTCCACCATCCTTTTGAGTTTCTGTTCTAGCAGTGTCTTTTTCAGCTTGTCCCTCGTTAACCATTTGATGGAAGATATCCATAATGGATATTTGTTCTGAGTTGGGAGGGCAGGCCTGCTGTTTCTCTATTTTTGAACCAACCACTTCAGTCCCTTGTTCTGATTCATTTTTGCTTTGAAGTTTCGAAGAGGGTGTCTTCGCTGGCTGATCAACCCCTTGGTGAGAGTCTTCAGTCTGCAAAACGGGACTAGAAGATTTGTAGGTGGAACCTTCAGCTTGAATGCCATGACTTCCACCATGAGGAGCAAACTTTTCTGTTGGCTCAGTTGAACCTTCAGCACCTTGCTATGCTGGTGCATTGCTAGGTGTTGCAGAAGTGTCTGCAACCATAAGTTCAGGTGGCTCCTTTTCTTCCTTCTTCAGGTCATTTTCCAATTTTGTAATTTTCTCTTCAATTTTCTGTAATCTTTCTCCTTAGTCAGTAAGCTTCCCATCGATTCTCATAAGAAGATTAAAAATAACTTCATTTGAGAATCTGAATGGTGCTCCCTCTTGTTGAGCAAGCAAGCTGGATTCTCTTCCAGGACCAGTCTTGGGGGTCTTAATGAATCTTTCCCCATCGAGTATATACCCCATTTTGATCAAACTGCCATAGTAAATGGCTTGATCTCTGGTTTTAACCATGTCCATTTCATACCTCTTTGCCCAAACTCTTTTTTTCTGCACAAGAGATGTGATGACATTCCCATAAGGCAAGTTGACCTTATCAAGTCTGCAAGCTCCTCTCATTTTTTCAATCATAAACCTTCCTACATTCAGAGAAACCCCATTGAAGGCATGTTCCATTAGCCAAAGATCCTGAAGGCTAATGTAACTCAAACTTCCACTTCTGCCTTAAATGTTTGCTACTATAAAGTAGTGTAAAATCTTAATATGGGGGCTGATTATCAAACTTGAATTGCTCTTTGAAGAATACTTTTCCTTTCTCCTGGTGATGATTTCCCATATTGAGGATTAATCATACTTTTCTAGGAACTCATACTCACCTTCTTCACACTCAATTTTTAGTAAGCTTCATAAATCCTTAGTAGTGACAACAAATTCTTTCCCATTCTAATATACATTCAGACCATCTTCGACATAATCATTAGAATCATCTAATTCCTTTTCTTTTAAAGTAATGCCAGAATAGAATTCCTTTACCAGACTTGCACTATAGGATCTATTCTTTAAAGGTGCTATATCCCTTCAGTTTTAGTTCATCAAAATAGTCGGATAAACTAGTCTGAATCTCTAAGTTCTCATCAAAACTCTTCCAGTCAATATATTTGCCACAGGAAATTGGTGCATTCTCAATATTTTTTAACCTTAGTTCATGCAATCTATTTCTAAACTTAGAAGACAATGAACTAGTACCTTTCTTGAGTGCAGGTTCCTTGTCCTTCTTCTTTTCCATTTTCTGCCTCTTATTTTTTAGTTT
This sequence comes from Theobroma cacao, assembly GCF_000208745.1. Taxonomy (NCBI): domain Eukaryota; kingdom Viridiplantae; phylum Streptophyta; class Magnoliopsida; order Malvales; family Malvaceae; genus Theobroma; species Theobroma cacao. The sequence goes on from NC_030852.1 coordinate 9,793,770, forward strand.
CTCCGATATCTCTTTTACTGACGCAGACATGATTTTCTGTTTCTTCTTCAGACTTTTCATTTCTGTCCCTTCTTCTAGTGGTCTCTTCCCTTTCTTCTTTTCTACTATTTCTTTACTTTGTGGAGATATCCCCATTTTGATTCAAGAATTTTTCTGACAGGGGTTTGAGTCAGTTTCAGAGAGGAAAGTGTAGAAAGATGGGTTTCAGTTTCAGAGAATGCAAGGGAGATGGGTGAAGGCAGTTCAGTTTTTCAAAGGAAATCGTCTATCTTCCCCTTAAATACCTGTCAGATTTTTACTATACAAAATTTGAAATGTTCCCTCTAATGTTGGTTATTTCCCCGACTGTTTTCCTTCTTTTCTTTTATTACCTGATAAACCTAACGTTTCTTTATTTTACTTTTTTTTCTCTAAATTGATTGAGTCTTACTATTTAATGCTAACAGAATACTCTTAGTTGACTAAGATTTACCTTAGTTGACTAATTGCATTCTGTGTTTTGTGTAAGAGCCAAAAGTTTTCCTAGAATTCCTTCATACCAATCATCCTTAAATTTCTTCTAATTTCACAGAATCTATATTCATTTAGAGGATTGGTAAAAATGTCTGCTAACTGATGTAAAGTGTTCACAAATTCAATCTTAATATCATTTTTCATTACATGGTCTCTAATAAAGTGGTGTCTAATCTCAATGTGCTTTGTCCTAGAGTGCTGCATAGGGTTTTTTGATATATTAATTGCACTTGTATTATCACAGTATATTGGTACATTATGCATAGTCATTCCATAGTCTTTCAGTTGTTGTTTAATCCAAAGAATTTGTGCACAGCAGCTACCTAATGATATATACTCTGCTGTAGCTGTAAATAAAGCTACTGAATTTTGTTTCTTGCTGGACCATGACACAAGCATGTTACCTAGAAATTGACATGTTCCACTGGTGCTTTTCCTATCAGTTTTGCTGCCAGCAAAGTCAGCATCTGAATATCCAACCAAACTAAAAGTTGATTCTCTATAATACCATATGCCTAAAGTTTGAGTTTCTAAGAGGTATCTAAAGATTCTCTTAACAACTGTTAGGTGTGATTCTTTAGGTTGTGACTGAAATCTAGCGCACAAACACACACTAAATTGAATATCTAGTCTGCTTACTATTAAGTAAAGTAGTGAACCAATCATACCTCTATATATCTTTTGATCTACATTCTTTTCTTTTTCATCAAGATCAAGTCTTGTGGATGAACTCATTGGTGTTGAGATTGGTTTCAGTTTCAGCATATCGAACTTTTTGAGCATATCTTGAGTGTACCTTTCTTGGTTGATGAAGATCCCTTCCTCACTTTGCTTAATTTGAAGACCAAGAAAGTACTTCAACTCCCCATCATGGTCATCTCAAATTCACCCTGCATTTTTTTAGCAAAATTCTTGCATAACACCTCATAAGTTGCACCAAATACAATATCATCCACATATATTTGTACAACAATTAAATCATTTAAATATCTTTTAATGAATGATGTAGTATCGATGCTACCTCTAATATAACCTTTTTCAACTAAAAATTTTGAAAGCCTTTCATACCAAGCTCTAGGAGATTGTTTCAATCCATACAAGGTTTTATGAAGTTTGAAAACATAATTTGATTTTTCAACATCTTCAAAACTTAGAGGTTGTTCAACATACACTTCCTCTTGAATGATTCCATTTAAAAATACACTTTTTACATCCATTTGGTACAATTTGAAGTTCATAAAGCATGCAAAAGCTAACAACAACCTTATGGCTTCAATTCTAGCTACAGGTGCAAAAGGTTTCATCATAATCTATTCCTTCCTCTTGATTGTAACCTTGTGCTACTAATCTAGCTTTATTTCTAACTACATTTTCTTGCTCATCTACCTTATTTCTAAACACCCATTTGGTGCCAACAATAGGGTGATTTGAAGGTCTAGGTACCAATGACCATACACGGTTTCTTATGAATTGATTAAGTTCTTCTTGCATGGCCATTATCCAACTTTCTTATTTTTCATCTTCTTCAAAGTTTTTAGGCTCAATTTGTGATATAAAGGCTGAAAACTCACAAGTTTCTCTTGTTGCTTTCCTAGTTCTAACTCCTTGTGAAATGTCACCTATTATTTGGTCTTGTGGGTGGTCTCTTACAAATCTCCAACTTCTTGGAAAATCATCATGCTGATTTTTTGTTCTTTGCAGATTTTCTAGAGGTGGAGTTTCATTTTCTCTTCTAGGTGAGCTTTTTTTCAATATTTTTATTATTTTCTAAGCTCATTTCTTCCATTTGTCTTTCTAGGATTTCTACATCATCATCATCATCATCATAAATTTCTTTTTGTAAAGCATTTGACTCATCAAAACCTATATGGATTGATTCTTCTACTGTTAGAGTCCTTTTGTTAAAAATCCTATAGGCCTTTGAGTTTAATGCATATCCTAAAAATATTGCTTCAACACTCTTTGCATCAAACTTCCCTAGGGGCTGTTTTCCATTATTCAATACAAAGCACTTACAACCAAAGCTCCTTAGGTGAGAAATGTTTGGTTTCCTACCCTTGTAGAGTTCATAAGGTGTCTTAGATAACATTGGTCTTATTGAGACTCTATTAAGTATATATGCTGCTGTGTTCACTACCTTAGCCCAAAAATACTTTGGTAGCCTATTCTCACATAGCATAGTCCTAGCCATTTCTTTTAAGGTACAGTTTTTACTTTCTACAACTTCATTTTGATGGGGTGTTCTAGGTGCAGAGAAGTTGTGATCCAACCCTTTTTCACTTTCAAATTCTCCTCCATGATCACTCCTTATGCTAACTATGGTTAGCCCTTTTTCATTTTTTACTTTCCTACAATGACTTATGAAAGCTGATAAAGCATCATTCTTGTGAGTAAGAAAATAAATCCAAGTATATCTAGAATAGTCATCAATTATTACAAAGCCATAAGATTTTCCTCCTAAGCTAGTTGTGCTTATTGGACCAAATGGATCAATATGCAGCATTTCAAGAGGTCTAGATGTCAAGCCCAGCTCTACAATATGTTTATTATGTCATTCCTACATAAGAATGCATGTTTGCTTACTTGGGTTCCTTGAAAATCGTTAAAGGACGATAATGTACCAAATGGTACAATTAAGTTGAATCAAGCCTTGAACTAGTCCAAATAGAGATTTTAAGATGAAATTGAGAATTTTAAAACCATAGAATGACTTAAAATGGTGATTCGGAGTTCGAGGACCAATTTGGAGTCAAATTGGAATTTTCATGACTTAGGGGTAAAATGGTCATTTTGCTACTTGAGGTTAAGATGTGAGTGTTGGATGAAATTTTTGACTAAGATTGATCATTTGGAGTATAATTTGAGTTTGAGAAGTAAAGAATTTTAATTCTGGCATTTTTCGAGCATAAAGGGCAAAATAGTCATTTTACGACCCTAGGGGCAAAATTTGAATTTTTCACCACCCAACACTTGTCTAGCACATGAATTTCACCCATTATTATTATTGATAATTGAGGAATTTTAAATGGTGAAGAGAGATTGCTTAATAAGTAAGTATGACACATGGACAAATGGAATGGTGACACATGGCAAATTTTTGTCCATTTAATATTTTCCTTTATAAAGCCAATTTGAACTCTTCCACATTCATTCTTATGGCCGGCCAAAGCAAGAACAAAGGAAGAAAAGAAAGAACAAAAACCCTAGAGTGAAAATTCAAGAGAAAATTGGTGGATTTCAAGTAATCAAGCAATCAAAGGTAAAATTTCTTGATTTTGACTTGTGATCTACCTTTCCCATAGATTCTTTTGCATTTTCCATGGTTGAATCACATGATTTCATAATGAATCTCTTGCTAGATGAACACTTAGAGAGAGATTTTGATGGTTGTTTTGGTTAGATTTTAAGATATTCTAGTGTTTTTAGTTGATTAGTGATGTGTAGCATGAAAATCAAGCAAGAAAAATTCATGTTCTTCCATAACCCATCATTGGCCGAATTTTCCATGTAGAGTGTGGATGGTGGATTTGATTTTATTTCAAGTGAATTGGTTAAGAAATGATGAATTACGGTGAGAAAATCAAGTAGAAAAAATCATAGTATTGATGCACCCACCATGGCCGAAATTCCCAAGAGAAAATGTGAAGATGATTTTGCCATATTTCAAGTTATTTAATTTGTGTTTGATGATTTGGAGTATTGGGAGAAAAATGGAATTATTTGGAGTTGAATTGGACGTATTGGCCAATTAATCGGGTGATAGATTGAATTAGGCCAATACCATTTTATTTAGGTACATAATTGAATTTATATTGAACACCGTATTTAGATAGTTACCCAAGTATTTCACATCCCATTTCATGAATTAGTATAAAGCCTGAATTGGTTTTACAACGGTTTAGCACAAATGTAGTAAATGGCTTATTGTGCATTATGTCTAGGTAGTGAGTTTTTTGGCAAAAGTAAAGAGATAGTACCTGAGGATCAAGAATCGGAGTACTCGGAATTCGATTTTCATTACAATGAGTAACCTTACTATCATCTTAATTATCTAAAGTGGTTTTTATCCGATTTTGTGATTTTATGGAAAATGAGTTAAATGGTAAATCTTTGTGTTTTGTAATTAAAATGTGATTTAATGAAATGANATTGTCTTGAAATTGAATGATTTGTTTAGAAATAAAGTAATTGGAGACTGTTTTCATGTGTTGTAAATTCATGGTTTGAATCGAATGGCTGATGACAATATTTGCATGAATGGCTGAATTAGTATTTGTGTTGAGATATATGAACTCTGTATTTGGCCTTGAAAGGCTAGATTGTGATATAATTGCCATGTCATGCGGTTGAAATTTTATTGAATTGGTGGGTTTAGCTTGCTGCAGTGGGCGGGTTCCGTGGACCAGCCTATTAGAGGGGCACGGTAACCCTGTTATATTCTTACGTCGGTAGGAGAGGCATGTAGGGTAACACTTGAGGTACAACTTTAGAGTTCACTTCATGGTAAACCACCATGTGAGGGTGAAATCAGCCAACGCCAAGGAACGGCTATGTTTTCAAAATAAAAACATGATTTACGCGTACATGACTTTTTAATAGCCTTGGCGGACTCGGTTGGGATAGCCCTAGGCCAAGGTATCCCTGACAACCCGAGTATGAGAATGATTTTGGCACAAGCCAAAGTGTTAAGAAATTCATAAGCCATGCTGATTACTTGATTTATATGAATTGATTTTATTTGGTTGAAATAATTTGAAAGGTGATGAATTACAGTATGATGATTTATTTTAATCTGTCTCCATTTACTCAGCTTTAGATATTTTAGATGGTATTTGTTTACTCACTGGGATTATATAATCTCACCACCCTCCTTTCCACCCATTTCAAGCTCAGGATAGTCGGTAAATAGCTCATTTCGTTGAGGGCTACAATTAGACTTGCATCCTCAAAAACTGTAGGTTTACCGCTTTTGATACTTTTGGTCGTTCGTGGGCCCACGTGTCACTGTAAATTAAATCTTATGCTTTGGTTATCTGTATTACAATATGTATGAATTTATTTAGCTATTACGCTACAAAAATTATTTGCCGGTAACTCTATAAATATTGTTTTATAAGAAAATAGAATATTTTATTGATTATTTTTATTATATTCAAATAGTTATAGTTTCACTTTAAATGAATGTTTTAGACATCTAAACTTATTTTTTATTATGAAATATGTGTTTTCCACTCGCATACTACATTTTTAGCTTGTTTCGAGATTTTCGAGGAAAAATGACCAAAATGCCCTTGTGAGAAAAAAATTATTTTTCTATTGTTTTGATTTGGAAGTAGTTTATAATATCTCAAAACATGATACTTAACAACTGTTGCTCACAGGGGAGGTGCAAAAACTTATATTAAAGCCTTGCGAGGTTCCGGTTGGTATTTCGGGCAATGAATGTCTATCGGGAAGTCGTGGCGGTTGTCACGGGCTCGAGAGGAGTACAGGGTCATGAAAATTACATTGGTATCAGAGCTTTTGGTTTTAAACATCAGAGCTTTTGGGTTTAAAGTTGTTTTAAAGTTATTTTAAAAATTTACAGTGTCAATGTAGCCCCAAGTTAAGTTAGGTTAGGTTGAAGAGAATGCATGCACTTATATATAGAAACCTACCTGCTCTGGTGATGCGTAAATAATTAAGAAATTACTGCTTGATTGCGTATAGGTTTTGAGGTACGCTGGTTGCACACACCATGTCTAGGAGAGAAGGTAGTCCCGATGCCTCTCATAGTATTAGCGAAGGATCGCTAGATTCTTCTGCTAGGAGCCAATGGCAACCCGAACCAAGTAGTCCAGAAAGTCCTGATAGTAATGACATTAAAGTAAGCATGAGAAATTCCCTTTTGAAAGAATCTAGGGAATACGCTGAAGAAAGGGGAAAAATAATGATAGCTGAAGGAGATTATCATCCTAGGAAGGTACCTGTACCCGTTGTTTGACACGTTCCTCCAGGTTGTGGGATAAATGTAAAGGAACAAGAGGAAAAGAATAAGGAGAAAATAACTATTGCAAATTATCCCCGTAGGAAAGTGAATGTTGTACGACATTTTCCTCCTGGATGTGGAATAGGTGCTGCACTTGTGAGTATTGAAGAATACAAGAGACTACAACAAGCTTGGATTGAGGAACAAAGGAGAAACTCTCAGGAGGAGGAGGACCTGGAAGAGGATCCTAAGGATACTTAATACCTTTGTTGAAGTTTGTATCACTGTAAGTCTAGGCAAGTGTCGTTTAAGGGAAGATATAATAGTTATCTGTACAAAGAAGTTAATAGTTTGGACTTTAAAGTGTATGACTAGAATGTATTATAAAATAGATGTTTAAGTGACAGGAGGTATATGGGAACTTTTGGTGGGACAGAAGTGGATTAGCACTATGACTATTAAGGAAAGATATTTATCTTAGTGGCAAGGTTGATCATCTTAGATAATTATTGAAGACTGATATGGAAAGTCATTAATGATTCAAGCAATTACCCTAATTAACAATGAATGTATTTTGCAGTACTAAGAAATGGATACCGATTAACATGATGAACTTTTGGAGTGATAACCCTAGATTTTGACGAGATATAAAAAGCCATTTGAATTGATGATGTTTGCTGAAAATTATTACTTATCGTAGTATGTGAGTTTTTGATATGATTCCGAATGCAAAGCTAAATAAATAAAATTCTGGTTTATGGGACAAATTGTATCAGAGAAGATGATTCTCGAGCAAACACATTGAACTAGGAAATTATGTTATAATTAGTGAGTTCAGTGTGTTCTAATTGCACAGGATAGTGGGAGACAGTGTGGTAAGATTAACAATCAATCATGGAGATGTGAAATTGGGAATCGTAATTGTAGTTACAATTCGAAAGGATATGGAAGAAATCAATCAGGCTCTAGATGACATTTTGAGCGATTAATGTGATAAAGTCAAAGATTGTAAGCTTGAGGATGAAGGAAGTACAAAATGATGCCATAACATTATCGAAAAATAATGTAATACAAATATGGTCCATTAGAGATAAATGAAGGAACTTGAAAAAGATAAATTTTTGATTAATAAGGATTGTGAGTATAAGTGTAGTGAAAGATGAATTATTTTCATGGTGTTTGTGCTGGAAGTTAATAAACTATTAGAGTTATAAGACAAGGAAGATGATCAGAAATGGATAATGAAAATAGTGGGATACCATAAATAATAAGTAATTATGTGTATGATGATGTATATATTGTGAATTCATTACACCATATGGGAAAGATGTCCTAAGGTGGGACTTGAAATATGTGGATTTTTGGATATGCTCTAGGAGGGAACTTTTGCATCCTAAATTCGAAATATCTTGATCTTATAACTGTAAGGACGAGATGTAATAATTAAGTGAATTATCCACTTTATAAATGTAATTGGTTAAGAACCCTTTATGGCTAGAAAGCATGAGCAAATTGGGAGTGGCATGAAAATGAAACTCACGAGTTGAAGAATGGTCATTGGTTTTGATGCTAAGCTTTGTTATTTGGAGTCTTAAGTGCATTGGGGAAGTAATAAGATAGAGATGAAGAGTGAATTAAAAAGTTTCTTTATTGCCTTATAGATTGGCATGTAAGAGAAAGAAAAGTTAGAGAGTTTTTGAGATGGCTACATAAAAAATAAATTAACATGTGGACTGTTAAGATGAATAATATGTTGACTGAAGTCAAATCTTAAGAAATAAAGAAGACAAGAGATTAAGCCTTGTTAAAGACTAAAGAGAAAGCGAGTGAAAAGTTAGATGAATGTATGAGATATTGATAAGAGATGTCAATACCAAGTGATGAAAGTGTGAATAAAGATTTCAAGGATGATATAGCAAATGAGTTTATATAGAATATTGTTATGAGAATTTACAAATCTTGTCTTGACTTTGTTGAAAGGAAAGGATTAGTGACAACACAAGTAAACTACGTGGTATGCTAGAAACCCTTGGAGATAAGTTGAAGCATGAGTAGTTAAGCATGCATTTAAATATTTTGGTGAGCAAGTGCATGCCTTTATGGAAATGATATACTTGGAGTATGAAAGAGCAAATAAGTGATTAAGAGTTTCAAGAATGTTTAAACACCGTTGAGAAAGAATTATAAGTTATACGTGATGAGTATAAGATGTGTGGTTTTGAAACTTGCTAAGGAGCCAAACGGCTAAGTCACGAGTTAAGTGATCACCTGCTGTGAGACATAAGTTTAAGATAGATATCCCCAAGGAAATACTCAAGATAAGTTCTGCCATGGATCTCGTGAAAGCAAGCACTAAGTTATGTGATCATAAAAAAGAAGCCATAAGTTGAGAGTATACTTGTATTGACATTGAAAAGTACTTGAGGAGGACATAGTTTCAAGATTTACAATTTCAAGTACAATTTGTAAATTGGCTAAGGGAGAATGATGTTATGTTCATACGAAAGAGTGGGACAAAAGATGATTAAAGTTAACCTTGATAATGAAGTCGGATAATGAAACTTTCCTAATATATTATGGAAATTGGAATTCGAAAATGCTTGAGGCATACATGATTCAAATGAGTCTGAGTTTTAAGTGACAAATCAATATCGGAATGCAAGAAGGATACAAGGTAATGTAGAGGCAAGAAGGATAATCGAGGAAAAAGGATGACTCTTAGGAATTGTGGTATTGCATAAGATGCAATGATCAAGTTAAGATAAAGCTTTGAGGCATCAATGGGATTATAACGCATACATGCATAATAGATTATAATTCAATGGAGATGACATTATGATGCAATGATATATAGTATAAGGAAACTTAAGCATATAATTGGAAATGATAAGAAGAGAGTATAAGTATGTAAATGATGTGGAACTATGCACAGGCATAATGAGAATTTGTATGAATTATGAAGATTATTCTATTGAATCTTGGTTATGGATGAATGAATGAAAGTCGAGAAATTTGATATGAAATGAAGTAATAAGATAGTGATTGGTATACCTAAATAAGTATAAAATGCAATCTAAATTGGTATGATTGAGATGGAGTTATGGTTCAAGTTTAATGATAGTCATAGAAGCATGCTTGGTGTCTCGATATAAGAGATCATAATTGTGAAGGTTACTGTTGATATGATTTTAAAGGATAATAATAGACATAAGTGAAGTACTCGAGTTGAATTGGAGGTAAATGAGGTGAACAAATCGAAATTCCCTATAAAGGGGAGGACATAAGAAGTCGAGCATTAGATGCTAAAACAATGCCCTCACTTTTTCTCTGAGTTTAGTAAATGAAATTTTGAGGTCAAAATTTTATTTTAAGGGGGGTAGTTCTGTCAAGCCCAGCTCTACAATATGTTTATTATGTCATTCTTACATAAGAATGCATGTTTGCTTACTTGGGTACCTTGAAAATCGTTAAAGGACGGTAATGTACCAAATGGTACAATTAAGTTGAATCAAGCCTCGAACTAGTCCAAATAGAGATTTTAAGATAAAATTGAGAATTTTAAAACCCCATAATGACTTAAAATGGTGATTAAAAGTTGGAGGACTGATTTGGAGTCAAATTGGAATTTTCATGACCTAGGGGCAAAATGGTCATTTTGCTACCCGAGGTTAAGATGTGAGTGTTGGATGAAATTTTTGACTAAGATTGATTATTTGGAGTATAATTTGAGTTTGAGAAGTGAAGAATTTTAATTGCGGCATTTTTCGAGCATAAAAGGCAAAATAGTCATTTTGCCACCCCAGGGGCAAAATTTGAATTTTTCACCACCCAACACTTATCCAGCACATGAATTTCACCCATTATTATTATGGATAATTGAGGAATTTTAAATGGTGGAGAGAGATTGCTTAATGGGTAAGTATGACACATGGACCAATGGAATGGTGACACATGGTAAATTTTTGTCCATTTAATATTTTCCTTTATAAAGCCAATTTGAACTCTTCCACATTAATTTTTATGGCTGGCCAAAGCAAGAACAAAGGAAGAAAAGAAAGAACAAAAACCCTAGAGTGAAAATTGAAGAGAAAATTGGTGGATTTCAAGTAATTAAGCAATCAAAGGTAAAATTTCTTGATTTTGACTTGTGATCTACCTTTCCCATACATTCTTTTGCATTTTCCATGGTTGAATCACATGATTTCATGATGAATCTCTTGCTGGTTGAACACTTAGAGAGAGATTTTGATGGTTGTTTTGGTTAGATTTTAAGATATTCTAGTGTTTTTAGTTGATTAGTGATGTGTAGCATGAAAATCAAGCAAGAAAATTCATGTTCTTCCATAACCCATCATTGACCGAATTTTCCATGTAGAATGTGAATGGTGGATTTGATTTTATTTCAAGTGAATTGGTTAGGAAATGATGAATTACGGTGAGAAAATCAAGTAGGAAAATTCATAGTATTGATGCACCCACCATGGCTGAAATTTCGAAGAGAAAATGTGAAGATGATTTTGCCATATTTCAAGTTATTTAATTTGTGTTTGATGATTTGGAGTATTGGGAGAAAAATGGAATTATTTGGAGTTGAATTGGACATATTGGCCAATTAATCGGGTGATAGATCGAATTAGGCCAATACCATTTTATTTAGGTACATAATTGAATTTATATTGAACACCGTATTTAGATAGTTACTCGAGTATTTCACATCCCATTTCATGCATTAGTATAAAGCCTGAATTGGTTTTACAATGGTTTAGCACAAATGTAGTAAATGGCTTATTGTGCATTATGTCTAGGTGGTGAGCTTTCTGGCAAAAGTAAAGAGATAGCACCCGAGGATCAAGAATCGGAGTACTTGGAATTCGATTTCCATTACAGTGAGTAACCTTACTATCATCTTAATTATCTAAAGTGGTTTTTATCCGATTTTGTGATTTTATGGAAAATGAGTTAAATGGTAAATCTTTGTGTTTTGTAATTAAAATGTGATTTAATGAAATGATTTTATAACATTGTCTTGAAATTGAATGATGGTTTGAAAATAGAGTAATTGGAGACTGTTTTCATGTGTTTTAAATTCATGGTTTGAATCGAATGGCTGATGACAATATTTGCATGAATGACTGAATTGGTATTTGTGTTGAAATATATGAACAGTGTATTTAGCCTTGAGAGGCTGGATTGTGATATAATTGCCATGTCATGCAGTTGAGATTTTATAGAATTGGTGGGTTTAGCTTGCTGCAGTGGGCGGATTTCGTGGACTAGCCTATTAGAGGGGCACGGTAACCCTGTTATATTCTTACTTCGGTCAAAGAGGTGTGTAGGGTAACTCCCGAGGTACAGCTTTAGAGTTCACTTCACACCAAATCACCACGTGAAGGTGAACTCAGCCAACGCCAAAGAACGACTATGTTTTGAAATTAAAAACATGATTTATGCGTACATGACTTTTTAACAGCCTTGGCGAACTCGGTTGGGATAGCCCTAGGCCAGGGTATCCTTGACAACCGATTATGAGAATGATTTTGGCACGAACCAAAGTTTTAAGAAATTCATAAGCCATGTTGATTACTTGATTTATATAAATTGATTTTATTTGGTTGAAATGAGTTGAAAGGTGATGAATTACAGTATGATGATCTATTTTAATCTGTCTCCATTTACTCAGCTTTAGATATTTTAGATGGTATTTGTTTACTCACTGAGATTATATAATCTCACCACCCTCATTTCCACCCATTTCAGGCTCAGGATAGTTGGTAAATAGCTCATTTAGTTGAGGGCTACAGTTGGATTTGCATCCTCAAAAACTGTAGGTTTACCGCTTTTGATACTTTTGATCGTTCGTGGGCCCACGTGTCACTATAAATTAAATCTTATGCTTTGGTTATCTGTATTACAGTATGTATGAATTTATTTAGCTTTTACGCTACAAAAATTATTTATCGGTAACTCTATAAATATTATTTTATAAGAAAATATAATATTTTATTGAATATTTTTATTATATTCAAATATTTATAGTTTCACTTTAAATGAATGTTTTAGACATTTAAACTTATTTTTTATTATGAAATATGTGTTTTCCACTCGTATACTACATTTTTAGCTGGTTTTGAGATTTTTGAGGAAAAATGACCAAATCATCCCTGTGAGAAAAAAATTATTTTTCTATTGTTTTGATTTGGAAATAGTTTATAATCTCTCAAAACATGATACTTAACAACTGTTGCTCATAGGGAAGGTGCGAAAACTGATATTAAAGCCTTTCAAGGTTCCGATTGGCATTCCTGGCAATGAATGTCTATCAGGACGTCGCGACGGTTGTCACGGGCTCGAAGGGAGTATCGGGTCGTGACACTAGATGTTGACACAATCTTCTTAGACTTGAAAGATGTTCTAACTTTTTTTCCTAGTTGGCAAGCATCACATTTTTTGTCACTTTCAAATTTTATATTTGGCAGCCCAACAACTAGATTTTTCTTAATTAGTTTTGACATGGTACGCAAGCTTACATGTCCTAGTCTCCTATGCCATAACCAACTATCACTATCAGCATTTGCAACTAAACATATTTCATCATTTATTTCAAGATCCTCAAGAAATATCACATACATATTTTTCAATCTCTTTCCTATAAATGAGACTTTGTTTGTTCCTATGTCAATTACTTCACACTTATTTGAATCAAAACATACTTTAAATCCTTTGTCACATAACTGACTAATGCTTAATAAATTATGCTTCAAACCCTTAACTAACAACACATGAATGATTTGAGTTTGGGAGTTCTTACCAACGGTACCTATCCCATAAATTCTACCTTTTGAATCATCACCAAAGGATATGGTACCTCCCTTTCTTTTGTCTAGCTAAGCAAATAACATTTCATCTCCTATCATGTGCCATAAGTAGCCATTGTCCATGCACCAAGGCTGCTTCTTCTTGAGTTGAGCTCTTGAATATGTCTCCTTTAAGTGCAGCTCAACCTAAAAAATAGTATTTCAGTTTTTCTTTATAGGTACCCATACTTTGATGGGTCTTTGCGTGTTAGTTACAATATAGGATCCTTTAGGGACCCAAACTTTTCTGATTTTCTGCACATTTGTTTTCTTAAAATAGTCATATGATAAATGACCATGTTTACCATAATTATAACATTTAGGTAGTGCATTAGTAAAATTTTTATTATAGTACACATCTCTTTTTGAAGATTCATTTTTCAAACATTTGAGAGCTGTGTTTTCATCAAGTAATTTTTGCAAAGCATCATACTTATTATCCAACTCTAATTTTAAAACTTCAAAGTCTATTTTTGAGTGTTCTAACTCAATTTGCAAGATATTTCTTTGCTTAAAAATAGAATTGAACTCTTGTCCCATTTTTTCCAAATCATTTTCAATAGATGCAGCCTTTCTCTTTAATGTTTTGTATTTTGGAAAAAGCTTTTCAAATTCATTACAGAGGCTGTCATATTCATCCTGTATATCATCAATGGAAATATCATAGGGGGATGAGGATACCTTGATTTCATCCTCTTGTGCCATCAAACAAATGTTTGCTCTTTCCTCAGATTTTTCATCTTCAGCTTCAGAAGTTGATGTGTCACTGTCAGACCATGCAGCAGCTACCATTGCTTTCTTGGATTTCTTATTTTTCTTTAGAGGCTCATCCTTCAGCAGTGGACACTCGAACTTGAAGTGACCAGGTTTCTTGCATTCGTAGCAGATCAGCTCCTTCTTTTTATTGTAGTCATTCTTATTTCTAATATTCCATGAAGCACTTTGATCCTTCTTAAACCCGTTTTAGCTAGTCTCCAATTTCTTCTCCCCATAAGCTTTCTGAATTTTCTTGCAACCAGAGCTAACTCTTCATCATCATCGGATGACAATTCTTCCAGCTCTTCCTCAAAAATGCTGGCTTTAAGTGTTATGTTCTTTTTCTTTTCCTATGCTTCTCTCCTATCTTCTTCTTCTTCTTCCTCTTTAAGCTCCAGCTCATGTGGGAGGAGTGAACCACAAATCTCATCTAAGGTAATCACATTTAGATCCTTTGCCACATGGATTGTAATTACTTTAGGCTTCTAATTTTTTGGTAGACTTCTAAGCAGTCTCTTTACTAATTCATGTTCAGGGATAGGCTTGCCTAGCTGACTTAATTTATTTGTGATGTTTGTAAACCTATCAAACATGCTGGTGATGTCTTCACCAGGCTCCATTTTGAACATTTCATAGTTATGTGTCAAGAGGGCAATTTTGGACTCCTTGACTTGAGAAGTCCCTTCATGGATTATTCTAAGTTTCTCCCACACTTGTTTAGCTGTTGTACAGCTTGAGACTTTGTTAAATTCAGTGGGGGTCAAGGCACAATGCAATGTGTTGATGGCCCTAAAGTTTACTTGAACTTTCTTAGTCTCATCCTTGATCCATTCAGACCTTGGCTTGGGCATCAACTCATTTGTCACCACATTCAAAGTTGAGGGCATGAAGGGTCCATCAGTTATGATGTCCCATATTTCATAGTCAATAGCTCTAATATAAATTGACATCATAGTTTTCTAATAAGTTTAATTAAAGCCATCATACGGAGGTGGTTTGTTTGTTGATTGTCCCTTAGCCACTACTGATTTTTAGAAAGCCATTTGGATCCTCTCTAGGGATGTTAACCCTTAAAACAAGGAACTAGCTCTGATACCACTTGTTGGTCCCAACAATATGTACTAGAGGGGGGGTGAATAGCACAAATCGGCTCTTGACAAGATAAAGAACTAATTTCCAGCACAAAGAAAATAAAAACAGAGTAGACAATGCATAGCAATTTAGAGTGGTTCGGTCCAAGACTTACATCCACTACCTTGATTATCCAACTAAGGATTTTCCCAACAAATCCACTAAGATTTGGTGAAATTCACAAGCTTTCACCAAGCTTTACAATGGCTTTTACAAGGCTCAGCCAAAACCTTTTTCACGGGCTAAACTAAAACCCAAATTGGTTTTTCCAAGGCTCAACCACAACCTACAACAATCAAGCTGTCCCAAGCTTGAATAACCCCTTAGAGTGACTTCCTCACTCTTAAGAATACAAGAAAAGTAGTAAAAGAAAGTACCTATGATCACTGGTTGATCTGAGTGGTACAAGATTGAATGCAAATTACAAATTCAAAGAATAGGCGTTTAAGTGCAGTGAATATTTTCTGGTTTTTCAACTCTTTATAGCTCAAATTTCATTCAAGGTTTCTAAAACCTTGTTTCTAATTGTTGGTAGACCCTTTTATACTTGAAGAAATATCTCTGATGGCAGTTTGATAGTTTTCTAGCTGTTAGAGACAGTTGAGATTTGGTTCTAGTCGTTACCCTGTCTTTTAGTGTAGATTTCAAACTTGCAGGAAGAATGCTCTTAGTTGACTACTCGATATCTTAGTTGACTAGGTTGTCTCTGTTTTTCAAACTCTTCTGCCCGCCTTTTCTCCAATTTGAATCTTGGCCAACCAACATTCTTCCTTATTCAACTAATGAGCTTTCTCCTTGTTAATCAGTCATGTCTCATTATTTTTATCTCCCTTTTTCTTTTAATATACACTTTGAAGGATTGATTTATTAATTTCATACATTAATTTTCCTGCACACTTAAGTAAAGGTATTAGACACAAATGAATGGGAATGTTTTACTATCATAAAAAACTAATGGAGTCAACACAAGCACCAAAATTCAAATTCAAAATAAGTTTGATCGTTGAAGGGAGCCAAAATGAAGAAATTCAAAATTCAAAGAATTTCTAACTAATTAGATGTTGTGTTAATCAGTGAAGGCTAAAGGAAGTGAAGCTCTAATTAGTTAAGGGGAGAGTTAACCAATTAGAGGAAGTCTGCTAAATATAGAACCTTGAAGACAGAGATCAATTAATTGGTTAGAGTCTCCTATAATCAGTTAGCGCAGAGTACACAGTAGCATGATAGTGTAAGGCAGAGAAGCTTTAATTAGTTAGAGTTACTTGTAACTAATTAGAAGAACTCTATTTGCCCATTTGAATTTAAACACTAGAGGATAAAATAATAGCTAGAATGGCATCAGAGTTGTCCCTAACGGCAAGAATCTATCTTGAACAGCAAAATCTGTCTCCCCAAGTATAAAAGGAAGCTTCAATGGTTAAGAAAGGTAAATTTGAAGCAAAAAGAGCCACTTTGAGCAAAAAGCCAGAAGAACCTTCATTAAAAACACTTGTTCTTCATTCTTATTCTTGAACAAGTGTTTGAGCTTGAGTTAATCTTTCTAGATTTTGTAAAGGTACCTAGGTGTACTTCTTTTTCTTTTTTGTCTTGGGAATGTGGAGTGTGGGAAGCACTTTAAAGTCATTGTAAAGGAGTAGACCTTAGGTTAGAAGCTCACCTTGTAAAAGCTTGGTGGAAGCTGTCAATTCCACTAGTATAGTGATGTTGGGTTAAAAATCCTTGATTGGGAAATATCAAGTGTCACGACCCGGAACCTCCCTCAGGCCCATGACAACCGTCGCGACGTCCCGATTGACACTAATTACCCAGAATGCCAATCAGAATCCCGCAAGGCTTACATATCAGTTTCTTGCCTTTCTTGTGAGCAATCGTTTTTAAATATTCCGTTTTAAACAATTACTAGTCATTTTTGGCTCAAGTAAATCAAAAGACAAAAATATATCATTTTTTATATAAAACAATATAAAATAGAAACATGTGTAAATAATCTTTTGTAACGTGAAAGTAAAATAAATTCATACATACAAAAATTTATAAAGTTATAATGTACAATAATAATTACAATGACAAGTGGCCCCTAAATACACAGTGTTGGTGATAGTAACTTACTGTCTGTGAGATAGAGGGGTCAACTGAAATCCTCGACAAAATCGGTATCTACAAGCTACCACAGGCCTGAAATATTTGGAAAGGAGGTGGGTGAGATTTTGCAATC
Organism: Theobroma cacao; assembly: GCF_000208745.1. NCBI lineage: Eukaryota > Viridiplantae > Streptophyta > Magnoliopsida > Malvales > Malvaceae > Theobroma > Theobroma cacao. The sequence continues at coordinate 9,811,207 of NC_030852.1, forward strand.
CCAATGAGTAAACAGACATTATCATAAATATCTAAAGGCGAGTAACATGGAACCAAGTTTAAACAACAAATTACAAACCATTTTATAAGGTTTTCAATTTATTTCTTAAATCATAAAATATTTGTAATTTACCAAAACAGTTGTTAAGGCTTCTGACTTTTATTAAAAATAGGGCTCAAGCCAAAACTAATCCTCGGGGATACCTTGGTCGAGGCATCTAACCGAGTCCGCCAAGGTTGTTAAGATATTTACATGTGAAACACATTTTTTTTTTAAAACAAGTCGTTCCTTGGCGTTGGCCGAGTTACACATTCACGTGGGGGTTCGACGTGAAGTGAGCTCTAATACTACCTCGAGAGTTACCCTCCTCGCCTCTACAATCGGAGTAATTATGTAATCGGGTTTACCGTGCCCCTCTAATAGGCAGTCCACGGAAACCCGTCACTGCAGTGACTAACCCACCAATTTTAATAAAATTTTGACAGTATAACGTGGCTTTTATTTATTTACCCAGCCTGCATAGTAAAAAAAGCTTACATTTATTCCCAATGCAATTATAAAATATAGCCACATATACTTATATATCATAAGCCATTCATAGTAAAATATATATATTTCAAAATAATTGACAGCCTCCAATTACTCAATTTCATAATCAACACAATATATTTTTATTTGTCACATTTATTTCTAAAACATCAAAAATCCCATTTTAATCTCATTTTCGTTTCATAAAATACATAAAGAGTATTTAAAAATAAACTCTAGATAATTTACAATAATAATAGGTTTACTCACCGTTTGTACAAATTAACTGATTTTTAGGTGCCCCGATCACTGTTCGTCGGGTACGACTTCCTTGCCTTTACCAGAAGGCTCTCCTCCTAAACACATTGCAAAATTTACCCAATTCACCACATTGATGTTAAATCACTATATAATTGACTTAAATCCTATACTAATGCATGGTATGAAATGCAATAGCCTAAAACGGCTTAAACGCGGTATTAACCTATTTTTGGTACTTTATCTGTTAAATTGCTAACGCGCTCCATTTTAGCTCTAAATTGTCCCATTTTCTCTCCAACATTTCTGACCATTAAATATCAGCCAATAACCTTCTAAAATCACAAAAATCAGCTCACCTTCCTCCTTGGAAAATTCAGCAAAAAATGGGATATTTACTCGGTTAATTTTTCACTTTGTTTTTCTATCACATTTAACCATTTTTCATCATTTTCTCTTCATTTCTCTTAGAATAAAAATCAGTTCATCATCATTGTACATCAATGCATATTTGGCCAAGGGTGGGTATTGTGAAAATTTCATGCTTTCTTGCCCAATTTAATTTTTATACACATTTAACTAACTAAAACTACCAATTTAACTAAAAATCAAAACCTAAAAATTCCATAATCTCTCCCCTAGAATTTCGGCCAGCCCTTGGTTTCACTTTTTGATCTCTCTCCTCAAGCATGCTTAATGGAAATAAAGGCATAGGAAAGGTAGAAATCAAGCTAAAATAAAAAAATCTTAACATTAGACGCGTAAACAGATGAAAAACGCGATTTCCCCTTTGAATTTTCTAGTTTTCCTTTGTTTTTCTCTTTTCTTCCTTTCCTCTCTATTTTCTCTCTTGTTCTTTCCTTATGGCCAGCCAGCACTTAATATGGGGTTTAAATGGGCTGACTTTTCATTAAAATAATATTAAATCATTAAAAAGTGCCACGTGTCACTTTCCCATTGGCCCGTTTTTAAAATTTCATCCATTTGTTTCCAAAATTTCACCATACACTTGTCCACATATCCATAGCTTAGATAAAATTCTCAGACTTATCCAAAGTCTTGGTGGAGTAATTTTTGAAATTTACACTTTTGCCCCTGTAAAAGTGAAAAATTACATTTTTGCCCAAAAAATTGAAAAATTGCCCATAGACATATTTTTCATCCCTTATACTCATACCATTCCCCAATTTGTCAAATTTGATCTAAATTCTCTCAAAATCTCAAATTTTGTCTGCGGGTGGTAAAATTACGATTTTGCCCCTAAACATCAAAATTTCTAATTTTACCCCAAATGAACCCTCGAACTTCGAACAATCATTTTTTATCATTCTTGGACTATAAAATATTAAATTTCATCCTACGATTCCTATTTGAACTAGTTCAAGGTTAAATCAACTCAGGTGTACCGTTAGGTACAATATCGGGTTTTGTCTATTGTTAGGACTTTCCTAGCGTAATAGCATGCTACTCAGTGCATGTATGTCATGACATATATTTATAGGGTCGGGTTTTACATGAAGGTAGTGGATGTAGGTCAAAGGGACCGAACCACTATAAATACTCTTGCATTGTCTATTTTTCTTTACCTTTCCTTACTTAGTGTCTTCTAATTCTGACAAGTTTTAAACCCTACTTCTTTTAGCTGATTAAGAGCTCTACAAGCTCAAAAGTGCATACTTTAAAATTCTTTTATACTATTCATCCCTCTCTAGCACTTCAATGGGACCAACAACTTTTGGTTGTTTGTCACTTTTGAAGCAGAAAAATGTTTAAAGTCTAAAAGGGGTCAAAATATGAAATTTTTATAGAACAATCTTTTGGAAATGAAAGATAACGATAATGATTCCTTTGATATTTAGATGACCATAAATAATTCTTTCATAATTTTTGGAGTACGTTTGCTATGATAAATGGGAACCGCAAATTTGATTTCAGTTGAACATTTTAAATTTTGTTCATGAAACCAAAATTTAGATTGTTATCCTTTTGGATTTTGAATTTTTTGATATTTTTATTGAATCCAAATGGGGGGTTGTTTGCTTATTTACGTTAAATATTTTAAGTAAATGAAGAGTTAAAAAAGAAAGAAGTAAAAATGAGGACTACTTTCATTTTTACTCTCTATTGACTTAAATGGTATTTAATGTACATCAAGTATTGAATTGAGCTGTAAGAGTGCCCAATTGTTGAGGTGACTAGGGCTTTATGGTTAAATGCATGTGGATGCATCACACATAATATTATGTGCTATCGTGGTACCTTGAATTGCTATGTTTAGGCTTAGATGAGCATGCCTAGGCTAGTACATAAATTACGTACATTAAAAATTGTGAATATGTTATGTTTTTGGGAAGCATGAGTTATTAGATACTTTGATGTGTTCATGCCTAAATGAGAATGCCTAGGGCAATATACTAATAATATGTGTTAAATAGTCATGTATATTGTGTTGTGAGCCATGTGTTGGCATTGAGATTGAACAAAGATTATTCATAGATATGGGTATATGATGAGTAATTGTGGTGAATCATTGTAATGTTTTAATTGTTGAATATGAATATGTGAATAATAAGGTGAGGATGCCTAAGTACGAAAGACATCTATGTGTATGATGCTAGAGAGCTAGATTTAACGATGTGAGTTATGATTGATGAGTCATAGAGCCATCAATGGTCGTACGTGACTATGTTTCGTCTGAGGGGTAATTTTGAACATTGTTTCAATGTTGAGGATTGAGTGGCATCTATCCCCCTATAATTATGTTAATGATACCACCCCTTGGGAGATTACTTCGGATGATGATTATATTGTGATGCCACCCACTGAGACTACTCCGGGTGTGAGCATGTCTACGATACCATCTATTGGAATATTACTCCGGATAATGATTATGTTGATGATACCATCCATTGGGAGATTACTCTGAATGTTGATTACGTTGATGACACCATCCATTGGGAGATTACACCAGATGATGATTACATTGATGACTTCATTCGTCAAGAGATTACTTTAGATGATGACTTGACTTTTTGCTGGTTGCTACGGCATTGTGCATGAATTAATTTTGTTGGCCGGCCACCTGACATGATTTGATGGTGTCTGGGGAAAAGCACTCATTAATTGTGAAATTTATTCGCTAATGGAAAGGTAAGCCTTGAAATATAACTCGTGATTCGGAGGCATATACTTAGTTTATTACTGAATATGGGTATGCCGTTGGAGATGAGATCACGGCAAAACGCAGTTGAAGTGACGTGCATGTAGGATATTAGTATGATCCTTATAATCCTATCTTTGAGACATGATTGATGAATAGCCATGTAGGCTTTGATATATGTTTGTCCTTATTATTGATTTTATAATGTTTAAATTATGCTGTGTTTAGCATCCCCATCTCACTAAGTATTAGATGACTCACCCAGTTTGTGTACCATGTGCAGATAATTGATGCCACCGATCTGTGTGTGGCTTAACATCATCATTTGGAAAGTTGAATTTTGGCATCTAGTAGGTTTTCCACGTAATGTTTCACTTTGCTGATATCGTTCCACATTAGCTTTCACATTTGGATTAAAGTTTAGTAAATGTTGTATTCGGATATTGTAGGCACTAAGTGCCACGCGTTATTATGTTAAAAGAAGGGTTGTGTGGTATAAACCCGATGATTGGCCTATGTGCAGCCTTATGAACCCTGTAATTAATGAGATTGTGATATAAAATTAAATGTGTTTGCTTATGATATCCACGAATGGTATACAAAACAGATGAAATCCTAAGGCTTGCTCAGGTCTCGTGAGTTTCACCTATTAGACTTGTGCGTCGGTCACGGACCCTTGGTTTAGGTCGTGACATGTGTAATGCTTACTTTTAACCAACTTGAACTTTTCAACAAGTTTGAAATGACAAAACAAGACTATTCAAGTGATTTAAAACGAATAGTATGAAATCATTTTCATAAGGCATGAATATTTATTCCTATCACACAACATTCATTACAATCAATTCATAAAATAAAAATTTTGAAAGAATCATCTTAGGTATTTTCAAAATTTACTCACTTACGATTAAGACTAGTTTCTAATTCAAACCCATGCTAGAAACCCATAAATCCTTTATCCATACCTTAAATGAGCTTGATGCTTGGAAACCTCAAGACCCTTAAGCTTTACTCATAAACAGAAAAATCTGGGCCATAACATATATTTTCAGAAGCTAAAAATCAACATTTAAAGTTTCCAAAACATAGAATGCCATCGTTATCGCTTAAACTCAAAACCAAGCTTTTTAATCATCAAAGATGAAGATTTGCCTAAAAAATAGGTTGAGAGAGCTTAAGTTGAGAGAAATACCTTAGAAAAATGGTTTACGGTTGAAAACCCTAAAAAATATGAGGTATTTATGGTTTTGAGTGTGAAAATATAATTTTGATTTTTTTATTTTTCTGAAAATGACAAAATGTGTCGATACATTTGGACCATGCATCGATATATTTGGTTCTGAAAAAATTGTATTGATACATGACCATATGTATTGATACATTATAAACATGTATCGATACATTTGAAACAGAATGTAGTTTCTAAGATAAATTATCTATAAAATCTATCCAGCTTATTTACATTAAATACCATTTAAGTAAATGTCTTCGTTTTTACTTAAGATATTTAATGTAAAAAGCAAACAACCCCCCATTTGGATTCAATAAAAATATGAAAAAAATCAAAATCCAAAAGAATCAAAATATAAATTTTGGTTTTAAGAACAAAATCGAAATTGTTTGACTGAAATGAAATTTGTTGCTCCTATTTATCATAGCAAACGTACTTCAAAAATTATGAAAAAATCATTTTTGGTCATCTAAATATCAAAGGAATCATTACTACCATTTTTTACTTCCAAAAGATTGTTCTATAAAAATCACACATTTTAGCCCTTCCCAAACTTAGAAAAGAAAATTTTATACTTCAAAAGTGACAGACAACCAAAAGTGCCAATGAATTCGTTTGAAGGTTAAAACTAAGTTTGATATTCAAAATATGTAATCGATATGCTCACCTAAGGACTTCCTAACTTATCCTCTTAGGTGGGATTTCACATCAGCCAGTTCATAATGGCTAGAATCTGTCTCAACGGCTAGATTTGAGTTTCCAAGTATAAAAGGGTCCTCCAATGGTTAAAGATAGGAAAGAGAAGCAACCAAGACCATATTGTGAGAAAAAAAGTAAAAGAATTTTATTTTACACACTTGCTTTTCACATTCCTATTTTGTTAAAATGTTTTGAGCTTAATTGTCTACATCTTAGATCAATAAAGGTCATCACTTGTATTTTTTTTTCTTCTTAATTCTTGGTTGATTAGAGGGTGCAAAGCACTCTAAGATTTATTGTAAGGGATTAGAGTTTGGGTTAGAAGCTCACCTTGTAAAAGCTTGGTGGAAGTTGTCAATTCCATTGGTTTAGTGAAGTTGGATTGAAAATCCTTGATTGGGACATCAATGTAGTGGATGCAGGTCAAAGGAATCGAACCACTATAAATATTTGTGTTTTGTCCACTTCTCTCTACCTTGTCCTTACTTGGTGCCTTTTAACCTTAACAAGTTTTAAACTTTCCATTTCATATTTTACAAAATGCTTTTCAATCTTAAGAGCTGACTTCAAAATATTTTGTAAGTGCTATTCACCCCTCTCTACCATTCCATTGGGACCAACAAAGCATAACCTTTACAACCAAGTATTTTCAAGGCTTAAAATTAACCTTTACAATAGTTTTTTAAAGGATCAGACTCAACCCCTTTACCATTTAGTTCAGTTAAGGTATAACCTATCACATCCCATTTCCTAAAAAGATCGTGATTAGTGCATGGACCTTAACGGGTATGGCTTGTTAGGCCCAAGCAAGCTGCTTAACTTCAATCAATCATCAATCACATATAAGCATAGATAAAATGTAAATATAAGCATCCATGCATAGGCGCAAGTGCATAATTATGGACTTCTCAACATAAAAGGTGTACACGGTTCATTCATAAAATACACACCTAGTACATTTAACATAAAATCTGTAAAGGCATCTCAAATGCTCATATAAGCTCACAGACCATCATTCATAGTATTCACATAATCTCATGAAAATAAATTGCCATTCCATGGCTCAACATTCTTAATATTCACATATTAACATAAAAGGAACTTGCCACACAGTGGCTTAACATTCTAGTTCAAACAATTATTTATAAACGAAATAAATGACCGACTCGTTAGTGAAACATGACTCGACCCACTAGGCATCAAGTGGTTGGTAGACACCTACTAATGAAGGATGAACGGATCACGTGTCCGTGACACTAGCTGCTAGCAAAAGAGTGATATCCTTTAACTACAACAAAAAATATAAGGAAAAATAACATGTGAATCACAAAGACTTCAAGTGGATATGAGAAGGGGACAAGTGTGAGACCTCGACCTCTATAGGCTTGTAACTAGGCATAGACGCAATAACACGGGCTAGGGGTAATTTCGTCATTTCCTTAGTAAGCCCCTAAAAGTAAGTTTTAAATAATATTAAGGTCTAAGTAGGCCTAAGGCATAAATGAATGATGAAAATATGGGTAAAATGGAAAAGGAAATAAAAATGATGATGATTTCCACGGTAGGGGAAAAATGGTCATTTTTCACCTTGAGTCAAAATTTTTAAGTTTTCATGAACCCCGAGCATTTCTAGACCATTATGGACCTTGTCCTAGTGTCAAAAGAGTAAAAAGATTGCATAAAGGATTGGAGGAGAACAAGTTGACTTGTGAGGGCATTTTGGTAATTTAAATGGAGTGGATAAGCTTGGGCTATAAATATATCTTTCTTCCAACAGCTTCTTCTTCTTCTTCCTTCTTCTCTTTCACATTACTTCCATCCTCCATGGAAGCTTGATATGAACCTCCATAACCTCCCTCAAAATAGCTATACTTTTCATGCTTTTGGTGCACTCTTTCATAAACCCTTGTTCTTTTCCACTCTCTCTTTAAAACCCTTGAAAAATCTTATTTTCATACTCTCTCTCACTAGTTAGGTGTTTTAGAGAGAGAAAGAGGAAGTTTTATTAATAGCTTGAAAGTTTTTGGAAAGAATTTCAAGCACAAAGCTACCAAGGTGAGTAGTACACTAGAATTGAGTTTTAGTGTTGAAAATGATTAGTGTTTAGACTTGGGGGTGATTTGGTAGTTGGGGTTGTTCATTCACTTTAGAGTGATTAGGATGGTGAACATAGATGGCCACTTAAATGGCAAATGGAAGCTAGCTAAGAAAAAGCTTTTAGAATTCATAAGCATGTGAATTGACTTAATGGTGATGCTAATGTGATGATAGGTTCTAACGAAGCCCCATCTCCCCATTTGGACAATTAGAGAAGTAGAGTCGACTAAAGGTTCAACAAGATACTAGTGAGTGAACTTGCATTTCAAAACTGTTTTGGGATTGTGAATGTATTTGCATAATGCTTTTGAATGAGTTTATTCAACTTTTCTTAAAAATGGGTACCTTGGGAACATGCTTTTGATTACTGTCTTTATAGATTACATGTAGCTATTATGGATTCTTGGTCAATGTCATTATGTCGATATACATATATGTTGTGCATTGATGGCTGACATTGTGTGATAATGATAACCGTGCGTGTGCACGATGTGGGGGAATGCACATGTCGATGATGACGGTGGTGAGGGTGTTGGATTGTAAAGCCCGACCTTATAAAATACTTGTCATGATATACATGTGATGGATAGCATGTTTGCATGCTAGGAGAGTCTCGAAAAATTTATAAAAGTCGGTATTGTACCTAGAGGTACAACAAAGTTGATTTAAGCCTCGAACTAGATCAAATAGAGATTTTAGGGTGAAATTGAAAATTTTACAGTCCAGGAATGATTTAAAATGGTGATTTGGAGTTCGAGGATCAATTTGGAGTCAAATAAAAAATTTTACTATTTAGGGGCAAAATGGTAATTTTGCCACTTTAGGACAAAATGGGAAAATTTTGAAAGATTTTGATAACATTTGACTTATTGGAGTATGATTTGAGTTTGAGAAGTGAAAAATTGTAATCCCAGTATTTTTCGGAGCATAAGGGTAAAATGGTAATTTTACCACCCCTAGTGGCAAAATTGTAATTTTACACCACCAACACTTGTCATGCTCATAGAATTCATCCATTGACTTTTTATGTTATGGATAAGTGAGAAAATATATGTGGTGGAAATAAAAAGTTTAAATTTTTAAAGTTTTAAAAATGGACCAATAATAAAATGACACTTGTCAAGCTTAGAATATTTTATTATTTCCTTTAAAAATCAGCCTATAAACCTCTCACTTCTCTCCAAATATTCGGCCAAGCAAGGAAAAGAGGGAAACAAAGAAAGAACAAACCCTAGGTGGAGAATTTCAATAGAAAAAGTGTGAAAAATCAAGGAAAACAAGTGAAAAAGGTAGGATTTCTCAATTTAAACTTGAAATCTATTTTCCTTAAGCACTTCTCCTTATTTTCCATGCTTAAATTACATGTTTTTATGATGAATTGTTGGCTGATCAAAATGGGTTAGGAGAGAGAAAGTTGTTAGATTAATTTGATTTTAAGTTATGTTAGTGTTTTTAGTTAGTTTAGCATATTTAGAAACAAAACAACAAGAAAAGAATTTATTTTCTCCCACAACCATTAATGGCTGAATTTACCATGTAGTGAGTGAGGATGAGTTTGATTTTATTCTAGGAGAATTGGTTAAGGAATAATGAATTATGAGCCTAGAAAAATAATGAGAATTTTCGGAGCAAAAATACGAATTTTTACCCACTAGGGGTATTTTCGTAATTTGCTATTGGGACTGATAATTTGCATCACACTGAGGGACATTAAGTTAATTTGGGTGCAATTGAGGTATAGAAACTGAAAA
>NC_030852.1:9821733-9856485 GCF_000208745.1 Theobroma cacao
TATGAATTATTTTATGCTAATCTATTTTATCTGTCTCCATTTACTCAGCTTTAGATATTTTAGATGATATTTGTTTACTCACTGGGATTATATAATCTCACCACCCTCACTTCCACCCATTTCGGGTTCAGGATAGTCTATAGATAGCACATTTCGTTGAGGACTAGCATTGGATTTGCATTTTCCAAACTGTAGGTTCACAGTCTTTCTTACTTTTGGTTATTCGAGGGCCCACTTGTTACTGTAAATTAAATTAAATACTCTGGCTTACTGTATTACAGTATATATGAATTTATTTTGCTTTTATGCTGTAAGAATTATTTACATAATGTTCTAAAAATATTGTTTTATGAGAAAATCAAATATTTTATTCAATATTTTTATTTTATTCTAATAGTCATAATTTCATTTTAAACAAATGTTTTAGACATCCAAATTTATTTTTGATTATGAAATATGTGTTTTGCACCCGTATACTACATTATTAGCTGGTTTCGAAATTTTTAGGGAAAAATGACTAAAATACCCCTGTGAGACGAAAATTATTTTTTTTATTGTTTTGGTTTGGGAATAGTTTAAAATCTTTTAGAACGTGATATTTGGCAACGGTTACTCACAGGGGAAATGAGAAACTGATATTAAAGCCTTGCGGGGTTCCGATTGGTATTTCGGGTAATGAGTGTCTATCGGGACACCGCGACGGTCGTCACGGGCTCGAGGGGAGTACCGGGTTGTGACATGGATGATGAAAGTGACCGTGTGCACGATGTGGGGGGATGTACATGATGGCACTAATTGTGAACGATGTGGGGGCATGGACACGATGACTCCGACTATGTGCACGATGTGGGGGGATGCACATGAACTGGATGAGATGATAGTGGTATTGGTATTTATCCATGTATGTATATGTATATATGTTTAGAGAATGAAAACTCATGAATATGGTTTATGGTTGAAATGCATATGAATTCGGCATGTTGAACTTTGAAAATCTTTATGTGTTTCATGTTGATTTTATCATTTTAGCTAGATGGCCTTTTTCTTGAAAGAACAAAAATATTTCTTGGTGCTCTGTTTCTCACTGCAGTGAGAAACTCTAAGGTTTGAGGGATTCACCAGACTTGGTTCTCACTACAGCGAGAAACTCTCTGTTTGGCCAGTCAAATTTTGCTGCAGCGAGAAACTTTCTGTCCCACTTGGCTACCTTGTTGATTTTTGCCACATTTTCCACCCCTTTAACACCATAGTGGATCATTGACTTCCAACATCAAGGAATTAATTAACTAAGTCAGAAATGAGGGGTTTAAAGAGAAACCCTCGGCCAGTTGAGAAAACCCTTGTCTCACTAAAAATATGAGCCAAACTTCTTTGCAATGAGAATGCCTTTCCTCTGCAACGAGGACCCGGTGTTTATTTGACCTGATTCACATGAATGCTATTAAAGTTTTCACTCTCCAAATCCTTTGTTGAGCATGGACCCTTTTCATAAAGTGATTTACTCATGTGGGGTTTACATGAGGGGTTTTAATAAGAACTAAAACAAATTGCATTGTTTTGAAAAATGAATGCATCATGATTTCGTTAAACATTCCTTAGTGTTTGCTTGTTCCCTTCTTGTTCACTTACTGGGTTTATACTCGCCATTTTCAACTTCATGTTTTTAGATCAAGAGGCAGTCGGTAACTAGGTCGAGGTGTCCTCATAGACTTGTATCCATCTTCTGGTAGGTATCAATGGCATTCAGTAGTTGCACCTTCGCTATAGTTGCTCCGCTGGAAGTCTAAAGTCCTTTTTGTTGAACACACGTGCCCTGATGTAAATTGTTAAGACGTGTATATGTCTTAAGCAATAAATGTTTATATTGTTTAATGTTGCCACTATGTAATGGCACGGATGACATTATTGTGAATCATATAAATGTGAATATATGGTATCGATAGAAAAGTTTTGACATACTCGTTAGTAAGAATTACGAAATACAGTGGCAAGAACAAATGATGAAATCGATGAATGGAGTCACATAGATAGGCTTGCTTGGGCTTAGGGGGCTATGTCCATTGGGCCCATGCACCGATCATGGCCTGAAAATTAGGTTGTGACAATAAGGTAGGGGATAAGAGGATTTCATAAACATGCACTTGTAATCTCATGCCCTTCGTAAACAATTTAATCATAAAGTTCATGAAACATTGTATTTAATGCATTTTAGAAGCCTCTTTACCTTTGAAATTCTCATCAAATTCAATTAACAACCATTTCTACAATGAATCTATCAATACATTCTCAGATGTATCGACCCTTTCAAGAATCTATCGATACATTAGTGAAATGTATCGATGCATTTCGCACAGAAAGCCTCCTGAAAGGTACCATTTAGAATGTATCGATACATGCTCCGTATGTATTGATACTTTGAACACAAAATCTTAATTTTTGGGTAAAATTTAGCATCTTTGTCATTCCTTAAGTCCCTTTATGACTAGGGAGACTACCTTTAATGCTCAACTCATTCCATCAAATTTATTCCTATGCCAACATAGTGTAATACTCATATAAGCTCGGCATACAACATTTCATGAATGCGTAACAACTATATCATCCCATTAACATTAAAATGCCTCTTTCAAATATCATAAATCATACAATGTGATGGTTTGTCCCCCATCAACCTTACGTTGGCAATATACAATCTCATTACACCTCAAAAGTTTATGATGCATAATAGGAGTGAAGTCATCACTTACACCCAGTAAGAGTGGACTCAATCACACTCATTGCATTCCCATACCCATAGCATTAAGTATGTGGAAAGTCCATCACATACATGCTTATTTATCTCATAAAATATATAGAAAATACATCATATACATAATCACATTTCATTCATCATGTTTTCCTTAGCATCTACTGTAGTATGTGGCATATACATCATATACGTAATCTCATGGCATTTATCATGCATACTAAATAACCTCATATAGTATATGAAATTTACTTCATATACACAATCGTATAGTATTTATCATGCATACTTAATCATCTCATATGGTATGTGGAATTTATATCATATACATAATTTTATGACATTCATCATACCAAATATGCACATAATAGCATCTATAAATAAACATCCAATATCTCGTACCCATAGTAGTCCAAAGACTGAAGTAATCAAGTGGACTTCAAACGTAAGGTGCTTGTCCCCCCTTGTTGAAAACTAATACATAGTAGAATATTAACATACATAGTAAATTCATAAACATTTTGAAGACCATTGTGTCAATCATATTACATTCACTAACAATTTATTTTCTTAGAAAATAATTTTCATTCTTGAAACACAAATCTTTTGATAAACCATTTGAGAGATATCATTTCAATGTACATAAATAATCTTTTTCATAGAAATCATGCTAGCTTTACATATCAAAATAATTTGAAAGTGGTGTATCCACTTACCTAGTTGGAGATTCGATTCCTAGCTCGAATCACAACTCTGTTTTGGTGAATTCCATGGAGTTTTCAAGCGTTCCTATCACACAATATTCATTACAATGAATTCCTAAAATAAAAATCTTGAAATAATCATTCTAGGCACTTTCAAAATTTACTCACTTATAACTAAGACTAGTTTCTAATTAAAACCCAAGCTAAAAACCCATAAATCCTTTATCCATACCTTAAGTGAGCTTAGATGCTTAAAAACCTCAATACGCTTACGCTTTACTGATAAACAGAAAAATTTGGACCATAAAAATATATTTTCAAAAGCTAAAAATCAAAATTTAAAGTTTTCAAAGCATAAAAATGTCATTTTTATCGTTTAAACTCAAAACCAAGCTTCATAATTATCAAAGATGAAGATTTGCATGAAAATAAGGTTGAAAGAGCTTAAATTGAGAGAAATACTTTAGAAAAATGGCTGAGGGTTGAAAATCCTCGAAAAATGTAAGGTATTAATAGTTTTGAGTGTTAAAAACATTTTTGCCCCTTTCATTTTTCTGGAAATAGCAAAATGTATCGATATATTTAGTCCATGTATTGATATATTTGGTTTTGAAAGAATTGTATCAGTACATTATGAACATGCATCGATGCATGGCCATATGTATTGATACATCATGAACATGAACTAATACATTTGAAGCAAAATGCATTTTTTGAGACAAATTATCTATAAAACCTGCCCAGCTTATTCTCACTGGTGCTTTAACTCCAATTCACTCAATTTCGCCACTTAGCAAATGGACAGCATTTTCACTCCCATTATAGTCAGCATTTAAAAAATGAACATTTTTCATTATTCATACAATCATTCACTATTTCTAAACCAAATCCTTGCTTTTAGAACATCTCTAGACTATTCACATCAACTATTTTAAATCTTCACAAATTCTTCACAAATAATTTAAATCTCTCCTTAGTTGCGAATATGGTTCATTTCAAACCCAAAAATTCCAACAACTTCCAGTCCAAATAATCACCAAAGCTAAAACATGAATTTTCAATTATTAAACTGTTTAAATTGGAAAACAATGGGTAGAAAGCTTCAAATTTACCATTATAACGACTTCCCAAGCTCAAAATCACTTCTGTAAGCTTTAAAATCCAAATGGGGGATGAAGGTTTTAAGAGAGAGGTGTCAGGGTTCTGTGTTTAGGAGCTTTGGCAAACGAGCGGATTGCCCAATGCCTTTTATATTTTTTTGCCAATTTGCATGCATGTATTGTTACATTTAGTAATGTATCGATACATTTCCATGGGTTACCTTTAATTCTATTGATACATGAGGTATTGTATTGATACATTTTTTTTAAATCCCCTCCAAATATATCGATACAGGAGACATTGTATCGATACTTTTTAAATAGGATGCTCTCTGGCCCAAATCTATCGATACATTTGGATAATGTATTGATAGAAATCGCATTCACTATAGTTTTCTTCAATTCTATCGATACATGAGGTGATGTATCGATACATATTTCCCAAAATGCCCATTTTGTGTTCTTCCTGCCTTCAATGTATTGATACATTAGGCCATGTACCGATACTTCTTATCCAAAATGCACTTTTCCAACACTTAGAGCTTTCCTAGCTAAAATTTCAAACTCTCATTTCCTTTCCGACTTACATTCTCATCTGAATTATCAAGACATAAACTCATTATATAGGTCAAATTCTCAATTATGCACTATGTCTCATGGTATATCAATTAAACATAACATAATTGACTTAAACATCACATTCATCTAAGTGCCAAACAATGCACCATATCATTCATGTGCCAAACATATGGACAACAATATTTTGAGCTTTCACATGCTCATACAACACATAATCATCCTTTATGGACATAGGTATATCGTTAATCTCATTAACACATATACTATCATATATATCAACCACTTAAGGTTCAAATTAGCCCATCTATCAGCTTAACCATCATACCTATTTAACATTGAAAATCGGGGGTGTTACAATGCATACATGGTTAAAAAGTTGGAAGAACATTGTTAGTGTAGTAAGCTCAATGCAATAAATACCAAAAGGGAGTGAATTGGTTTTTTTAAAATTTTTTTTGCAAGCTTAATAAAATAACCCGTTTTTGAAAAACAAATTATCTTCTTGTGTCAAAAGCAAAGCAAGTGATTTTTCTTGAAAGCAAATATCAATAATAAATCACAAAGCACAAAAGTAAATCAAGGCATAAGTATTTTTATAGAGGTTCGGCATTCTCAAATGCTTATGTCTTCTCCCTTGGCTCACCAAAGAGTTTCAAATCAACCAAGGAATCTTGCCTTGTAATGAGATCAAGATATAGCCCTCACAATCGACATTTTCATGGGATCAAGCGATAACCCTTACAACTGCTTTTTCATGAGATGTAATACCTCGTACTTTGATATGGTGGCTAATAAAGCTTATCGGATGCCAATTGAGGTCAATTAGAATGTTTAAAAGTGATGAAGGGTGAAAGGAATAGTTTGGAATAAAATATCTCGCATACGAAGAAATAACAATTGAATAATAATATTTTTATTAGGGATGAATGTGAAACCTTGACATTCATAGACATGTAGCCGATGTAGACACGTTGACGTAGATTAGGAGTAATCTTGTCATTTTCCTTGGTGAGCTCCTAGAAGTGGGTTTTTTAACTATTATTAAGGTCTAAGTAGGCCTAAGAAATAAATGAATGAGGTATATAATAATGAAATGAATGAAGAAAATTGAAATAATGATAATTTCCATAATAGGGGCAAAATGGTCATTTTAGGTCTCGGGTTTAAATTTTTAAGTTTTCATGAACTCGAATACCCCAAGTCTATTGTGAATCTTGTCTTAGTGTGAAAAAGAGTAAAAAGTCTGAACCAAAGGAAAGAAGAAGGTAAAGTCAACTATGCAATGGCATTTTTGTAAATAAGTGGAACTTTAGTCAACTTTAAGCATAAATATGTAAATCTCTAGCATTTTCTCCTCACTTCCAATAGCTTCTTCTTATTCTTCCCATTTTTCTTCTCCATTTCACGTTTTCCATCTCTCATGGAAGCTTCCCTTGAAACCTCCATGATTTTCTCATGGTAACCCCAAATCTTATGTTTTGATATGTACCTTGTCATAGGATTTTTCATGTTCTTTTACTTCTACACCTCAAGAACCCTCAAAAGTCTTTCCTCAATACTTTCTCTCCCTAGCTGTACGTTTTAGAGAGAGAAAAAGATACTTTTCATAATAGCATGAAAACTCTTAAAAAGGAATTCAACTACAAGACCAACAAGGTGAACAGTGAGTTAAGTTTGATTTAGAAAATAGCTTTTGGAATAATATTCATGTCAATTGAGTTGGTTGTGATGTTATTGTGTGTGATAGGTCCCAACGAGACCCCACATCTCCACTTGGAGCATTAGTGGAAGTTGGAGTCGATTAAAGAATCAACAAAGACAAGTGAGTGAACTTGCATCTAAATTATTTTGGGAAATGCATAGGTGTTTGAATGAATCATTTGAAAATTTTATTTATTTTTACTTTATAATATACTTGGGAAACAAGCCCTTGATGAAATGTTCTTTTATTATGAAATGTGCAATGTGATTAGTTCATGTGTTCCTACATTATGTTGATGTGTATGGTATGCATTAAATGTATTAATGTGTGATAATTATAACCGTGCGTGTGCGGTGTGGGAGTGCATATGACGGTGTTGGTAGTGTGCAGTGTGGGAGTGCACACGTCGATGATTGATGCCATGTGTGGTCTGGGAAAGCACATGATGCTGATGATGATATTGTAATGTGCGGTGTGGGAGAGCACATGATGCTGATGATGATATTGTAATGTGCGGTGTGGGAGAGCACATGATGCTGATGATGATATTGTAATGTGCGGTGTGGGAGTGCACATGATGACCTAGCTATGTGCTGTGTAGGAGTGCACATGAGTTGAGGGAAGGTTGGGGTGATGCCGGTAGTTGTATATATGTTTATAAATGTTATATATAGAGAGAGGTTATAGAAAATATATTGTGATTGCATTGAATATTGAATGTTAAAATTTGACAAATGCTTTCCAATTGATTTTCACTGCAGCAAAAATGGATTTCGTTGCGACAAGAATTCTTTTAATTTCATTGCCCTATTTTTCACTGTAGCGAAATTTATTCTCGCTGCAGCGAGAAACTCTCGAGTGCTTAGGGCTCAACACAGCCTTAGTTTTCGCTGCAGCGAAATTGCATTCTCGCTACAGTGAGAAACTCTCGGGTGGTTGGGGTAAAATGTCAGCCTGGTTTTTGCTGCAACAAATTACATTCTCGTTGCAGCGAGAAACTCTCGATTGGTGGTTCAAAACTTTTGCCCTGAATTTCGTTGCAACGAGATTCCCTCTACCATGCTTGCCTTGCTTGGATTCTGTTGTAGTTTTCACTCTTTTCAACTTCATGGTTGATCATAGATCCTTCAACATAAAGGGATTAAATAATCAAAGTTTGAATTGAGGGGTTTTAACAAGGAAATTAAGCTAAATTGCATTGTTTTCAACATAAGTGCATCATGTTTTCTAAAACTTCCCATATAGGTGCTTGTTCCCTTCTTATGTTCACTCACTGAGTTTATACTCATGCTTTTCAACTTCATGTTTTAAGATTCAGAGGTAGTTAAGACCTAGATTGAGGTGTCCACTTGTATTTGCTTTTTGGTAGGTACCATGGCATTCAGTAGCTGTACCTGTACCCAGAGTCACTCCGCTGGTAGTCAAGATTCTTTTGCTTGTGTATACTCACATGTGTTGTAAATCACTAAGGTTCATGTTATGCACAATACATGTATATTTGGATTGATGATTGCCATTATAGGTTAGCAATAGGTGACATTTTTTTTAGGTTAATATGAATGCAAGCATATGATTGTCAAAGCACACTATTAAAGTAATTATAGTTGAGAATCATGAAATGTGACTTTAGGTGTGATGGATGATATAATGGACAGGACTACAAAAAGAGGCTTGCTTAGGCTTAGTGGGCTATGCCCATTAGGCCTTTGCACCAGTCATAGCTCAAAAATTGGGCTGTGACATGAGACCAAGTGAAAACCCTTGTAACAGCTTTTTCATGGGATCAAGCGATAACCCTTTCATTGGCTTTTTAACAAGATCAAGTAATAGCCTTCACACTAACTTTTCAAGGTTAAGTTTGAACCTTTATAAATCTATGTATAAAGAAGTTATAGTAAAGATTTGCCTCACAAAGCCTGGATGCTAAAAGCTTAAGCTTTGGTGTACAAAGAAAAGAAATAATCTAAAAAATATTAGCTTAAGGATTTGCAAGTGAATGAGCTTGAATGGCTTTGAATGCTTGAGGGAAGACTAAAATGATGTCTAGAGAGATATAAGGATTTTGAATTCTCTCTTTATGGTTTCCAAGTGTTGCTCTGTCTTTTCTTGCTTCAAATTGAGTCAAAGGCAGCCTTTTATGCTTGCTAGGAGATTTGGAGCTGGTAGACACAAGTGTGAATTAAATCTAGCCATTGATAAGCTTGAGGGTCAACTACAAGGCTTTTAAGATCGACTATGTTCTTCAAAAATCTTGAATTAGGGCTTCCATAGTCGAGTATAAACTTCCTCTACTTGATCCACTTTCAGAGAGCATGTAACTTTGAAGTTTTAACATTGAGGACCAACTACCAAGCCTTGAGGATCGACCGTAACATCTTCAAATGTGAGATTTCTAGTGTTTACTGCTTGAGGATCGACTAGGGCTTCTTAAAATGTGAAATTTCTAGTTGAATCTTGTTAGGTTTAGCTATGGATGACATGGTCGAAATTACACAGTGGAAAAAAATAAAAACTTAAGAAAAAAATAAAACATACCTCCACCAATGGATCATCGTGGTTATATTTTAACACATAGAATGGCATATAAAAAAAAAATACCTCCACCAATAAATCACCATGGTTATATTTTAACACATAGAATGGCATATAAAAACATAACATCAAAAGCTAACCTTGCTAATGTTCTTTTGATCGGAATAGTAATCTCCTCAATGCAACCTGCGAACACCATAAAAAGCAAGAATCCTAGCCAATCAGGCTTTTGGAATTCAATGGTAGTACACATGATTTTCGCTTGAACCTTTCATCAAGGAGGGAGATTTTAACTATGCTTTTGTGCTACCAAAAAGGGACGACATTTGTCCCTTTCCACTTTTCACAACGATGGTTGAATCATACATTTAAAAATTGCCTTAATAACAATTTTTCTTTTTCACAAAGTAGGTGGCGGCACACATAAGGAGAAAACCCTTTTTTCTTTTTTGATAACTCTTTTTCTTTATATGTGAAAAATTCGTTAAATGTGATTTATACAACTAGGTTAAAATTAACTTTAATTTTGCAATAATGCCTTCTAAATTATAACACATTACAATGGAGGCCCATGACTTAATTAAACTATTTTTATTAAGCCCAATGCAAAATTAAGTTTAAATAATTTCCTTTATATTGTTTCAATTTTGACATTATAATTATAACTATTTACATATTATGCCCAAAACTTAATTAAACTCTTTTTAATTAAGATTATAGAAGTTAATTACCTAGCATATGATTTAAGTCTAACTTAAATCATCATTCTCCCAATTTAATTCAAATGCAATCATTATGTGTGACCCATTAGGTTCTTAACATGTTGGCAATGGAATTAATTAATGACTTAATTGATTCATATAAATTTCAATCAATTAATTTATAATTAATTCCATAGACTAAGATTGGCATCTAGCAATGCATCATAAGCACTCAATTGTTAGGAGGGTCAAAGGGTTCTTTTAACAACCTTTTAGTGTATAGTTTATCAGTGTAATTCATTCCCTCATCATATATCTCGAAGATGATAAGAGCTTGGTACAGTGTCTACTATTATTGACCTCTATATTCATTCTTGCAATTATAGCATTAGCTTTATAGAGACTTATGAAACCTTTTTCATAATCTCCAAGTCACCTTGGTCAAGGACTTCAACAAGCTAATGTTAACCAAGAACTGATAGGATATGGTTAGGCACTCGTAGGGATTGAATAAAAGCATAGCACTCCCCATATAAGACAACTTGGCATCTCAAGTCTAGGGAGTATTTACATGATTGACACATGAAAAGTGTTGCATAGACATTAGAGTGCATTACCACATGCACTTCTCATGGTGGGTCATGTTAAGTGAACTTGCTCTCCTCGGCAAACACCTACATTCTAGTTCCAAGTATCTCTATACTTCAATCTATGGGATCGATTGCTTACTTTGAAAGTAAGGAACATAAAATGTACTAGTCTATAAGCATCATTGATGTCCAGTCTCAATGATACATTGACTAGGAACATTTTGAGATTACGCTTTGATGTATATGGATCTCATAACTGTAACCCATTACAGTTCCTTCGCAAGGCATATTAATATCATGGACTTCTACTAATTAGACTTATAACTCATTATAATTAATGTCTTATTGATGAAGAAAACCTCTAATCATTCAATATGAATGATATCGTTGCATGGCTAGAACCTAACCTTGACCAATCTCAATTAACTGTAGGGCTTATCTCAACATTCTCCCACCAGCACAAAGCCAATTGTTGCCTCATCACAATATGAATCCAATCCATTTAGCAATCGTGTCTCTTTATAGACTTGCTTATGCCCTTTAATGTGGTTAATTGCTCTTACTTTATGAGGTCATAACATCTCGTGATATTACTATATTTAGACCCGATGAAACTCGGTTCTTGGTGTGGCTCTATTGTCATATTAACAATGGCTAGAACCCTTTATTAGTTCAATGGGCTAAAGATCTAGATATCCTACTACTTGAGCCTTTAATAGGATGTATATGACCTTATTTATAAACATGTTCATAGTCCTTTTCTAACTTTGGAACTATTCCAACTTGACTATGCTTCATGCATCACATGCATTTTGTCACTTAGTTTTGTGCCATCCATTACTTATTAAAACTTGGCCTTTTCTTTATACACATATTTCATTTTATGTAATTGTATCAATAAAGAACTATATTCACTCCCAATAACCTCCTCATGTGTATGAGACAAGTACACTAACATATTCTATTACATGAAACTCTTTGGATCTCATTAAACAGAATAAAGTGTAAAATTTCATTAAATTATATTTAGTAGATTCATTTAATATGAAAATACATCTCAATGTATCTTACTAAATCCATGGAGTTCTCATACAATTATATTGATTATGCAACTTAAAGTAAAATCTCTAATATTGAATTCCAATGTAACATAGTAATGTTAAGAAACTATTTTCTTAATGTCATGATGCTTCAACTAAATCCAAGATTCTTTGTGAGAGTAATATTCAAACTCTTTTGAATATTCCACGAAGGTTCATACATACATGCTAATGCATGCTTGGAATTGTATTGGTTTTAGAATACCATTATGGGCTTAATGTATTGGAGAAGTATGGACCAAATCATATCACAATATGACTTTGCTTTCTTCTTTTGAATAAACATCTCTATGTTTAATTCATAAGAAAGTTTCACCATTACATGAATTGACATTCATTCATTTGATCAATTAATCACAAACTCAAACGATCTTTTACTAAGATCTTCACTTAAGTAAGGTCACTTGATTAGTTGATTAATCTGAATTGATTAATTTTATTTTAATCAAACTAATTTTACATAAATCATAATTTATAATTGATCAAATACCATTGCAAGTTGAAATATGAAATGTGGATAATAATAAAGTAAGATATAATTATTCCAAATAATTATCCAAACATGAAACATTACAACTTTAACATCTAAATGGTAAATATAAATGTTTCACAATTCATCCATATGGCAATAAATGTCAAAACCTTTAACCAAATTATCCAACAAATCAAATCATAAGTTTAAACAGGCATGCAAACCATCCATATGTAGCATGCAATGCTTCATGTAGTGCATTAATCTGGTCTCCTTCTTAGCTAAGATCCTATTCATCTATGTCCTGGGTTTTTGCAATATGTCATACATATTAGAACCAACATAAGGTATCATATATCTTTATAATATAGAGTAGTATATCTTAACAAATGGTACCTAAATTAGAAACTTTAACAAGCTTCTTTTTCTTGCTTGCAGCAGCTCAGGTACTCCTTGTAATTCCGTCTCCAATGCCCAGGTTTGCCACAGTGTCCTTCTTTTTGTCCTTTTTGGCACCTCTTTTAGGCTTCAATGCCTTCTAATTTGGGGATGTTACCTTCTTCCTCTATTAGGGTTTTTTTTTCTTTTGCCTCATTTGAGCCTTTGAAAAAGAAACAAAAAGTAAAGCTCTTTTTTCCTTTTTAATAGAGCTCTCTATCGTGTCCAGCATGTTCAGAAGTTCAGGAAAAGTCACTTCCAAACGGTTCATATGGAAGTTCAACATAAACTAATTGAAGTTGTCAAGAAGAGACTATAGAACTAAGTCAGTACTCAACTCATGATCTATCGCCAATACTAATTGTCCAATCCTCTCAATGAGTTTAATCATCTTTAATATGTGGGGTCTAATAGAACTCCCATCTGCCATCTTGCACTGAAATAATTCCTTAGATATCTCATATCTTTTAGTGCGCCCTTTCTTCCAAAACAATTCTCTAAGGTGAAGAATTATGCATTGGACATCCATGCTGGCTAGCATGCTAGCTAGCATGACGCATGCTACCTGATGATCATCATCCTTATGATGTTGATATGCCTCTTTATCCTCAGCACTACCATCATCAGCAAGGACTGATGGAATAGGTGTGTCAAGGACATGCGATTTCTTCTCCTGTTTCTAGATGATCTTGAGGTTTTGATACCAATTCAGGAAGTTTGGGCCAATGAGTTCATTTACATCCAAGATGCTCCGAAGTGACAAGTTGTTAGCCATGTATATAGATTATGTCTGAATAGATAAGATAAAAGCAATAAGTATAATCACGCATAAACTATTTAAAACAAGGCTTTGAAATTTTAAATAGGTCACCCACTATTTTATATGCAAAATGACAACCCTCAAAGTCATTCCAGAAACTTTCTTCTAGGAACTTTCTAGTGGGCTAGGATGCCGTTCAACTTACCATGACCTTGACTGTGCTCAATAAGCCATGATATGCCTAATTAGGTAGATAACTTAGTTTATTGATCACATCTCTATGTGACTCCTAGATCAGCTAGTGTTGACTCCATATGTTTTTGATGAAAACAAAACATTCCTTGTTTATTAATGTCTAACTTCACTATTTAAGTGTGTAGGATAAAGTTAATTCCCTCAGTAAAATGAATGATTAAAAACAAGATCATATAATAAATAGGTTAATCAGTTGAAGTGTGAAAGATGAAAATAGTTAGTGAAGATAGGGATTGTGCAGCTAATTATCAAAAAGCCTTAATCAATTAAGGAATCCTGGGCTACAAGTTGAAGCAAAATAGAAAAATCCTAATCAGTTAGCACTAGGCTTAACTGATAAGAAGTTGTTGGACAAAGGAAAAACAGAGGTGTGCCAATCTATTAAGGCATAAGGTTAATCGATCAGAGTGCAAGACTTGATGAATCTCTAAATGCCAAAATTGAAATATAAAGAGAAGTTGACCATTGAAGGGAGCCAAAATGGGGAAGTTGAAATTTAGAAGTTTCCTAATAGATTGGAGCACGTGTTAATCGGTCAGGGTTGTAGGAAGTGAAACTCCAATCAGTTAAAGGGAAAGATAACCAAGTAATGAAAGTTTGCTAAAGTAGAGAAGCCTGAAGACAGAACTCTCTTAATCGGTTAAGGTTCCTGTAATCGATTAACGTAAAATACATAGTAGCAAGATAGTGCAAGGCAAGGAAAATGTGATCCATTAAAGCTGCTTAGAACCAGTTAGTTGAACTTTGTCTGTATTTTTGAATTTAAGCACTAGAGCATAAAATAACAGTTGACCAGCATCAAAGTTGTCTCCAACAGCTGAAAATTGTCTTTAACAAAAAAATCTGACTCCTCAAGTATAAATTGAGGCTCCAATGGTGAAATAAGGTAGATTGAATGAGAAAAGAGCCATTTGGAGCAAAAAGCCAAATATCTTTAAGCAAAAACACTTGTTCTTCATTTTTATTTTAGAAAAAGTGTTTGAGCTTGCTTGTAATCTTTCCAAATTTGTAAAGAATTCTAGTTGTACTTCTTTTTCTTCTCCTTTTTAGGAAATTAGAGTGTGGGAAGCACTTTAAAGCTTGTTGTAAGGGATTAGAGCTTGGGTAGAATCTCACCTTATAAAAGCTTGGTGGAAGCTGTTAATTCAACTAGAATAATGAAGTTGGGTTGAAAATCCTTGATTGGGAGATCAAGGTAGTGGATGTAGATCAAGAGGACCAAACCGCTATAAATACTCTTGCATTGTCCACTTCTCTCTACCCTGCCTTACTTGGTGTCTTTTAGCTACTACAAGCTTTACATCTTTTTCCCTTTAATTGGTTAAAAGTTCAACCACTCAAAAAAGGCTAATCTTAAACTTTTTTAGTGTTATTCATCCCCCTTCGAGCACTCTAACGGGATCAACAAGTGGTATCAAAGCCATACCTCAAATTTAAGGTTTAACATCATTAAAGGTGATCCATATGGCTTTGGAAAAGTCTATTGTTGCTGAGGGTCAATCTAAAAATAGCCCTCATTTATTTGGTGTATCAAATAATGCTTATATGTGTTAGGAATTTTGAGAATATGGTGCCCTGGGAAGCAAGTATATTGTCATGCTTAAATTCATTTATTTGTAATGAAAGTACATTTTGATAATAAGACGAAGAGTTTGTTTTAGTAAGCATTCATTATCTAGTTATTAAGGTACTAAGATTCTATTGAGATATTAAAATACATTTGTATGAAGAGTCATACATAGGAGACATGTATTTTAATTGAATCTAAAAAATTGTTCATAGCCATATAATAAAGCTGGTCACTTTATTATGTTAAGGCTGTAGTATCCAGATTACTTCCAAAAAAATGAATGTGATTCATTTCAAGGGAATAATGAGTCTCAAATCATCGAAATGGTTGACTTGAGTAATGACACTATAACATGAACTAGAATCATGTGAGAATCAAATTTAAGTTTTACCGTTACCTATATCTTGATCTCACACTTATGCATTTGCTTTTAGTAGAACCGAAATCCTGATGGATAGTGGACTCGTGTTTAATCTCCTTATGATCTTTGATTTACCATGAGCATGATCATCATAAAGCGTTGATCTAGACTCCGTATTTTGGGATTACAGTCGAGATGAGCATCTGGGAACATATATCCAGATAATGGAGTTCATAGCATTTACATCACTTCTAGTGATTTTAAGAAGATTGGTGATTAATCTGGGCCCAGTGGATTGATGAATTAGCTACTCATCACATCTGGATACTCAAAAGATTAGATCTAGAGATCTGAATCACTAATTGGATGAAATTTGAGACTAAGGGACAAAATTGACATAAAGGGTAAAACGATAATTTCACATTTTTTCATTGGATGGTTATAAGGGTTCACAATATAAGGTTTGCAATTGGACAACTAACAATTAATATCAAGTATTGAATTGTTTCTTGCAATTATAGTTAATCCAAGAGTGCAACCATGAATCTATGGTGGAGTGAATTCATGGTTAATAAGCTTGAATTATTTTTAATGAGATTAAGGATAATTCTAAGTTTATTGGAGCTTGGAATATCTATGTCCAAATAGAAGCCTCACTTAGCTTCGTAGAATTCAACTTGTTTAAGTTGGAATGCATGTTTTAATTTGTTTAATTGAATTGTGTACAAAAATGGTAGCTTTAACATATTTGTCTCAATTTAGACAAGATAAGATATTTTTTTGTCTTAATTACAGACAAGAGTTGTCTTAAATTAAGATAAGTTTAGGAGGATTCTTGCAAAATGAATCTAGACATCCATGTTGATAAAAGGAGACTCCATGTTTGACTATTACTCTTTTATTTATTATTAATTCTTTTTAAATAAAGATGGACAATAATAAAATAAGAATTATTATTCAATAAGGAGTTTTATTTTATCAAGAACTCTAAATGATAATTAAAGAATTAAATTATTTATTCTTTAATTTTTATTTTGATAATTATGGAACATGTTTGATGCTTCCATAACTCTAAATGGATGGTCAAGAGTGATTCAAAGGTGTTTCATTTTGATTAAACCTTTGAAGCAAGAGTTTTAATAAAAAGAGAAAAGATTGGAAGAAAACATATAAAATGTACTTTTTCTTAAAAAAAAAAAAGTTTCAGCCATCTCTTCTCTTTTCCTCCTCCAAGCTTTTCCAAAGAAAAGAGAATAAAATCGATTTCCATCTTGTAGCCTTGCATTCCACACCTTGTCCACTCAAGGTTCAAGTTGAAAGTATTCTTGAAGAATAAGTGGTAAACTTATTTGGTCGAGAAGTCATTCATTGGTGTGGTGGTGTTCGAAAATAAGAATCTTAAAATAAAGGTATCGTTTTTCTTACTTAATAGATTCTTATTTTATTTTTTGATGTGATTATATTGATTGCAATAATTGTCACTGACCCGGTACTCTCCTTGAGCCCGTGACAACCGCCGTGATGTTCCGATAGACATTCATTACCCAAAATGCCAACCGAAACCCCGTACGACTTTAATATTAGTTTTCGCACCTCCTCTGTGAGCAACAGTTGTTAAATATCATATTTTGAGAGACTATAAACTATTTCCAAATCAAAACAATAAAAAAATAATTTTTCGCTCACAGGGGTATTTTGGTCATTTTTTCTCGAAAGTCTCGAAACCAGCTAAAAATATAGTATACAAGTGGAAAACACATATTTCATAATCAAAAATAAGTTTAGAGATCTAAAACATTCATTTAAAGTGAAATTATAACTATTTGAATATAATATAAATATTTAATAAAAATATTCTATTTTCTTATAAAACAATATTTATAGAGTTACCGGTAAATAATTTTTGTAGAGTAAAAGCTAAATAAATTCATACATACTGTAATACAGATAACCAAAGTATAAAATTTAATTTACAATGACACATGGGCCCACGAACGACTAAAAGTATCAAAAGCGGTAAACCTACAGTTTTTGAGGATGCAAGTCCAACTGTAGCCCTCAACAAAGTGAGCTATCTACCAACTATCCTGAGCCTGAAATGGGTGGAAAAGAGGGTTGTGAGATTATATAATCCCAGTGAGTAAACAAATACCATCTAAAATATCTAAAGTTGAGTAAATGGAGACAGATTAAAATAGATCATCACACTGTAATTCATCACCTTTCAACTCATTTCAACCAAACAAAATCAATTCATATAAATTGAGTAATCAACATGGCTTATGAATTTCTTAAAACTTTGGCTCGTGCCAAAATCATTCTCATACTCAGTTATCCAGGATACCTTGGCAGAGGGCTATCCCAACCGAGTCCGCCAAGGCTATTAAAAAGTCATGTACGCATAAATCATGTTTTGATTTTGAAAACATAGCCGTTCCTTGGCGTTGGCTAAGTTCACCCTCATGTGGTGGTTTAGCGTGAAGTGAACTCTAAAGTGTTAACCTCAGGAGTTATCCATCCGCGCCTCTCATACTGAGGTAAGAATATAATAGGGTTACTGTGCCCCCTCTAATAGGCTGGTCCACGGAACCCGTCCATTGCAGCGACTAATCAATAACCCACCAATTCAATAAAATTCAACAGCATGACATGGCAATTTTATCATTATCCAGCTTATCAAGGCAAAGAACAATTTATACATTTTCAACACAAATACCAATTCAACCATTCATGCCAATATTATCATAAGCCATTCAATTCAAACCATGATTTATAACACAACAATTAATCTCCAATTACTCCATTTTCAAAACCATCATTCAATTTCAAGACAATTTTATAAAATCATTTCATTTAATCACATTTTTGCTTATAAAACATAAAGATTTACCATTTAAACTTATTTTTCTATCAAATCACAAAAATGAATAAAAACTACTTTAGATAATTAAGACGATAATAAGGTTACTCACTATTTCGGGAGTCGAATTCTGAGTACTTCGATTCTTGATCCTCGGGTACTATCTCTTTACTTTTGCCAGAATGCTCACCACCTAGACATAATGCACAATAAGCCATTTACTACATTTGTGCTAAATTGGTATAAAACCAATTCATGCTCTATACTAATGCATGAAATGGGATGTGAAATACTCGGGTAACTATTTAAATACAGTGTTCAATATAAATTCAATTATGTACCTAAATAAAACGATATTGGCCTAATTCGATCTATCACCCGATTAATTAGCTAATACGTCCAATTCAATTCCAAATAATTTCATTTTTCTCCCAATACTCCAAATCATCAAACATAAATTAATTAACTTGAAATATGGCAAAATCATCCTCACATTTTCTCTTGGAAAATTCGGCCATGGTGGGTGCATCAACACTATGATTTTTCCTACTTGATTTCTCACCATAATTCATCATTTCCTAACCAATTCACTTGAAATAAAATCAAATCCACCATCAACACACCATAGGAAAGATTCAGCCAATGGAGGTTCTTGTGGGGTATACGGGTTTTCATGCTAAACATTACCATTTTCGGTTTCCACCACCACAATTCATTAAATTCTAACTATATAACATAAGACATCACATGATTCATCTTCAATATTGTCTTTATGAAATTCGGCCAATGAAAAATCCATGAAGAATATGTGATTTTTCTTACTTGTTTTCCTTCCAAACATGATAAATCAACTATAAACACTAAAATATCTCAAAATCTAACCAAATAAATCATCAAATCTTCTCTCTCTAAATTCGGTCAGCCATGAATCCTTCATGATATCTTGTGATTCAACCATGGAAAATGCAAAAGACTGTATGGGAAAGGTAGATCACAAGTCAAAATCAAGAAATTTTACCTTTGATTGCTTGATTACTTGAAATCCACCAATTTTCTCTTGAATTTTCACTCTAGGGTTTTTGTTCTTCTTTCCTTCTTTTGTTCTTGCTATGGCCGACCATGAGAAATGAGTTGGGAGAGTTTATGTGTTGATTTTTAAAGTCAAATATAAATGGATGAAAATTTGACACGTCACCATTCCATTGGTCCATGTGTCATACTTACCCATTAAGCAATCTCTCTCCACCACTTAAATTTCCTCAATTATCCATGATAATATTGGGTAAAATCCATGTGCTGGACAAGTGTTGGGTGGTGTAAAATTCCAATTTTGCCCTTAGGGTGGCAAAATGACTATTTTACCCTTATGCTTGAAAAAATACCAGAATTAAAATTTTTCACTTCTTAAACTCAAATTATGTTCTAAATAGTCAATCTTGGTCAAAAATTTTTTTCAACATTCAAATTTTAACCTTGGGTGGCAAAATGACCATTTTACCCCTAGGTCATGAAAATTCCAATTTGACTCCAAATCAGTCCTTGAACTTCGAATCACTATTTTAAGTCATTTTGGGGTTTTAAAATTCTCAATTTCATCTTAAAATCTCTATTTGGACTAGTTCGAGGCTTAATTCAACTTAATTGTACCATTTGGTACAATACCGTCCTTTAACGATTTTCGAGGTACCTAAGTAAGCAAACATGCATTCTTATATAGGAATGGCATAATAAACATATTGAAGAGTTGGGCTTGACAATAATAGTAATGTGTGTTTTTGCTTGTGCAATTGGATTGCTTGTGTAATTGGATTGCTTGCTTCCTTTATAAAAAGAAATTTTTTTAAAATCCATGCTTTACACAATCACATTAATTCACTAAGATCCTACTCCAACAATATGAGCACTAAGATGTCTACATATAAAAGCTCTTAATTATGAAGTATGGGATGTAATTACAAGAGGACCTTATGTTTCCACCTCACCTAGTTTTGTCACAAGTGAAAGAATGCCCAAAGACAAAAGTTGAGTGGACTGAGGCTGAAGTAAAAAAGGTTCAAATGAACTTTAAGGCCATTAACACCTTCCATAGTGCATTGACTCCCATTGGGTTCAATAAAATTTCTAGTTGTACCATAACTAAAGAAATTTGAGAAAAACTTAGTGTCATTCATGAAAGGACTTCACAAGTTAAAGAGTCCAAAGTTTCCTTACTCACCCATAATTATGAAATGTTTAAAATGGAACCGGGTGAGGACATCTCTACCATGTTCGATATGTTTACCAACATTACAAACAAGGTTAATCAACTTAGGAAAACCATTCTTGAACATGAGTTAGTGAAAAGATTACTTAGATGCCTCCCAAAAAGCTGGAAACCCAAAGTCATAACCATCCGAGAGGTTAAAGATCTTAATGTGGTCACACTTGATGAAATTTGTGCCTTAGTCCTCACACATGAACTTGAAATGATAGAAGATGAAGATGAGGAAAGGAAAAAAGCTAAAGAAAAGAATAAAATTTAGTAATCAAGATTACACACTTGAAGAGGAATTAGAAGAGTTCTCAAGTGATGATGATGAAGAACTAGCCATGATGGCCAGAAGATTTAGAAAGTTAATGGGACAAAAAGGCAAAAAGTTTGGGAGAAGAAATTACAAGAGGGATGAAGGTTCTTATTGGAAAAAAAGCATAAAGGTGATCTCAATAAGAAGGATGAAATGATCTATTTTGAATGTGAAAAACTTGGACACTTCATATCAGAATTGTGAAACCTCGACCTTTATAGACGTGTAACGGAGGTAGACACGATGGCGCAGATTAGGGGTAATTTTGTCACTTTCCTTGGTGAGCTCCTAGAAGTGGGTTTGTTGATATTATTAAGGCCTAAGTAAGCTTAAGGAATAAATGAATGATGCATATAATAATGAAATAAGCAAAGAAAATAGAAATAACGATAATTTTCATGATAGGGGTAAAATGGTCATTTTGGGTATCGAGTCTAAATTTTTAAGTTTTTTATGAACTTGAGTACCTCTAGTCTATTGTGGATCTTTTCTTAGTGTCAAAAGAGTAAAAAGTTTGAGCCAAAGGGAAGAAGAAGGCAAAGTCAACTATGCAATGGCATTTTTGTAAATAAGGGGAACTCTAGTCAATTATAGGATAAATATCTCATTTTTTCTAGCACTTTCTTCTCACTTCCAACAGCTTCTTCTTCTTCTTCCCCTTCTTCTTCCTCACTAAACATTGTCCATCTTCCATGGAAGCCATCTCTTGAAACCTCCATGATTTTCTCATGGTAACCCCAAATTTTTTGTTTTTATACACCTTATCATAGGGTTTTTCCTGCTCTTACACTTCTACACCTCAAGAACCCTCAAAAGTCTTTCCTCAATACTTTCTTTCACTAGCTAGACATTTTAAAGAGAGAGAGAGAGGGTTTCCAAATAACTTGAAGAAAACTCTTAAAAAGGAATTCAACTACAAATTCACCAAGGTGAGTATTGAGTTAGGGTTGATTTTTAGGTAGTTGATGATAGTCAATAATTAAATTGTAGACTGTTTTATTTCTTATGGTTATTTATTTATTTTTGGTGTGACTAGAGTAGTGTGAATAAATATCCAATCAAATGGTAAATGGAAGCTAGTTAGGAATGACTAGTAAAACTTGATTTAGGAAACAACTTTTGGAATAGTATTCATGTAAATTGAGTTGGAGTGATGCTATTATGTGTGATAGGTTCCAATGAGACCCCACATCTTCATTTGGAGCAATAATCGAAGTTGAAATCAATCAAGGAATCAACAAAGATGTGAGTGAACTTGCATTAAAATGTTTTGGGATAAATGCATATGTATTTGGTTAAATCACTTGAAATATTTTTATTGAACTTTTCTCTAAATATGCATGGGAACAAGCCCTTGATGAAATGTTTTTATGTTGTGAAATATGAATGGGATGAACTCATGTGGTTCTAAATTATGTTGACATGTATGTTATGCATTGAATGGCACTATTAAGTGACAATTGTAACCGTGCGTGTGCGGTGTGGGAGTGCATATGACGGTGATAGTGGTGTGCTGTGTGAGTGCACACACTGATGATATATGCCATGTGCGATGTGGGAGTGCACATGATGATATTGCCTTGTACGGTGTGGGAGTGTACAGGATGATTCTAGCTATGTGCGATGTGGAAGTGCACATGAGCTGGTGAGATGGGAGTTGTATACATGTGTACACATACATAGAGAGGTTAGGGAAAGTATTCTGTGTTTGCATTGAATATTGAATGTTAATATTTGACAAATGCTTTCCAATTGATTTTCACTGCAGCAAAAATGGATTTCCGTTGTGACCAAAATTCTTTTAATTTCATTGCCCTGTTTCTCGCTGCAATGAGAAACTCTCCGGTGCTGGGGGCTTGACTAGCCCAGATTTTCGTTCCAAAAAAAATGCATTCTCGCTGCAGCGAGAAACTCTCGGGTGGTTGGGTAAAATGCCTGCCCGAATTTTCGCTGCAGCGAAAATGCATTCTCGTTGCAACGAGAAACTCTCGGGTTAATGGTTCAAAATTTTGCCCTGAAGTTCACTGTAGCGAAATTTGCTCTACTATGCTTGCCTTGCTTGAACTTTACTGTACTTTCACTCTTTAACTTCTTTATTGATCATGGATCTTTCAATACTAAAACACTAAATGATCAAGAGTTGAATTAAGGGGTTTTAACAAGAAATTGAGTTAAATTGCATTGCTTTCAACATAAGTGCATCATGTTTTCTAAAACCTCCCGTATTAACGCTTGTTCCCTTCCTATGTTCACTCACTAGGTTTATACTCACTCTTTTCAACATCATGTTTTCAAATTCAGAGATAGTTGGGACCTAGACTGAGGCGTCCATTTACTTTGACCTTTTGGTAGGTACCATGGCATCCAGTAACTGTACCTTCACCCAAGGTCACTCTGCTGGAAGTCAATGAGTCTTTTTGTCTGCGTATATGTACATGTGATATAAATCACTAAGATACATGTTGTAAACAATATATGTGTATTTTGATTTACGTTGCCACTATGAGTTGCAATGGATGACATTTTTTTGGATAATATAAATGTAAGTAGTTGACTATCATATTATATTGTTGAAATAATCATACTTGAGAATCACGAAATATGACATTTAAAGTGATGGATAGAATAATGAACAGGATCGTATAAAAAGGCTTGCTTAGGCTTAGTGGGCTATGCCCATTGGGCCCATGCGTCGGTCATGGCTCAAGGTTTCGGTTGTGACAAGAATGCCTATTACTCAAGGAAGAAATCTTTTAGAAAATGAAGAAACCAAAAAGAGCAATGGTGGCAGCAATATGGTTTGATAGTGATTCATCAAGCTCAGAAGAAAATTAAGAAAAATTGGAAGAAAGAACAAACTTTTGCTTGATGGCAAAAGAAGAAGAAATTGAGGTAACTTCTAAGTCATGTGATATTTCTTATGATGAACTTCAATATGAATATGATTGTTTATATGTTGAATTTGAAAAACTTGCATTAAAATATAAGACCATGTTAAAAAGGTAATTTCTTTGGATAATGAATTAGAGAAAATTAAGCATGAGTATAACTTTATTTTTGGTAAAAGGAATATGCTTCAAATTGAACTCGAACAGTCCAAAATTGATTTTGAACTCTTGAAGTTAGAATTAGAAAGCAAAAATTTTGATTTGCAAAAAGTTGTTAATGAAAATGCCGGACTTAAAGTTTTGATAAAGGAGAAATTAAAAATTGAAGAAGAGCTTAAAAAAAATAGTAACATTTGAAGGAAAACTAATGCATTCTCATGTCATTGCTATATATGTGGTAGGAAAATCATATCTTATGATTGTTATCATAATATGTAACACCCTTGATTTTTGGTATGAACAATGTAAGGTAAACTAAGCCAATTGATGAACTAAATTGAACCTTTGGTGTATATGTTTAAGAATTCAAGGGATGTCTATATCCATAAAGAGATAGTCAAGGAATGTATGAGTATGTAAAAGCTAAAATAATGTTGTGCATATGCTTGGAACATGAATGATATAGTGCATATGTTTGGCATTAAAGTGAATATGAGATATATGTAAATTATGCAATGATAATTGATAAGCTATGCAACATAAGGCATAAATGAGTGATTGGTGTGTATGATGGACTTTTGTGTTGATTCAAATGAAATATGAATGATTGGAGGTTATGGGGAAGATTTAGAATGAGTTTAGGCTTCAAAAGAACCAATTGTTACGAATTTGAACCTCAAGAGTCGATCTCAGTGCTTGGAGGATCAATCTTGTGAAGTAGAAATTTAAGGTTAAATAATTTGTGAAATAAAGTTTAGGGGTAAATAATAGCACTAGCCCAAGATCGAGTATAGAACCTTTATAGTTGATCCTAAGGCAGGAAATGAGATTAGGAGTAAACAATTTGGTCCAAGATTGACTACCAAGCTCCCATAATCGATATTGAGGTGCTAGATCAACAAAAATCAGGCTTAAAAGCCCTAAAATTGAATCTTTTTCATTTTCTTCCATTTTTCTTCATTTTTCCATCAATTTCTCTCAAATTTCACCCAAAACCTTCAAACTCTAATGCTAGATCTTTGATTTGAAGTGCTAAAAGTGAGATTTCAGTCTAAAAAGCTTAGTTGGTGAATTTCCACTTTCCCTCTCTAAAACCAAGCCTTAGCCTCCAAGAATGATTTTTTAAAGCAGTTGGAGTTGTTTGGAGTAAAGATGCAATTGGGGAATGCTTCTAGAGGTAAGATAAAGCATTATTGTCGATTGATTTCTGATTTAAATGGTTACTAACTCAAATTTTATCTTGGTCTGGCTTTGGAGAAAAAAAGTACTCTTTTGAGTTGATTGGATATTAAGGGTAAATAATATGATAGCTCAACTTCTAAGGTATGGATTAGCCCATTGTTGAAGTATTTGAGTTTATTTGTTAATATGCTAAATATTTAGCTATTTTTAGAAAAGCTGGAAATAATCTGAAAGCCAGGATTTGGCTATGAAATTGAGAATTATGATGTAAATGCTAATGAATATGTGTTGTTAAATGCTAAATGACTATTTGGAGTAAGAATTCTGCCCATTTGTGAATATTAAGTTGTTGAGCTAAAGTGTGCAAGTGTGGATAGAGGAACACCCTTGAATTGTCAATATGAGTGGGTAACTTTTATGCATAGGAGCATAATGACTAGGGTGCGTATATTCTTCATAAATGATAATGCATAATGTATGCTATGTATGAGCTATAAGCATGTCTAAAGGTAGAATTCCTAGACTAGAAAATATGTGAGAATGATGTTGATGTGAATATGAGTTAATGTAATGGAAATAATGACACTATGTTGAATGTCTATATGGTCAAGATGTCTAGAAACGTTATGTCTATACTAGTGAATGTTATGAGACTTACATGATATGCCTAGAAGGAATATGTTGAGGCTAACGATGTTAATACAAAGGTGTACATGATGAATATGTCTAGAAATGCTATGTCAAACTAGTGAATGTTATGAGAATTATGTGAATTGCCTAGAAGGATTGTCGTAGGCTAAGTAATTAACATGCCAATGATTATGTTCTTGAGATGAGAAATAAGGCATGATTATGAATGATTGAATATGTCATAATGACTAGTGTGATGAATTGTAATTGTGTTGAGGAATATGTTCCATCCATAGATGATTCTTGATGATGACATGATGTGAGGTATGTATGTTCTGTCTGTAGATTATTTTGGATGATGATATGATGTGGATTATGTATGTTCCATCTTTAGATGATTTTGGATGATGATATGATGTGAGTTATGTATGTTCCATCTGAAGATAATTCTAGATGATGATATGATATGAGATATATATGTTTCGCCCGTAAATGATTTCGGATGATGATATGATGTGAGGTATGTTTATTTTGATTGTGGATGATTTTGGATGATGTTATGATGTTGAATATGTATGTTTCATCCATGGAGGAATTCCGAACCATGGATATTATGAGGTTGAGTATGTCCATATCCCTATGACTATGCATGTTTCGTCAGTAGGGATGGTGGTTTTGTCTTGCCTGTGATTCTCGCCTGCTGTGCGATGATGACTATGTCCATGCCTTAGGGATGGTGGTAAATAAGGGTAATGGTTGAAATCCTGCCTGTGATGCTTGCTTGTTATGTACGATGCCATCCGTCATGAGATTACTCTAGATAATGATTGTGATGCCAACTGTGGAGAATACTCTAGGTGATGCCGTTCGTGGAAAGATTGCTCTGGACGATGACTTTGATATTCCACTAGTTGCTTTGGCACTAGCCATGATATGTTTTTCTACCAACTAGTCACTGTATGTGATTTACTGATGTCTAGGGGAGGACCACTCTATGATATGATATTATTACTACGTAGTGGCATGCCTTAGGTTTTGAAATGTGAATTATGTTATAGAATGTTATGAAATGATGATTAATGCAAAGGCTCAAGGTAAAAGCCATATGTAATTGATTGTGATTATGATATGCTGCATGCTTGAGGAGCTATGATTTAATGTCGAGGTGAGCACTTTAAGGTATGTATGCTAAGCCACGTATATAGATGACCATATGGTAAGCTGGTTCATATGATAAATTAAACTGTTAAGAGGTTGTGTTGATAACGATATTGAATGAGTAAGGTGATGATGATTATACCACCTTAGTATGTTAATAGCTAGAGATATGCAGCATAGTATGGCTTCCATGATTATGACCATGATTGATAGGTGATATCCAACTTGGCCCCATTATGTATTTGCATGTGATATATGTTGGGATGAGCCCTACAGCCAATTGGGATTGGTTGAGGCTTAATTCCAATCATGCAACAGTATCATTCATGTTGAATGATTAGAGGTTTTCCTTCATCAATAAGACATTAATTGTAATGAATTATATGCCTTGCAAGGAAACTGTAATGGGTTGTAGTTATGAGATGCCTATGCATCAAAGCATAATCTCAAAATGTTTCTGGTAAATGTATCATTGAGATTGGACATCAATGACGCTTAGAGACTGGTATATTCTATGTTCCTTACTTTGGAAGTAAGCAATCGATCTCATAGATTGAAGTATAGAGATACTTGGAACTAGAATATAAGTGCTTGCCTAGGAGAACAAGTTCACTGAACATGACTCGCCATGAGAAGTGCATTTGGTAATACACTATAGTGTCTATGCAACACTTCTCATGTGTCAATTGTGTAAATACTCCCTAGACTTGAGACACCAGGTTGTCTTATGTGTGGAGTGCTATGCTTTGATTTCATCCCTATGGGTGCCTAACTAAGGATGTCAAAGCAAGATGCTTTTGGGTATAGTATAAAGCATGTGAAGGCAAATGAGTGGTCAAGATAGGAATCATCACCTCAAGTGTTTTAGAGGACATATCTTATCAGTTCTTGGTTAACATTAGCTTATTGAAGTCCTTGGCCAAGGCGACATGGAGATTATGAAAAAGGTTTCATAACTCTCTATAAAGCTAATGCTATAATTGCAAGTACAAATATGGAGGTCAATAAGAGTAGACACTGTACCAAGCTCGTATCATCTCCGAGATATATGATGAGGGAATAAATAACACTGATAGACTGCACACTGAAAGGTTGTGAAAGAACCCTTTGACTTTCCCAACAATTTGGTGGCCATAATGCTTTGCTAGATGCCAATCTTGGTCTATGGAATTGATTATAAACTAATTAATTGAAATTTATATTAATCAATTAAGTAATTAATCAATTCCATTGCCAACATGTTGGGAACCTAATGGGTCATACACAATGATTGCATTTGAATTAAATTGGGAGAGTGATGATTTAAGTTAGACTTAAATCACATGCTAGGTAATTAACTTCTACAAACTTAATTAAAAGAGTGTAATTAAGTTTTTGGCATAATTATAAATAGTTATAACTATAAGGCCTTGATTGCAAAATATAAAGGAAATTAATTTTGATTTTAATTTCCAAGGACTTAATTAAAAGAGTTTAATTAAGTAATAGGCCCAATATTATAATATGTTATAATATTGAGGGCTTAATTGCAAAATTGAAGTTATTTTAACTTAACTATATAAGTACCTTTTAACTATTTTCCATATGAGAGTTTTTCACAATTGAAGACAACATAGTTTTTGTAAGAAAAAGAGAAACATTTTCTTTCTTTGCCACCACTCCCTTTGTGTGAAAGAGAAAATTTCTTATGAAGCAATTTTCGAGAAAGGTTTAGCTAAGATTGTGAAAAAGAAGAAAAGGATAATTGTTGTCCTCTTTTCTAGCACAAAGTATAGTTAAAAACTCCGTCCTTTGTTGAAGGTTCAAGTGCAATCATGTGTACTACCATTGGAGGCCAAGCACTTGATTGGCTAGGGTTTTTGCTCCTATGGTGTTCGCGGGATTGCTTCGAAAAGTGCCATCGTGATTACGAAATTACATGGCAAGGTAACTTTCTAAACAATAATTTGTTTTGTGCTTTTATGTGTTAAATATCACCAAGGTGATCCATGGGTGGAGGCATGTTTTGTTGTTTCGTTATAAAGTTTTTAATTTTCTTTTCGCTGCATATTTTGAGCATGCCATCCATAGACAAACCCATCAATATATGATATGCATGCATGATTAAAGGATATGTGTAGCAACTATCCCTGCACATTTGCAATTGTTTTATGCTCCCACTCATTTAATACTAGTGTGACTCACCCATTTTAGTTGTATTATGTAGATGAATAGACAGGAAGGCATGGTGGCTAGCATTTCTTTTAGATAGACATGCGATTTTGATAGTTGGTAAGTTTTCTTGCTGATGAACACTCTGTTGTGTCACAATCTAAGTCATAGTTATGTACACTTCCGCAATGTAAATAAAGTATGTCATAAAGGAAATATGTCAGAATGGAGTTGCCTTATGTTATGTAATGAGATGTTAACGACTGGATGAACTAGCCAATGTATGGCTACGTGCATGTTATGTTTAAGTCTTGAATGTTATTATGAGCTGAGGGGCTAATGTTGAATATTAAAGATTAGAGTTTAATGAAATGATGTTGGCTATAAGGCCTTATGATTATGATATGTATGTTTATCAAAACTTCACTATGAAGGCTTCCTCGA
Source organism: Theobroma cacao (assembly GCF_000208745.1). Classification (NCBI taxonomy): domain Eukaryota; kingdom Viridiplantae; phylum Streptophyta; class Magnoliopsida; order Malvales; family Malvaceae; genus Theobroma; species Theobroma cacao. The sequence goes on from NC_030852.1 coordinate 9,851,380, forward strand.
GTCTCGCAGGCTTACGTGCCAGGCTCATGTGTGCCAGTCACGGACCCCCAGATTTAGGTTATGACATAATAGTAGGAATCATTCTAAAACTAAATTGGTATGGGTTCCTAAAGGATCCCATGTGATTGTTAACCCCCAAGGACCCATCAAAGTATGGATACCTTTAAAGAAAAGCTAAAAATCTTTTTTGTAGGTTGAGCAAGGACAAAAGGATCAATGTTTTGTAGCTCAACCAAAAGAAAGGCAGCTTTGGTACTTGGACAGTGGTTGCTCAAAACACATGACCGATAATGAGAACTTGTTTGCTAAGCTTGATAGAAACAAGAGTGGTAGTGTTTCCTTTGGTGATGACTCCAAGGGTATTATCCAAGGAATTGGAACCATTGGTAACACATCTCAAACTCAAATCAGGCATGTTTTATTTGTCAAAGGTCTAAAATATAATTTGCTAAGCCTTAGTCAACTTTGTGATTGAGGCTTTAGAGTATGCTTTGATTATCATGGATGTCAAGTGATTGATGTTAACATTAACAAAGTAGCATTTATCGGTAAAAAAATCAAGAATATGTATGTTATTTTCGTAGATGAGATTAAGTCTAGTGAATCTTGTTTCATTGCCAATGATGTATGTGATAGTTGGTTGTGTCATAGATGACTAGGACATGCTATTATGCACACTATTTCAAAGCTTTTGAGAAAAGACTTAGTCATTGGACTTCTAAAGATATCATTTGAAAATGACAAGGTTTGTGATGCATGTCAATTTAGGAAACAAGTTAGAAGTTCATTTAAATCTAAGAAAGTCATGTCGACTTCGATCTAAGGTTTGGACCAATCACTGTTGCTAGTCCAGGAGGCAAGTCATATAGCTTTGTTATTGTAGATGATTACTTTAGATATACATGGGTATATTTTCTTGCTCATAAAGATGATGCATTGCCAATTTTTGTTAAGCATTGTAAATGAATTCAAAATGAAAAAGGTTTCACCATTGTTAGTGTTAGGAGTGATCATGATAGTGAATTTGAAAGTGACTAATTTTAAATTTCTTGTAATGAAAATAGTTTTGATGATAATTTTTCTGCTTTTAGAACTCCATAACAAAATGGAGTTGTTGAAAGAAAGAATAGGACTTTAAAAGAAATGGCAAGACTAATGCTTTGTTAGAATAACTTGCGAAAGTATTTTTGGGTTGAAGTTGTGAACACTATTGCTTATATTTTGAATAGTCTCCATTAGAGCCATGATTTCTAAAGCCCTTTGTGAGCTTTACAAAGGAAGAAAACCAAATATCTCTCACTTAAAGAGTTTTGGATGCAAACGTTTTGTTTTAAATAATGGAAAACATACCTTGGGAAAGTTTGATGCTAAGAGTGATGAGGTAATTTTCTTAAGCTATGCGACTAACTTTAAAGCATTTAGAATGTTTAACAAAAGAACTCTAGATATGGAAGAGTCAATTCACATTGTTTTTGATGAGATTTATGCTGAACAAGGAAAGGTAGTGCTTGATGATGATGATGCAGATGACATTGAGAAGAAAATGGAGAAGATGAGCTTGGATGTCAAAGAAGATCATGGAGAGACCTTGAAGGAGAAAGTTGATGAAGAACCATCATTAGAAAAGTTGCAAAGAATTGAAGAACAACACAATAATCTTCCTAGAAGTTGGAGATTTGTAAGGAATCATCCTCAAGAACTAATCATTGGTGATCCCTCTGAAGGTGTCAAAATTAGAAGAGGATTAAGAGAAGCTTGTGAGTATCTTGCATTCATATCACAAGTGGAACCAAAGAACTCTGAGGAAGTTGAAAAGGAAGAGAGTTGGATGATAGCTATGCAAGAAGAGCTGGGTCAATTTGAAAGGAACAAGGTTTGGACCTTAGTTCCAAAGCCAACCAACCATCCAATTTGTCAAGACCCGGTACTCTCCTCGAGCTCGTGACAACCGTCGCGATGTCCCGATATACATTCATTACCCGGAATGCCAACCGAAACCTCGCAAGGCTTTAATATCAGTTTTCTCACCTCCCTTGCAAGCAACAGTTGCTAATATCATATTTTAAAAGATTATAAGCTATTTCCAAACCAAAACAATAAAAAATAATTTTCGTCTCTCGGGGGTATTTTGGTCATTTTCCCCAAAAATTTCAAAACCAACTAATAATGTAGTATGGGAGTGCAAAACACATATTTTATTATCAAAAATAAGTTTAGATGTCTAAAACATTAATTTAAAGTGAAATTATGACTATTTGAATATAATAAAAATATTCAATAAAATATTCTATTTTCGTATAAAACAATTTTTATTGAGTTATCTGTAAGGAATTTTTGTAGCATAAAAGCGAAATAAATTCATACATACTATAATACAGATAGTCAAGGTATGTAATTTAATTTACAATGACATGTGGGCCCCCAAATGACAAAAGTGAACGAAGGCTGTGAACCTATAATTTTTGAGGAAGTAAAGCCAACTGTAGCCTTCGACTATATAAGCTATCTACAAACTATCCTGAGCCTGAAATGGGTGGAAAGGAGGGTGATGAGATTATATAATCTCAGTGAGTAAACAAATATCATCTAAAATATCTAAAACCGAGTAAATGGAGACAATTAAAATAGATCATCATAAAATGGTTCATAACATCAAAACACATTTGAAATCATCTAAGCCAGTTACATTTCATCCAAAATATACAATGAGGCTTATGAATCTCTTAAAAACTTGGCTCGTGCCAAAACTCATTCTTGAGGATACCTTGGCCGAGGCATCTAACCGAGTTCACCAGGGCTGTTAAAAGGTCATATGCTCACAAAACACATTTTTACGTTTAAAAGCATAGCCGTTCCTTGGCGTTGGCTGAATTCACTCTCACGTGGTGGTTCGATGTGAAGTGAACTCTAAAATTTACCTCAGGAGTTACCCTATGCGCCTCTCGTACCGAGGTAAAATATAATGGGGTTTATCGTGCCCCTCTAATAGGCTAGTCCACAGAAACCCACCCACTGCAGTAAGCTAATCGATATCCCACCAAATCAATAAAAATTCAATAGCATGATATGGCAATTTTATCATTATCCAGCCTATCAAGGCAAACAACAATTTATACATTTTCAACACAAATACCCATCCAGCCATTCATGCCCACATTATCATAAGCCATTCAATTCAAAACATAATTTACAATATAGCAAGTAGTCTCCAATTACTCCATTTCCAAGTCATCATTAAATTTCACAACAATTTATAGAATCATTTAATTTAAACACATTTTCCATAAAATTACAAAATCGGATAAAAACATACTTTAGATAATTAAGACGATAATAAGGTTACTTACAATATCGGGAGTCAAAGTACTCCAAGTCCCAGTCTTCGGGTATAACTTCTTTGCCTTTACAGGAGGATTCACCACTTAGACATAATGCATAATTAAGCAATTTACCACATTTGTGCTAAACCGTTATAAAACTAATCTAGGCTCTATATGAATGCATGAAATGGAATGCGAATTGTTCGGATCATCGTCTAAACACGGTGTTCTACATAAATTCAATTGTGTACTTAAATAAAACAATATTGGCCTAATTCGATCTATCACCCGATTAATTGGTCAATATGTCCAATTTAACTCCAAATAACTCCATTTCTCTCCCAATACTCCAAATCATTAAACACAATTTAAATAACTTGAAATGTGACAAAATCACCCTCACATTTTCTCTTGAAAAATTAGGCCATGGTGAGTGCTCTAACAATATAATTTTTCTCGCTTGATTCTCACACCATAAATCATTCATTCCTAATCAAATCACTTGAAATTCAATCAAATTCATCATCAATATTCCACATGGAATATTTGGCCAATGAAGAATCTGTGAAGAATATGTGATTTTTCTTACTTGTTTTCCTTCCAAACATGATAAATCAACTAAAAACACTAAAATATCTCAAAATCTAACCAAATAAATCATCAAATCTTCTCCCTCTAAATTCGGTCAGCCATGAATCCTTCATGATATCTTGTGATTCAACCATGGAAAATGTACAAGAATGCATAGGAAAGATAGATCACAAGCTAGAGTTAAGAAATTTTACCTTTGATGTCTTGATTCCTTGAAATCTAGTGATTTTCCCTTGAATTTCTTAGCTAGGGTTTTGTTCTTCTTCTTTTCTTCCCTTGTCTTCCTTTGGCCGACCAAGAGAAATGAGTTGGGAGGGTTTATGTGCTGGTTTTTAATGTAAATTATAAACAAATATAAGCTTGCCACTTGTCACCATACCATTGGTCCACATTTTACACTTAACAATTAAGCTTTCTTTCTCCACCACATAAAATATTTCAATTATTCACCATATAAAATGTTAAGGGATGAAATCTATGAGTATGATAAGTGTTGGGTGGTGTAAAATTACAATTTTGCCCTCGGGTGGTAAAATGACCATTTTGCCCCTACATCATGAAAATTCCATTTTGACTCCAAATCGATTTTCGAACTCCGAATCACCATATTAAATCATTCTAGAAATTTAAAATTCTAAATTTCATCTTAAAATCTTTATTTGGTCTAGTTCGAGACTTAATTCAACTTAGTTGTACCATTAAGTACACTACCGTCTTTTGACGATTTTTCGAGGCTTTCCAAGTATGCAAGCATATTGTCAATCACATGAATGACATGGCAAGTATTTTATAAGGTCGGGCTTGACACAATTGTTGGTAAAAAATGGGTATTTAAGAACAAGATGGATGAGTTAGGAAATATGGTAAAAAAGAAAGCAAGGTTAGTTGCTCAAGGGTATAATCAAGAAGAAGGGAGAATTTGAAAAACATGATGGGAGAGCTAAAGTTATTCCTCGGTCTACAAATCAAGCAATGTGAGGATGGAATATTCATCAATCAAGAAAAGTATACAAACAAATGTTGAAGAAACTCAGTGTGATGAATATGAAATCCATTGGAACTCCTATGAGCCCCTTCGAAAAGCTTGACAAAGATGATAAAGGGAAAGACGTGGATCAAAAGCTCTATAGAGGTATGATTAGTTCACTTCTTTATCTAACTACAAGTATAACTAATATCTTATTTAATGTTTGCC
>NC_030852.1:9856915-9922811 GCF_000208745.1 Theobroma cacao
CCCTTTTTAATCAATTAGAATATCTCTATTGTCATGACCCAAATCCGAGGGCTATGATCAACGCATGAGCCTAGCTAGCGAACCCACTAAACCTAAGCAAGCCTCAAAGTTCATATTCAAACATACATAGGCCAAGGAATTTGATCATCAAATATTCATAATAAATTTGAATAAAATACAATATCCCAGGCTTAATTTCCATACAAAAAGTAGTAAGGCCATACATTGGCCATCCAAACGGGTTCATGCATATGAACCCTTAATACATAATATAACATGGCACTTAGTGCCTACACACATTATCCATAGCGGATGGCTTTAACTAACTCAGCCTAGTGACGAAAATGGAGAACCTACCACATGCTAAAATGGGTCTATCACTGAGCGACCTTTACCACTAAACTCTATGGCCTATTTATCTGCACTTGATATACAAATGGGTGAGAACTATAATACTTAGTGAGTGGTGCAAATAAACAAAATCATACATATATATATAATCACATAATATATAATACATATATAAAATATATGCACCTTGTTCAGGATTTAAATCATGCTAAGACAACTCATACGTAGCAAAATATTATTAAAATTTTAATCCCCCAAGCCATAGATCACTTTAATTGAAACTAATCTAGAAAAACCACAAAAGAAATTTTGACATACTTGAAAGTCTGCTTTCTTTGGTGGAATCCTCCTTGGCTTTTCGTTTTAACTTTTGTACACCAACTAGGACTTATCAAACCACAGCAGCACAGTTATCTTGCCTCTAATGGTGCTCTACACAGCGATTTGCAAAAATCTCTTCACTAAAAGTGTGTGAATCCCTAAGCCGAAATTTGTGCTAGCAAACTCTCAACTTTGAGCTCCCTTGTATTTTTTTCTTTTTAGCTATGATCCTATCTCAACAAATGAGAAAATAAAATAGAACTCTTCTATATATTCAAGAGGCGGCTAAGGGATTCTTTTATAGAGTTAATTGACCTATTTTATAACCAATAAGGATTATAAAATGTCTTGGGCTAATTGGGCCTTTATTTAATACTCCATCAAATCATATTTGATTTAGCCCAATACTTAATTGGATTAAAAATCTATAAAATCAATTAGATTACATCCAATTGAACTCAAATTAATTTTGATAATTCACCTTATGTGTGTGACCCATTAGGTTCCCAACATGTTGGTAATAAATATAAATTAATTCAATTAAGAATTTATATTTATATTTATAAATCATGAGCGGCATCAGCAATACATCATGACCACCTAAATGTCAAGAAAGTCAATATGATTTGACTAACTTTTTAGTGTACAGTATCTCAGTGTAATTCAATCCTTTCATCATATATCCTAGATAGATAGAAAGCCTGGCTCGGTGTCTACTTTCTAACTTATCCATATTAGTCTTGCAGCTTCTATATTGACCTATCAAGATTGCCTTGGCCAAGGACTTTTAATCAATATAAGCCAGGAGCAAATGAGATATGTCCCCTTCAAATCACTTAGGGTGATGAATCCTCTCTGGACTACTCATTCATTTTCGCATGCTTCATACCATACCCAAAAGCACCCTGTTTAAGCATCTGGTCATTTCTAGACCTGTAAAGGTCAAATCAAAGCATGACAATTCACATACAAGATGACCCGGTATCACAAGTTTAAGGATTACTTACACTACTGACACATGAGATAAAGAAATACCTCATACACTATATAAAATATCCATAATGTATTTAACATGAAATATGACTAATTAATATAGTGTTTTACAAGCATAAAATTGATTGGCTTGTAGGGTTTACACTAACACACCTTTCATGCAAGTAGATGTTCAAACAAACGTCTCTAAATACAAGACATATCATTATCCCTAAATCTCCAATATGAGGGCATATCATCATCCTTAGTGTTTCCAAAGGTCATTACACATATCATTAAGCTTACCCTTGAAGCCGATCAAAGTTATTCAAATCATTCTCCATGACACACTTTAGTCGTCGAAGGATCACATCAGGGTCATATCACATTTATCTAAGCTTTTCCATGGCTATCTCATGTCATGCACAATTCAAATCAACGAGTGGTCCTCCCTTGGACACGGTCAGATCATGCACAGTGGCCAACAAGCAGAGAATCAAATCATGCTCAAGGCAAAGCTGTTGGCAGACAAATAGATCACTCGTATGCTGAAGTAGCATGTTGAGAACAGATCACGTATAGCGTTGAAGTAGCTAGCGGAGAAACAGATCATTGACTGGAGTAAACTCCTTACTTCGGCATCACTAGAGTAATCTCAATGGATGGTATCAAAGCATTGTAGGTAGGAATCACAAGTGGGATTAGTGCCACTGTCCCTACTTACCACCATCCCTACAAGCACACAAATAGTCAGAAGGGGACAAAAATCCACTCAACCATAAATTAGATCAATGTTTGGAATTCATTTCTCGAATAGAAACACAAATCCACAAATGAGGCCATTATTCCTTTATCATTCACAATTTCCTTATCAGACCTTAATTCACAATTATTGAGTTTCAATCGTCTTAAGTTTAGCTAGGTTCTAAGTGCCTTTAAGTCTCTCCAAGGCATCATTCAATCAAGTTATCTAACATATCATTCACTTAGGGTAATCTACTTCTAAGGGTTCACCAAAGCCTTTAGACATCCTAGTTTAGGCACACACACAACATAGGCCACCCATGTGGCTCACATCACAGTACATAATCGCACAGAATTCACATATATACATATACAAGTATATTGTTATCTAGCTTAGGTTCATTTATCTAGGTGTACATATTTCATTCTAATACTAGTGCAATGCATCTTTCATGCGTCATGAATTACATGCATATTAAACAAAACCCACTCATAGTGACAATAGGAGGCACTCCCTGCCAAGCTTTGACCCTTGGATTCCAATTATCATCTAGCTTGCCAATGAGTTAATTTAACTTTGTTTCCCCTTTCAAACACATCAGAACATCAAAAGATTAATTATTCCTTGCTTTCGAAAAATGCCAACTTTTCACACAATAAACTAAATCTTAGCAATTCACTATTTAAGCTCGAATCCTTCATTAATGAGCTAAACCCATACCTTAGAAGTTGGATTAAATGAGTCTTAGCTCCAAATTGCTCAATCTAAGCCAAAAAAGGAAAAATACCAAATCTGGAGAAAAGTCAAATTCGAAGTTTTTAACCGATTGAATCTAAAAATAATTGGTAAAAACATTAAATCTTACCTCTAGAATGATTACACAAGCTCCAAATAGCTTCAAATCACTTTAAAAATCTATTTAGGGTTTTAGGGTTTCGAGTTTTTAGAGAAAGAAAGGGAAAGAAAGAGTTGAGAGAGAGTACGAGCGAAATGGCCCAGAAACCCCCTTTTATTTTGCCTTCCTCACTAATGTATTGATACATTTTAGCAATGTATCAATACATCTGTTCTAATTTCGAATGAATGTATTGATACATTAGGGCAATGTATTGATACTTTTCCCCTTGGGTGCTCTTTGCTTCAAATGTATCGATACATTTGGACAATGTATCAATACATGTTCATCTTTGGCCAAATCTATCGATATATTCTCAAATGTATCGATAAAATATTCTTCTTGGGGCCTTTGTTGTTCATTTTGCCATAAATGTTTAGATATTTTGGGTTATGTATCAATACTTAAACCCCTATAAGCAATTCTAAGCTTCCCAAAAACTCCAAAAGTCCAAGTTTAACATTCCAATATTATTGTTGGTTGATATTGCACCTCAAATCATCCATTTAAATTAATCCCATGCACAAACTCATAAACATAATGCCAATCTTAATAAAAACCTCAAATTATGGGATTTATCACATATTTCCTCAAGTTTTACCTAAATGTCAATATGTACACTCTTAAACACTAGGCATTCATATCCTATCATCAAAGTCCTCAACACTCCACATATTTCATAAATCATTCTTAGTTTACATCAAAATTTGGGGGTGCTACATCTGTCTTAAGTTAGCTAAGCTAAGTTAGTGAATTCATAATCCGTTAAAGGTGTCCTTAATCAATTAATGAAAGTCAGACACTTTGGAAAGCCTTAAGTCAGAGATAAAGTAATTAGTTACGACATAGGCTAATTGATTAGAACACCATTGCCAGTAAAAAGACTATTGCACAAGAAATATTTCAAAAAATATTGGGAAGGTGATACAAGAAACCACCCACTCAAAACATGGGTAATCGGTTAATAAACTCCCTTTAAAAGACCTTCTAACTACTAAGAGAACCATTCCTAGAAAATCAAGACCCAAGAGCTTCCAGATTTTTCTCTCTTTCTTTCCCTTTGAAACTTGATAAGCCTTAAGTGAAGAAATGCAATGGCGAAAACCTCTCTCACACACTAGGCTACTAAAAAAGGGAAAGGAAAAAAAGAAGGTGATGATCTCTGATCTCTTCATTTAATGGAAAAAGGAAAAACTGAAGGCTCCTCAGTTGAGAATAAGTAAAAAAGTAAGAAAAAGATTTTAGAGAAAGGGAAAGGAACTATTTATACAAGGATCCTCATAGGTAAAGGTACTATTTCCACTTCTCGATTTCGAAATAAGTTGCATGCTGATGGTTTTAAGAAAATAGAGATTGCAACAATTTCATGTGGAAAGTTCTTTGATTGGCCTAGTTTTAATGAAGTACCAGCAGTAAAGAAAGTCTTAGAAGGATATTCTGAAGCGTTGAAACTAAAGAATCTAAGCATTTTTTGGGATAGAATGTTTAGCCCTACTTTAGTAAAAAAATTTTATTCTGGTATTATTGTGGATAGAATTGAACTAGTTAATTAAGAAAAATATACAAAAGATGGGTTGAATGTTTTCCTGAGTGGTAGAGAATTTCACATTAGTGCTAGAGACTTAAGGGAATTTTTAAAAACAGAGTTTGAAGTAGGGTAATTCAAAATGCCTAAAAAGTATGATCCTAATCACATTTGGGAAATTGTGATTGGAAGAAAGGAAAAATTTCCCTCCTAGAGCTATGCCAACGACCTTAAAAAAGCTCAACTCAAAATCCTACATTATTTTATTACATCCACACTACTTGGCAGGAGCAATAGCTTCTGCTACGTTAGTGCCCAAGACTTATGGTTGATACATTGTTGAGAGAATCAAGGCAACATTACTGAGAGATAAGGCCAACGTGCCATATGGCAACATTATTTCAGATTTGGTGAAAAAGAAGGGGATTTGGAGAATAAGGTTCCAAGTTAACTTAAGAAGAAACAAAGATCAAGGAATATTTTTGGGGAGTGTTCTGAAGATGGGATACAAACTAGAGAATAATGAGTGCATTAAATTCATAAGAGGCACACCACTTCCCCCCACTACTGAAACTCTTTCTACCCTTTCCTCAATAGTCAACCAACCTCCACACCAAAGTGTAATGATCTTTAACCTCTTTATGAGGATAGATGGCAAGCTAATTGAACAAGTTGTGAAGATAACAAAGATTGAGGAAAAGCTACACCAACTTGAAACACTTTTTTCATAAAGATACAAGAACCAAACCCTCTACCTCTAAAGTTCCAACTACTACTGCAAGTATGTCTAGTGAAACAACTGCTACTGAGCAGTTTGATCCACACCCATCTAAACATGAAAAAGGAATAGATAATGAAAAAGAACAAGTTGCTAAAATACCCCTTGAAACAAAATTAGGCAAAGAAATTAGAAAAGAAAAAGAAGATGAAGAACTTGAGAAGAAAAATGAATAAGAATAAGTAGTAGAGAAGGAAACTGAAGATGAATAAGAAAACTTGACTGAAGAACACTCAGCAACTGCAAAAGGTGATGAAAATCCCCTGGGAGAATCTGAAGGCATAAGAGAAGTAGGGAAAGAAACTCAAAGTGAATAAGAAAACTTGAGTAAAAAACACTTAGCTGCTGCAAAAGGTGATGAAATTCCCCCTGAAGAATCTGAAGGCATCCCAATTTCTAACTTTATCAAAGACATTCTCTAGGATGCTAAAGCTGACTAGGCAAAACAAAAAGCAGACATGGAACAGGATGTTTAGTAAGCTCAACAAGGGAAGGAACAAGTTACATGGGAAACAGATGAAGACAAAGGAAAAGTAGTTCATATTGATCAGGTTCCAAAGAAAACTATTGGAAGGTGTAAAAAAACAATGGCCACAAAAACTAAAGATTTCAAAATGAGAAAATCTGCTAGAATAGTTGAGTCAACTACCTAGCTAGTTTTCAAATCTGCATCACCTCAAGTTATCCCCTCTAGATCTTTCTTCTTTTCTGAACCTAAATCCCTTCATTCCATCCACATTGAGCCTTTTAATGTTCACTTAGGAACTAATGAATCCTCCTTGAATGAGTCCTCTTCATTCTCTAATTAGATGAATTTCAACCGTAGGCCCCTCTTTTGAATGATGATAAAAAAGGGGAAAAGAATAGGAAAAGTAAGAGTAAGAGTAGGAAGTAAGAGTAAGCTGCTAGGAAAAACAAACGAACTCAGTTTTTTTATGGTGTTATTGTGTTTTATGTTTAACAATGTTTATGTGGTATATGTTGTGTTGAAGTTTATGTTTTTATGGTGGGATTGTGTTGAATGACTGAACAATGATTATATATATATATATATGTTCTTATGCTTGAATACCTTTATTTTCCATGTCTTTATATTGGATAATTTTATTATGGCATATATTTAAGGGGAGCACATATTCAGGGGTGTAATCCCTAAATCTACACAGAAATTCTTTTTATATAAACATTGTACTCTTAATCTAATAGTGTTTTGTCATCATCAAAAAAAAGGGAGAATGTTGACTCCATATGTTTTTGATGATAACAAAACATTCCTCATTCATTAATGTCTAACTGCACTATTTAAGTGTGCAAGATAAAGTTAATTCCCTCATTAAAATGAATGATTAAAAATAAAATCATATAATAGATAGTTAATCAGTTGAAGTGTGAAAGATGAAAGACTTAGTGAAGATAAGGCCTGTGTAACTGATTATCAAAAAGCCTTAATCAGTTAAGGAATGGCTAGGCTACAAGTTGAAGCAAAAAAGAAAAATCCTAATCAATTAGCACTAGGTTTAACTAATTAAGATGGTGCTAGACAAAGGAAAAACAGAGGTGTGTTAATCGATTAAGCCATGAGGTTAATCGGTTAGAGCACAAGACTTGAAGAATCTCCAAGTACCAAAATTCAAATTTAAAGAGATGTTGACCGTTGAAGGGAGCCAAAATGGAGAAGTTCAAATTTAGAAGTTTCCTAATTGATTAGAGCTCGTGTTGATCGGTTAAGGTTGAAGGAAGTGAAGCTCCAATTAGTTAAAGGAATAGTTAACTAATTAAAGGAAGTCTATTAAAGTAGAGAAGCCTTAAGATAGAGGTCCCTTAATCGGTTAAAGTCTCCTATAATCAGTTAACACAGAGTACACAGTAGCAAGACAGTGCAAGGCAAAGAAGCTATAATCGGTTAGAGTTGCTTATAACCAATTAGCTGAACTCTGTATGCCCTTTTAAATTTAAGTACTAGAGGACAAAATAATGGCTAAAATGACATCAAAGATGTCTCCAACGGCTCAAACTATCTCTAATAGAAAAATCTGGCTCTCCAAGCATAAATTGAAGCTTGAACATTCAAAGAAGGTAGATTGAATGAGAAAAGAGCTTCAATGTAAAGATATGCAAGGGTTCATGTGTGCTATAGAGGTGATCAAAGGCTGGACTGAGTTGTAGTTTTCTCAAGCCAAGAAGATGGGTAATGGTGGGGGAGAGAATGACAGTGGATCAAAGGAAAAGGCTAAAGCGAAGTAGGCACTCCCCTAAGCCAAAGTAGTCACCAAAGGGAAGCAAATGGAGAAGAAGCCCTTAAGTTGTTTCTTATTTGAGGGATCGCACTAGAGGAGAGACTACCTCATGCATAACAAGTTCATGGCTTTCTTGTTAGACGAAGAAGATCCAAGCTACAAGGGTGCAAATTGGTATGCAGAGTAACATGGGAAAGGGTTGTAGTTGAGGAGTGTAGTGTTACACAAGGAAAATGAGACTTATTAAGCAACCTAGATAGTTTGAGAAGAAGGTTAATGTAGTGGCTATAGTTCCACCATGTGTGACTAGGGAAGCCTAAGAACGCATTATAATTAGACAACCTTATGTTATACTAGGGAGGCAATAGCAAACAACAAAAGAGTATCATAAAGTTTGGGAGAGACCAAGTTTAATGGTGACGAAATTCTTACAATCGAGGGCATAGGGGTGGAATCGTCGACATCAGTCAAGCACTAGTAAGGCTAAGGGGTCAAGACAATGCTTGATTGGTCTGTAGCAAATGCCCAAGGAGTCAGGGCATAAGGGGGAAATGTGTGTACGGCAGGAGTGCGATGGCAATAATACTAAAGAAATAAGCACGCAAAGAAATCCTTCTTTTACCAATAAGAGCATTGTTGGATTGAGTAGGGGAGGATGCCATGGGCCAAGTTGTTAATAATTAGGCAAGTTAACAACTCAGGTAGGCATGCAACTTAAGCAAGCTAGCCAACTAGCTCGATATACAAAAGGTTCATCCCATTCGCACATCAAGGGGTAGAGTATCCTTAGACCTTTTCGGAAGTGTCGATAAACTAATATATTTTAAATTTAAATGTTGATAAGCTGATCATTCAAATTTGAATGCGTTAACCATTCATTTTAAATTTGAATTGTAGGTAAGCTAGATGAGAGAGCTAGTCATACATATAAATACTCCCCCTGCACTCATTGGTAAACACACCAAGTTTGAAAACAAAATCTCATTTTTCTCTAACTTTCCTTTATTCTTTCTCTCTTATTTTTGCTGCTTATTGTGTTGCTTTAAGAACCTCGGGCTCTTGAGTGATTTTTGGATACATACTTAGGCTCGTTTTTGGAAAGAGGGCTTTTGGTCGTAGGTTAGGTGCTTAAGTTACTCAACCCATAACACTAACGCCAAGGCATATTGGTCAAAATTCTACTTATGTCAAGGAAAAGCAACAAGTAAACTCTAAGGGTAAAACCAAAACACCCTTGTCCTGTGCAGCTTATTTTCCTCAAGATAACATATTACATGATTAAACGATGAATTTTTTGTAAAATTAAGTTGCCATATGTAGTTAGATCTTTAAAGTGTTCTTTTAATTAATTGCATATTTCATACCTAAATTATAGTTAGATTATTGATTTGACATATAAAGAAAATAAATTCACAATTAAGTACTTCAAATTTCATGTCGTTAAGTAGGTTGCACATCTTGCTAACTTCAGTAATTAAATGTTTGATGCGGTAAAAAACAGTTAATAGAAGTTAGACATGTGAGGCATTCCTATTGGATGCTTTTAGTCACTTCACCAATTTAATCAACAAAGTTAGGCTCCAGTGTAAAACTATTAAGCAAAATAAAATTCAGATACTAAATTGCAAATTTTTAAACTTCAATTATCAAATCAAACATTTTATCATAATTCAGGTATTAAATTGTGTAATTAACTTTTCTTTTTGTGAGTTGGGGGCTGGGGTCGGAGGTGGGGAGGGAGGTACATATAGGAAGTGTTAGTAGGTAGTTTATCCGACAAGATTAATGAAGTAAACTGCATTTACCCCAAAAGTCTCGAAAGGCTTTCTAATATTAACTATTGTCTTGGTCAAGGACGAGATGCATGTCCCCAACTCCGCATCAGCAAATATTGGTCTTTCAGGGTTAGATTTCTTGCTCTGTAAAGCCAACATAGTAACCACCAAAGGCTATATGATTTCTGAAACCTTCTAGGAATTGCAATAAATATTTTATTTTGTTCTTTTTTTCACTTTTAGTGGTTTTCCTTTCTATTCTCTTTTTCTTTTTCTTTTTTATTAACAGAAGAAGAGGAGGAAGAACCATCCGACCAAATACAATCTCCCGATTCTTATGAAGCAATTGATTTTTAAGATGTAGGAATGTGGATTTGATCGATAAAGTTATAATCCATTGAATTAAGCTTCCTGCATGCCTTAGGTTTTAGGAAATATGCATGCTTACAAATTAATTACAAATATGATGGCTTGCTTTCTTAGGAAAATTAAGGATAACCAAACATGAACCAAAAAGAAGAAAGAGGACAAAAAAATTGGAAAAACAAATTATGAGAAAAAATATTTCAGATCCCGGATTTCTCTACTGAGTTGTAAGAGAAGATACATTGCATGTAGATGCGGAAGAAGTGGAGGAAGAGCTCTTATGGTTATGCATCCACACCTTGAAGACTTGCCTACTCACCCCAATTGCTCTACAAAACTTCTCCACCTCGTCTTCTTCATCTCTCCTTTGCAGCTTCCACCCCAACTTTTCAGCAAAACCCAACATCTTCTCCTTCTGCTCCGCCGTGAATTTCGTCCGAAACCGCTTCTTCCCGCATCTGTCTGCCGCCCCGGTTGACTCCACCACAACTGGCCGCCTTCCTCCGCTGCCACCATCTCCGTAATCAATCAGTTCTACTGTGTTTTCTGGATCCCCATGACTCCTGCTGCTGCTACAGTAGCTAACTTTGCGGTGGAAATTACGGTGGCAACCGCATGCAGCGCATTGTAGGTTTGAAGGAGAGGTATCGTCAAGCGTGAACTCACCGCAACCGTCGGTGGCGTAGCTGCCAAGGCTGGCTGCATGGTTTCTCAAGCACTCCCTGTATAGATCATTTGGATACTCTTTCTCCATCTCTCCCTCTTTCTCTCTCTCTCTCTCTCTCTCTCTCTCTCTCCTTCGAAGCTGCTTCTATTCGGCACTGTAATGTAAATATATATATATATCATATATATATATATATTATATATTGAAGTGGCTGATAGGTTTGAATTACAATGAAGGCCTAGGTAGACAGGCTATTTACAAGGTCCTGTCTGCCCCTACGCTCTTTGTATTTTTAAATCTCGATTGTAATCCCGAGTTGTTTGATCAGCTCAAATAATACTACTTTTTCTTATGTTAAAAAAAATTAAGATCAGTTTCAGGTTAATCGTTCTCCGTAGACAACCATGGAAATTGAGTTAAGTCAGTCAACTCATCATTTAAAAAGCCGTGGTATCTTTCCATGTCAATAGGCAACTCCTGAGTAAAGCTTTTCTTGGTATGTTAATGGAGTTATTTATATCATCTCAAGAGTTTAGAGCTTGCATGATTTTGTATCAAGATTGGTCATTTTTTACTATTTTTAATAATTAAAAAACTTAAATACTCAAATTTGGTTAATTAAAATTAAATTATATATGACATGAATATAATATATTTCTCTACTATGTGAATTGCATGCATGATACATGGTATCCTCATGGAATGAAAACTTAGAGCAACTTTTCTTTTTCTTCTTTAATTAATTAATTAATTTGGGTATCAGATGTCTGATGTCTCCAACACCTTTGCCTCATTTACAATTCTTTTTGATCTTATCATTGAAATATTTTAATCAATTGAAAGGGTGTCTTGAATCATCCAATCACCAAATGAATGTTATCACATAACAGTGTAATATATGGCTCAAATATTTTAATCATTTGAAAATGAGGTAAGACATGGGAGATTGTCCTGATACATGAACATTGTCTCAACATATTACAGACATCTCTCTGTCCTAGTAGGATCGATATCACGCAAAAGTCAAGAGCTTCTCTCTTTCATTTCATGCTTCAGTGTTTATAGTTAAAAATGTCAATGACTTGGGAATCCCTTAGCTGTAAAATACAGCAAATATTATGGGCTCCAAGGTCCTAATATATTGGCTGAAAGCTGTAGAGGGCCCGTGAACGGTATGGGGTTTCCCCCCAAATAATTGACGTCGGGAATAGGGAAAAAAAATAACAAACAAACTAACAAAACAAAACAGTCGTGGGGAATTTCATACTGGAAAATTTTACAGTTGCCAGTCTTTTTGTTCGTTTGCTCTTTGATGAAAGGTATCTCATATATATCTTGTAATAGCTATGCCTAGAAATGGAAATCAATGCGGTTGTAAAACTGTAAGCGTGTCAGCGAAATGAAAATTTGTCCTCTTTTTTCCAAACTCATGCATGAGGTTAGAGAATAAAGGAGTGATTTGGGGGATAGGATTGCTTCGATGATGGTTTGGAATGGGGATGGAGAATCGGTGTGTGCTGCTGCTGTTTCAGTTGATCCATGTGTAGGAGAGAAAATTGTCTTTTGGCATTTGGAAGCATCGCTTTGTTGCCTGCGATCTCTTCGCTGCACTCAGCAGTGTCTAGTCACTACTCACTGTTATGTTATGTGTGACCTGATCAGGCAGAGGCCCGAGGCTCATGGTCACATGCTAAAGCGATGCATGGGGCCCTCGGACTTGGATAAAGCAAAAGGAGAAGAAAATGGTCTATAAACCAATAAAACGAAAGCATATACTGGAAACATTTATCTTATGACAACTCAGTTTATATATGTGCATAATTGCCTCAACATTTGGTTTTATCCATCCACATATATTTGATTAGCTCTCATATATCGACCTATATATTGACTTTAATTATAACAACTAATTTATGCTTGATGGAGTTTCTGGAAGACGGTGGACAAATACATACACAAATTTTATATTAGTTTTTCTTAACTATTTAAAAAATATTGAACTAGCAAAGTGGTTACTTGTAATGAAGTACTTTGGTTGAGCCAAAAAGCCTCTTTGTTAGAAAGAGGAAGTCATACTCGTTTGTGAATTTTTCTTCTTTTGACATATATGTTAGAAAATCCAAGAAGATAATGAGTCAAACCTTCGACCTCAACCTTCTTAAGAGGGGTAATATGTACGCTGGCTCGATCAACCATTGGTTATATTATATGTGAATTTTTGTTTTTCCAGGATAAAAATGTTGAGTCTTACATACTATATTAGTTTCAAGTATATTTGACCTATCAGTTTGTGGCCGTTATTGGAAAAATTGCTAATCTTATTTTTTGTTGAAGGAATTTTGGTCTATCAATGTGGTGAATTCATTCTATAAAATTTTGGTAAATATCTTGACTAATAGGCTGAAATTGGTGATTAACAATATTGAGTGATACTCAAAGAGCATTTGTTAGCAGTCGTCAAATTATGGATGGTTTTCTTTTTGTTAATGAGGTTATTCGTAGCATGAGGAACAGATTATATAATGAGGGTGGGTTGGTCCTTAAGCTGGACTTTGAGAAGACATGATTATTTTGATTGTGTTTTTTTAATGTTTGTAATGGAGTTGATGGGTTTTGGGGACAAATGGTGTCAATAGATTTTGAATGTATTTCTATAGTAAGAGTTGCAATTTAGGGTAATGGTTTTGCCACAAAGGAATATTTTCACTAAAAGAGAACTTTGACAAGGAGATCCTTTATCTCCATTCTTGTTCATTATTACTGTCAAAGCACTATATTTGTTGCTAGCTAGAGCTGAAAATTTGAATATGTTTAAAGGGATAGCACTTATAGCTTCGGGTATCAAAATTTCTCATTTGCAATTTGTGGATAACATTGTGATTCTTATGGAAATAGGTCTTGAAGAAGCTTCTATTATCAAAAGATTGTTGAGGTGTGTTGAATTTGTCTTAGAATTAAAAATCAACTTTGAAAAATCTTGTGCTTATCTGATGTGTGCATCAAATATGTATATTTAATGGGAGATTAAATACCTAATTAGGCTAAGTTAGACTAGATTTAGCATTGAATTTAGGTGCTTTTAGTTATTTTATTAGTTTAGTTTAATTTATGTTTAAATATTTATTTTAAGTTAATAATGTTAGTTTTATGCTATTTATATTTATTTTTATGTTTTTGTAGGAGTAGGATCAAAAATAATTTCAATTGGTGAAGAAAGGTGCATAATGGACTTGTGCTCTGTTTGCATATGTTTCAGTTTTAAGAGCATATCTTCAACTACAAAAGTCCAAATGACATGATTTTTGAACTATTAAAAAGCTAAGAGACAAGGATATAACTTTGATGTTTACCACTTTGCCCAGTTTGGATCGACAAGTGGTTGAAATTTGTGTCGAAATGAAAGTATTGCACTAGAAGAATAGAATTGAGACAGAACCTTTGAGAGCCATGGCTCTAGGAAATGAGAGCTGCAGCGCTCAACGTATTTTTCAAAAATAACAAGCTTACGGGATTTTGGAAGCTAGAGCTTTTGAAGGCTATTTAAGGGGCCTTTTTTAGAGGTTTCTAGGAGGAGGCGCAATTTCTCTGGGGAAAAAGAGTCAAAAAATAAAGCAAGAAAGCAAGAGAATTGAAGGGAGAATCAAGATCACGAAACTTCAACTATTAGTTTTCTCTCTCTACTTTTATGTTTTTCTTATTTTCTTTGACTTGCATTAATGGCTAATTTTCTTTAGATGAAGTTTTTATTAGATATTATGAACTAAACTATTTTTCTAGCATTGCAATTGAACTCATATGTAATATGAATTTTTAATCTCTTTCTTGCTTATTTTCAATGGAATTGAATTGTTTATTCCAATTTGTTCTTAATGCTTTTAATTGCTTGGCCACCAATTAAATTGATTTTAGTGTAGACTAAAATTAGGATAGAATATAATCATATTAATTAGTTTGTGTATAGGATAGGGATGTACCTATATGTCATAAGTAGCCAGAATTAGAGCCTAAACTTAATAAATCTATTTTAATTTCAATTCACTAAGGGATATAGTTTTTCGGCTAAAATAGATATATTTATATGATGAGTTGAGAGACCCTTATAAATAATTGAGGACTCTAGGTTAGTAGTTCAACCCATTGAAATAAGTTGAGAGAAAGAGGTAAGATTTAGATGAAGTGTGAGGGATGTCGTATCTTAGGCTTGTTTGATTTGATTTTTGCTCAAGTTATTATTACTGTGATTTTTCTTTTTAGTTTAAATTTTGGCTATATGGTTTAAGTTAATTAATTAATTTTGATTGGTTAGATAAGATTAAATTATGTTAATTTTAGTACTTGATAAGATTTTAAATCAATTCTCTGTGCGATCGATACTCTGCATATCGCTATACTATCTTTTCGATACGTAAACTTTCGTAGGTAAAAATTTAACTGACAAGCTTTTGGCGCCATGCCAAGGAATTGTTTTCTAGAATTTTTACTAATACTAATACCAAGCAAATTTAGTATTAATTCAAATTTATTTTATTTTATTTTAGGCACTTTTGAGTGAGGTGATGAATTATTATAATTATCAGTGACCATCTGAACAATTTATGCCTAGAAGGGTTGCTAATGATTAAGAATTGACTATCAGTGCTTTGATTGCCCAAGTAGATGCTTTATCTCAAAGAATCGACACTTGGGGTGTTAATGTGTTTTAGAGTCCTTTTGTGACATGCGAGTTTTATGGAGATGGGCTTTCAAGTGATTGTTGTCCAACCTATCATGAGTCAATGCAATTTGATAGAAATTTCAATGGGCAGCAAAACAATTCATACTCCAATAGTTATAACTCATGATGGAATCACCCAAAATTTTTATGGAGTAATGATAAGGGTCCTACATATTCATCATAACTTGTTTTCCATCATGATTACCAATCACAACTTAGAGCCCCTATACTTGAGAATAAGCTAAATTTGGAGGATATGTTAATGCAATTCATGATAAAGAATGATGCCATCGTTCAAAGTCAAGTAGAATCGAAAATCTTGAGACTCAATGGGACCAACTTGCTAATTACATCAACAATAGGCCTTAAGAATTTTTACCAAATGATACTGAGCCTAATCCTAAAAGAAAAGAATATGGTAAGTATCTTAATGAGGTAAATGGTA
Organism: Theobroma cacao; assembly: GCF_000208745.1. Classification (NCBI taxonomy): domain Eukaryota; kingdom Viridiplantae; phylum Streptophyta; class Magnoliopsida; order Malvales; family Malvaceae; genus Theobroma; species Theobroma cacao. The sequence continues at coordinate 9,872,707 of NC_030852.1, forward strand.
AGAATGTCGTTAAATGATGGAGATAAAGTAGATCAAGGAAATACTTCCAACAATCAAGTTTGAGATGACAAAAATTAAGCAAGAGGATGAAGTATTTACACCACCATAAGTTAAGTCATATGTGCCTCCCATTCCTTTTCTAGACACAATTGATAAGTTACCTAAAGAGGCTATTGATATGGAAAATCCAAAGAAACTCCTTGAAGCTTGTTTGGTTCAAGATGCAACAACAAAGGACAAGAATGAAGAACTCACAAATGTTACACATGTTTTGAAGGCTATACCAAAGGTGCATTATCCAAGAAGAACTCAATTTGAGAAGTTGGGTAAAAGTCAGCCTATTCCACCACCTTGTGTTGAGCAAGTACCAAATCTTAAATAAAAGCGACTACAACTTCATCTTAGGAGGAGACTACTTTCACACCTCAAGTTTTTTCCATACAAACTCAAAACCTCCTTAAAGGGTGAATGACGACCTTAACTAAAGTCAAGCTATTGATTATAAAGAAGTGCTTCTTGGGAGGTAACCCAAGCTATATCTTTTTGGATTTAGTAGTTATATCAGTTACTTTTTGTTTTTCTATGTAAATAAGTAGTTATAACCTCTCCCTAGCTTGTTTTGTTGAGTATGTAGGTTTGGAAAGCATGAAAATGAGGAGAAAGAAAATTAGAGCTTTCAAGGCATTGCCACCATTGATAAGGGAGTTTAATTTTCTCATTTTTTTTAATCTTTTCACATTGAGAACAATGTGCAATTTAATTTTGGGGGAGGGTTTTATTGTTATTAGTTTTTGTGGTTTTTTTAGGTTAGTTTATTTCGTAATTTTTTTTATTTTTAGGATTTATTTTAGGAATTCTTAAGATGAAAATTGCCTATGCCATGATATTACCAATCCTAGGATGATATTTTGATTATCTTGCCATTTTGATTCCTGGTTTGATATAGACATGAATTGAGTGATTGTGATATTCTTTTGTTAGTTTCATTGTAGAATATGATTTCCAATAATTTGTACACTAAATCTTTTACTTAGATTTATCATGTGATTTAGAGAAAATTTATGTTGATAAAAAGTATAGTGAAGTCTAGAATTCTAGAATTTGTTTGATTCTCTCTTGAGGTGAAATTTTAGATAACTCTTAGGATGGGACATGATTTAGGCCATCTTTGGACCGTTTGATCCTTTCAAGCTAACCTTGTTAAACTTTTATCCCTAAGGAGGCCGATGGAGTAGATTCATCGATGCCAAAGAAAACATTCGGAGGCTCGGGAGAAGGTTCTAGAGGCAATTTTTCAGGGGATGAAATCTCAAGAGGAGATTGTTGCTGGCTTGGCCTTCTCAGCCAATTTGGATGATTTCCTCTTTTGATGAACTTCGTTTTAGTTGCCATTGTTTTCTTGCCCTTGCCTGGTGGTTTGGACTTTATTTGTGGTTCTTCAATAGCTTTTTCTTTTCCTTTCCTTGACTGCCCTTCTGTAGTGGACTTCCTAACTTGTACTCTGGCAACTTCTTTTTCAGCTTGCTCTTTTCTAACCATTTGATGGAAGATATCCATGATAGATACTTCTTCTGAGTTGGGGGGAGAAGGCTGCTTTTCTTGAGGTTCAAGTTAAGACAGAGGAGTTTTATCTAGTGACCCTAGCACCTTAGTTCCTTGTACTGATTCTTTCTTGTCCTGAGGCTCAAATGAGGGGGATTTTCTTGGTTGTTCCACCTCAGGTTCATGACCTTCAGCTTGGAAAGCAGAGTCTTTAGCTTCTTGTTCTGCTGGAGCCAAGATAAGAGTTGCGAGCTGTTTGCAGCAGCTGGTTCTGAGGGTATTTTTCCTTTCTTTTTTAGTAATTTTTCTAGTTCAGTCACTTTCTCCTCAATTTTTTGCATTCTTGCTCCTTGGTTTGTGAGCTTTCCATCAATTCTCATTAACAGATTAAAGATCACTTCATTTGAGAATTGAGATGGTGTTGCCAGTGGTTGAGCAGGTAAGGAGGATTCTTTTCCTAGACCAGCCTTGAGGGTTTTAATGTATCTTTCTCCATCAAGTTTGTACCCCATTTTAGGCAAGCTTCCTAGATAAACGGCTTGGTCTCTAGTTTTGACCTTGTCTACCCCATATCTAGAAATCCAAATTCCTTTCTTCTGCACCAGAGAAGCAATGATATTTCCATAAGGCAAATTTATCTTCTCCAGTCTGCATGTTCTTCTCATTCTCTCAATCATAAATCTGCCCAGATTAAGTGAAACGCCACTAAATGCATGTTCTATTAGCCATAAATCCTGAAGGCTAATGTAGCTTAAGCTTCCACTCTTACCATGAATATTGGCGGCAACAAAATAATGCAAAATTCTTATTTGAGGACTTCCAATAAGCCCGGCATTACTCTTGGAGGAATACTTTTCTCTCTTCCCTATGATAACTTCCCACAGGGATGAGGGGTCATGATTCTCAGGGAATTCAAATTCTCCCACATTACACTTTATTTTAAAAAGTTCCCTAAAATCTGCAGCAGTGACAGTAAATTCTTTCCCATTCAAAAACACATTCAGACCCTCAGCAGAATAATCATCAGGATCTTCCAATTCATCTTTGTCAACAACTATACTCGAATAGAATTCTTTAACTAAACTAGCACTGTATGATCAGTTTTTAAAAGTGTTGAACTCCTTCAATTTTAACTCTTCAAAATAATCTGATGAACTTGTCAAGATTTTAGGCATTTCATTAAAGCTTTCCTAGTCAATGTATTTTCCACATGTGATTGGTGCATTCTCTATTTTCCTAAGTCTCTCTTCGTGTACTTTACTTTTGAATTTAAAAGATGAAGTATTACCTTTCTTGTGAGATTTGCTCTTTTCTTTCTTCTTTTCAAATTTGTGGCTCTTTGATTTTCTAGATTTTTTACTTATAAATCCCGACTCAATCCTCTTCTTTTTCTTTAGTATTTTAGCTTGCAGATTTTTTTCCATTGGCCGTTTGCCTTTCTTCTTCTCCAGAAGTTCTTGAGATTTTCCTGATTTCATCATTTGGTTTGGATGATTTTGGACTCAGGGCTTTGAATGGTTAAGAGGTGAAGGTTTCAGTTTCAGGCGTTGGTTTCAGCAAAGAGAGAAAATGTAAGGAAAATAGGTTGAGAGCAGTTTAATTAAAAAAAAACTGTTTGAATCCCCCTCTTTAAGTGCAATTGGTAACTCCCCCTTCAAAATTCAAAAATTATCTCATAATTTTTATTTTTGATTTGGGCAGTTTTCTCCTCTGTTTTATTTCTTGATAGACATTCTCTTTTCATTATTTATTCCTCCTGCCTTTAACTTAACTGAATCTTATTATTTAAAGAGACAGAATGCTCTTAGTTGACTAAGTGCCTACTGTCTTTTGAGAAAACTTCAGAATTTTTCCTAAATCTCCTGCACACTAACCATCCCTAAATTTCTCCTAATCTCACAAAATCTTTCCTCATTTAAGGGTTTGGTAAAGATGTCAGCTAATTGATGTAAAGTATTCACAAACTCAATTTTAATATCACTTTTAACTATATGATCTCTAGCAAAGTGGTGCCTAATCTCAATATGCTTAGTCTTAGAATGCTGCACAGGATTTTTTGAAATATTGATTGCACTTGTATTGTCACAATATGTTGGTATGTTATTCATTGACATTCCATAGTCTTTTAGTTATTGTTTAATCCATAAGATTTGAGCACAATAACTGCCTAGAGATACATATTCTGCTTTTGTTGTAGACAAAGCAACTGAATTTTGCTTTTTGCTAGACCATGACACAAACATACTACCTAGAAACTGGCAAGTTCCACTAGTACTCTTTTTATCTGTTTTACTGCCAGCAAAATCAGCACCTGAATATTCAACTAAGCTAAAAGATGATTTTCTAGGATACCATATGCCTAAAGTTTGTGTGTCTATGAGGTATCTAAAAATTGTTTTAACAGCAGTCATGTGTGATTCTTTGGGTTGAGATTGAAAACGAGCACATAAACACACACTGAATTGTATATTAGGCCTGTTGACTATTAAATAGAGAAGTGATCCGATCATACCTCTATAGAGCTTTTGATCAACATCCTTTCCTTTTTCATCTAAATCAAGTCTGGTGGATGGACTCATTGATGTGCAAATTGATTTTAGCTTTAGCATATCAAACTTTTTTAGCATGTCTTGAGTGTATCTTTCTTGGTTGATGAAGATTCCTTTCTCACTTTGATTAATTTGAAGCCCAAGAAAGTACTTTAACTCACCCATCATGCTCATCTCAAATTCTCCCTGCATCTCTTTAGCAAAATTCTTACATAAAGCCTCATTAGTTGCACTAAAAACAATGTCATCGACATAAATTTAAACAACAATTAAATCCTTTAAATATCTTTTAATAAACAATGTAGTATCAATGTTACCCCTAACATATCTTTTTTCAACCAGAAATTTTGAAAGCCTCTCATACCAAGCTCTAAGAGCTTGTTTCAATCCATACAAGGCTTTATGAAGTTTGAAAACATGATCTGGTTTTTCAAAGTCTTCAAATCCTAATGTTGGTTTAACATACACTTCCTCTTGAATTAATCCATTTAAAAATGCACTCTTTACAGCCATTTGGTACAATTTAAAATTCATAAAGCATGCAAAAGGAAGCAACAACCTTATGGCTTCAATCCTAGCAATTGGTGCAAAGGTTTCATCATAGTCAATTCCTTCCTCTTGGTTGTATCCTTGGGCTACCAACCTAGCTTTATTTCTAAGTACATTTCCTTGCTCATCTACCTTATTTCTGAACACCCATTTTGTTCCAACAATAGGGTGGTTTGAAGGCCTAGAGACTAATGACCACACATGGTTTCTTTTAAATTGATCAAGTTCCTCTTGCATGGCCAATATCCATCTTTCCTCTTTTTTGCTTCCTCAAATGTCTTAGGCTCAATTTGAGATATGAAAGCTGAAAACTCACAAATCTCTCTTATTGCTCTCCTAGTCTTAACTCCTTGAGAAATGTCACCTATGATTTGTTCTTGTGGATGGTCTTTTGCATATCTCGAACTCCTTGGAAGGTCATTATGCTGAATTTCTGTTCTTTGCAAATTTTCTAGAGGTGGAGTTTCATTTTCTCTTTTAGGTAAGCTTTCTTCATTATTTTTATTGTTCTCTAAGCTCATTTCTTCCATTTGCTTTTCTAGGATCTCTACATCGTCATCATTAGCATGAATTTCCTTTTGTAAAGCATTGGACTCATCAAAAACTACATGGATTGATTCTTCAATAGTTAAAGTTCTTTTGTTGAAAACTCTATAAGCCTTTGAGTTTAATGCATATCCTAAAAATATTACCTCATCACTCTTTGCATCAAACTTACCTAAAGATTGTTTTCCATTGTTTAACACAAAACATTTACAACCAAAACTCCTAAGGTGTGAAATATTTGGTTTCCTACCCTTGTAAAGTTCATATGGAGTCTTTGATATCATGGCTCTAATTGAGACTCTATTAAGTATATACATTGCTGTGTTCACTACCTCAGCCTAAAAATATTTTGGTAGGTTATTCTCACATAGCATAGTTCTAGCCATTTCTTTTAAGGTTCAGTTTTTCCTCTCTACAACTCCATTTTCCTGGGTTGTTCTAGGTGCAGAAAAATTATGATTCAACCCCTTTTCATTGCAAAATTTCTCAAATTCATCACTTTCAAACTCTCCTGCATGATTACTCCTAATACTATGGCTAGTCCTTTTTCATTCTCAACTTTTCTACAATGACTTATAAATGCTAGTAAAGCATCATCCTTATGAGCAAGAAAATAAACCCAAGTGTACCTAAAGTAGTCATCAACTATTACAAAGCCATAAGATTTTCCTCCTAGACTAGTTATACTTATTAGACCAAATAGATCAATGTGCAACAATTCAAGAGGTTTAGTTGTTGACACAATCTTCTTAGTCTTAAAGGATGTTCTAACTTGTTTTCCTAGTTGGCAAGCATCACATATTTTATCATTTTCAAATTTTATATCCAGCAATCCAACAACTAGATTTTTCTTAATTAATTTTGACATAGTATACATGCTCACATGTCCTAGTCTCTTATGCCATAGCCAGCTATCATTTTTAGCATTTGCCACTAAACACGTTTCACAATTCATTTCAAGATCTTCAAGAAATACAACATACATATTCTTTAATCTTCTTCCTATAAATGAGACTTTATTAGTGCTTATATATATCATTTTACACTTATTGGAATCAAAGCATACTTTAAATCCTTTATCACACAATTGACTAATGCTCAATAAATTATGTTTCAAGCCTTTAACCAATAACACATGACTGATTTGAGTTTGGGAGTTCTTATTAACCGTTCCTATACCATGGATTCTACTTTTTGAATCATCACCAAAGGATACGGTTCCTCATTTTCTTCTGTCCAGCTGAGTAAATAGCATTTCATCTCCTGTCATGTGCCTTGAGCAGCCACTGTCCATATACCAAGGCTGCTTCTTCTTGAATTGAGCTCTTAAACATGTCTCCTTTAAGTGCAGCTTAACCTATAAGACAGATTTTTAGTTTTTCTTTATAGGTACCCATACCTTGATGGGTCTTTGATTGTTGGTTGCAATATAAGATCCTTTTGGAACCCATATCTTTCTTATTTTCTGCATGCTTCTTTTCTTAAAACAATCATATGATGAATGACCAATTTTATTACAAATATAGTATCTAGATAATGCATTAGCAGAATTTATCTTGTAGTAGACATTTCTTTTTGAAGTTTCATTTTTCAAACTTTTAAGAGCTGTGTTTTCATGTAATGTTTTTTGCAAAGCTTCAGATTTATTGTCTAACTCTAATTTTAAAACTTCAAAATCTGCTTTTGAATGTTCTAACTCAATTCGCAGAAAATTTCTTTGCTCAAAAATAGAATTGAACTTTTCTCTTATCTTTTCAAAATCATTTTCAAGAGATGTAGTCTTTTTCTTTAAAGTCTTGTATTTTGAAAAGAGTTTTTCAAATTCATCATAAAGGCACTCATACTCATCTTGTAAATCATCAATAGAAATATCATAGGGGGATGAGGATACCTCGGATTCATTTTCTCGTGCCATCAAACACAAGTTTGCTTTTTCCTCAGCTTTTTCTTCCTCACTTTCAGAACTTGATATGTCACTATCTGACCATGCAGCTGCTGCCATTGCCTTCTTTGATTTCTTGTTTTTCTTTGCAGTCTTATTTTTCAACAATGGGCATTCAGACTTGAAATGTCCAAGCTTCTTGCATTCGAAGCAGGTTAGCTCATCCTTTTTGTTGGAGTCATTTTTATTTCTAGTTCACCATGAAAAACCTTGATCTTTTCTAAACCCTTTTCTAGCCAATCTTCAGTTTCTTTTGCCTATAAGCTTTCTAAATTTCCTTGCAACCAGTGCCAACTCGTCATCATCATCACAGGATAGCTTTTCCAACTCTTTTTCAAGAACTTTTAGTACAATGCTCTTTTTCTTTTCATTTGCTTCCCTTATATCTTTTTCTTCCTTTTCCTTGAGTTCTAGCTCATGAGTAAGGAGAGAACCACAAATCTCATCTAGAGTAATAACATTTAGGTCCTTGGCTTCTCAGATTGCAGTCACTTTAGGCTTCTAATTTTTTGGTAGGCTTCTAATAAGTCTTTTAACAATCTCATGCTTAGGTATTGGTTTGCTTAGTGACTAAGTTTGTTTGTGATGTTTGTGAATCTATCTAACATATTGGTGATATCTTCACCAGGCTTCATCTTAAACATTTCATAATTATAGGTCAAGAGGGCTATCTTGGACTCCTTGACTTGAGAAGTCCCTTTATGGATAATCTTAAGCTTATCCCACACTTGTTTAGCTATTGTACAGCTTGATACTTTGTTGAATTCGGTAGGAGCCAAGGCATAATGCAATGTATTGATAGCCTTAAAATTTGTTTAGACTCTCTTAGTTTCAGCATCGATCCATTCAGACCTTAGCTTAAGCATCATCTCGTTGGTCACTACATTTAAAGTTGAGGAAATGAATGGTCCATAAATTATGACATCCCACATTTCATAATCTATAGCTCTAATAAATATTGACATCCTAGTGCTCCAATAAGGATAGTTAGAGCCATCAAACAGAGGTGGTTTGTTTGTTGATTGTCCCTCAGCAACTATTGACTTTTAAAGAGCCATTAGATCCTCCCGAAGGGTGTTAGACCTTAAGAACAGGGAACTTACTCTGATACCACTAGTTGGTCCTAAATAAATGTGCTAGAGGGGTGAATAGCACTTTTTGGCTCTTGACAAGATGAGGAACTAATTTGAAAAGCAGTAAAAATAAAAATAGAGTAGACAATGCGCAAGAATTTAGAGTGGTTCGGTCCAAGACCTACATCCACTACCTTGATTATCCAACCAAGGATTTTTCTAACTAATCCACTATGAATGGTGAAATTCACAAGCTTTTTACAATGACTTTTACCGGGCTCAACCAAAACCTTTCACACTAGTTTTTACCAAGATCAACTAAAACCCAAAGTGGTTTTTCAAAGGCTCAACCACAACCTTTCACAATGGTTTTTCATGGGCTCAACCAAAACCCAAATTGGTTTTTCAAAGGCTTAACCATAACCTACAATAATGGTTTTTCTCACGGGGTCAACCAAAACCCAACAACTAACTTTTCAAGGCTAAGTTAGAACCTTTACCTAAACAAGCAATCCTAGCTTGATTGAACCCCTTAAAGTGACCCTTTCACTCTAAGAACATAAAGAGAAATGAAATAGAAGTGTACCTATAATCACAAAGTTGATCTAAGTGGTACAAGTTAAAGTGCAAAACACAACTACAAAGATGGGTATTGAGTGCAGTAAAGTTGTCACGACTCGGTACTCCCCTCGAGCCCGTGACAACCGCCGCGGTGTCCTGGTAGACACTTATTGCTCAGGATGTCAACCCGAAACCCCGCAAGGCTTTACTATCAGTTTCTCTGTTCCCTTGTGAGCAACCATTGTCAAATATCGTGTTCTAAAAGATTTTAAGCTGTTTCCAACTTTAAACAAATAAAATATTAATTTTTCGTCTCACAGGGGTATTTTGGTCATTTTTTTAAAAAATTTCAAAACTGGCTAAAACGTAATATACAAGTACAAAACACATAATTCATATTCAAAATGAGTTTAAAAGTTTAAAATCTTCATTTAAAACGAAATTATGGTTATTTGAATATAATAAAAAAATAAAAGAAATAAAAGAAATATTAAGTAAAATATTCTATTTTCTTATAAAACAATATTTATATAGTTATACGTGAATAATTTTTTTTATAGCGTAAAAGCTAAATAAATTTATACATACTTAAATACAGTAAGCCAAAATATTTAATTTAATTTACAATAACAAGAGGGCCCTCGAATAAACAAAAGTAAAGGGAACTGTGAACCTACGGTTTGGAAAATGCAGATCCCACTGTAGTCCTCGATGAGATCAGCTATCTACAGTCTATACTGAACTTGAAATGGGTGGAAATGAGGGTGGTGAGATTACAAAATCCCAATGAGTAAACAGACATCATCATAAATATCTAGAGTTGAGTACATGGAGACAATAAAGTAAATCATCATAAACTGGGTTATAGCATTAGAACACATTTTGTTCAAAACACGTAAAGAGGCTTATGAATCTCATAAAAATCTAGGCTTGTGCCATAAATCCATTCTCGGGGACACCTTGGCCGAGGCATCCTACCGAGACCGCCAAGGCTATTAAAATTCACATTTCACATAAATCATGTTTTTGTTTTGAAAACATAGCCGTTCCTTGGCGTTGGCTGAGTTCCCCCTCACGTGGTGGTTTAGCGTGAAGTGAACCCTAAACTTTACCCCAGGAGATACCCTACGCGCCTCTCCGTTCGAGGTAAGAATATAATGGGGTTTACCGTGCCCCTCTAAAAGGCTGGTCCACAGAAACCCCCTACTGCAGTGATTAATTAATATATAATCCACCATATAATAAAACTCAATAACATGATATGGCAATTTTGTAATTCGTAGTTTTTCAAGGTAACCAAACAATTCGCATTTCAATACAATTGCCAACTAGCCAATCATGCTCGATTTATCATAAGCCAGTTAATTTAAACAATCAAATTGCCACAATTAACAGTCTCCGTGTACTCTATTTTTCAAAATCACTATTAATTTCAAAACAATTTATAATTTAATTTCATTGAAACTCATTTATTCATAAAACATGAAAATTTATCTTTTTAAATTCCTTTTTCCATAGAATTCATGAAAGCATTTAAAAACCACCCTAGATAATTAAAATGACAGTAAGTTTACTCACAATGTCTAGAATGCAGACTTTCGAAGCACTCTGTCTACTGGTCCTCGGATGCAATTTCCTTGCCTTTATCGGAGGACTCACCACCTTGACACAGTACAAAATCGAGAGTTTCACCAAGTTGGTACTAAATCAAAATTAAACTAATTTAGACTACCAATGCATGATATGGAATGCAAAAATGCACTGGTAACTATCTAAACCCGGTATTGGCCTAATTCGTCTTATCACCCGATTAAATTCCTAACGGGTCCGTTTAAACTCCAATTTAATTCTTTTCAGTTTCTATACCTCAATTGCACCCAAATTAACTTAATGTCCCTCAGTGTGGTGCAAATTATCAGTCCCAACAGCAAATTACGAAAATACCCCTAGTGGGTAAAAATTCGTATTTTTGCTCCGAAAATTCCCATTATTTTTCTAGGCTCATAATTCATCATTCCTTAACCAATTCTCCTAGAATAAAATCAAACTCATCCTCACTCACTACATGGTAAATTCAGCCATTAATGGTTGGGGGAGAAAATAAATTCTTTTCTTGTTGTTTTGTTTCTAAATATGCTAAACTAACTAAAAACACTAACATAAATTAAAATCAAATAAATCCAACAACTTTCTCTCTCCTAACCCATTTTTTCAGAATTGAATTCATCATGAAAACATGTAATTTAATCATGGAAAATAAAGAGAAATGCTTGGGAATAAGAAAACTCAAGCTTAATAGAAAAAATCTCACCTTTTTCACTTAATTTCCTTGAAAATTCACACTTTTTCTTTGATTTTCTCTCTCTAGGGTTTTGTTTTTGTTTTCTCTCTCTTCTTGCTGGTTTGGCCGGCCATGGGGTGGAAGATGGGCTGATTTTGTGCCTTTTAAAAAGGAAAATAATAAATTAATAAAGGCATGACACATGGCATCATGTCATTGGCCCGTTTTTAAAATTTTAAAAATTTAAACATTTTATCTCCACCACATGATTAGTCAAGGGTCAAAGATGAAGATAAAGGAAGACCATGTGCTGGAAAAATATCCTGGTGGTGGAAAATTACAATTTTGCCCCTGAGGTGGCAAAATTACCATTTTACCCTTTTACTCCAAATTATACCGAAATTAAAATTTTTTACTTCTAAACCTCAAATCATACTCCAATAAGTCAAATTATAGTCCAATAAGTCAAATGGGGTCAAAAAATCTTTTCTAAAATTTCCATTTTGTCCCCAAGTGACAAATGACCATTTTGCCCCTGGTTAGTGAAAATTTCGATTTGACTCCAAATTGATCTTCAAACTCCAAATTACCATTTTAAGTCATCCATGAACTGTGAAACTCTTAATCTCACCTTAAAATTCCTATTTCATCTAGTTCGAGGATTAAATAAACTTTGTTGTACTTCTAGGTACAATACCGACTTTTGTAAATTTTTTAGGACTTTCCTAGCATGCAATCATGCTATCATCACATGTATGTCATGAATAGTATTTTATAAGGTCGGGCTTTACAAAAGTGCAGAGAGATTTTTGCTGGTTTTTGAGCTCTTTTTGCTTTGAAGCCTTCCAAAACTTGTTTCTAGCTGTTGGAAGTCCTTTTTATACTTGAAAAATTAGCTCTGATGGGAGTTAGGCAGTTTTTGACCGTTGGAAAGAGTTTGGTAGATAATCTAGCCGTTAATTTGTCTTTTAGTGCAGACTTCAAAATTGCAGGTAGAATGCTTTTAGTCGACTACCAGATATCTTAGTCAACTAAGTCGTCTCTGTCTTCTGATCTTAGTTTCTAGCATTAATCGACTAAGGGGTTTTTGTCTTGTTGATCAATTGTGACTTCCTCCTTCATATAACTTTTAATATATCCTCTTTGAATAATTTATTTGGCATTAGCATACTATTCTTGCCCTGCACACTCAAGTAAGGATATTAGACACAAAAGAATAGGAGTATTTTATTATCATCAAAAACTAATAGAGCCAACAAGATTTTTTCGTTGGAGACAATTTTTGGCTGTTAGGAACAATTCTAAGTCACTTCTAGCTATTATTTGTGTCTTTTAGTGTTTAAATTAAAAAAAAAAGATAAACTTCAGCTAACATGTTATAGGCAGCTCTAACACTTTATGATTTTTAAACTAGAGACCATTATCAACGATGATCACTTTGTGAATTCGAAAGCGACAGATTATGTTATGTGTGCTTCTTGATGAACTAGTGACATTATGATTGAGGTGTCAATTATAAATGTTATTACAACGTTTGTTCAATCAAAAAGCAGATTACAGCTTCTCTGCCTTGCACTGTCCTACTGCTGTGTTCTCTTTTCTAATTGATTCTCAGAGGCTTTGACTTATTAAGAATTCTTTGCTTCAGACTCTTCTTTTTCACCAAACTTCCTCTAACTGGTTATGGCAGGCTCTAACTAATTACAAACTTTCTGTTTTTACTTCTCTACACAGTAGTCTTCCTCTATTTGGTCAGTACTTCCCTTAACAGATTGAGGCTTACTTCTTTTAGCCATAACTAATTAAAATCTGCTACTAGAGGTCAAGTCGTTCATAGTATGATGTATTTGTAAATAGTGTCAATGTAAGTGTGTAATTGGATAATTATAGACTATAATGTATTTTTACGAGTACGGTGAATAAATGTTAAGATGGCTTATTACGATTTATGTTCAATTCTTATTACAAAGAGTTATACGGTTCAAAGTAATTTCGTAGATTGATGGCATGAATATGTAGTAATAACTAAAGTTTCAATTAAGGCTTGTTCGAGACTTAACGGGTTCTCCCACAAGACTCGGAGTCAGTAGCAATCGAGGAGCGGTCGTTACATTTAACTACTTAAGCCCCCAAAATGTGTCAAAATAACTCTACATAATAGAGTTATCATATGGGTGGATGTATAGATGCCCACCATTATAAGGATGAAGAGTGGATGGTAAATGCCCACCAATGAAATCGTAATAAATTTATGATGCGACTGTATTTCTAAGATAATGGTAGTTTCCAAATACGAATGGCTATAATTATGGTATGTTTGATGTGTATATTCTATGTTATAATGTGTAAACTATGTTGGTCTCGTTTGAGTACTAGAAGGGGGTGAATAGTACTAAAAATTTTCTGCTCAGCCCTTTAGAACTTGAAGAGCACTTAATCAACTAGATGAACGGAAGGATTAGAATTTGTTAAAATTACAAGACACCAAGTAAGGAAGGGTAAAGAGAAATTGACAATGCAAGAGTATTTATAGTGGTTCGGTCCCTTTGACCTACACTCATTACCTTGATCTCCCAATCAAGGTTTTTCAACCCAACTTTACTAAACCAGTGGAATTAACAGCTTCCACCAAGCTTTTACAAGGTGAGTTTCTAACCCAACCCAAGCTCTAATCCCTTCCAACAAGCTTTAGAGTGCTTCCTATACTCTAATTTCCCATAAAAAGAAGTACAACTAAGTACTGTTACAAGTATGAACAGATTACAATCAAGCTTAAACACTTTTTCTAGATATGAAATGAAAGACAAGTGTTTTTTGTGAAGAATAGTTGACTTTTTGCTCAATGTAGCTTTTCTCTTCTCAATTCTTCAACTCTCACCTTTCTTTGACCATTAGAGCTTCCTTTTATACCTGGGGAGTCTGATTTTTCTATTGGAGACAGTTTTAAGCAGTTAGAAACAACTCTGATGCACTTTTAGCTGTTATTTTTGTCCTCAAGTGTTTGAATTCAAAAAGGGAGACAAACTTCGGCTAACTGATTGCAAGCAGCTCTAATCGATTACAACTTCTTTGCCTTGTATTGTCTTACTATTGTGTTCTCTGCTCTAACCAATTACAAGAGGCTCTAACTACTTAAGAGTTCTCTGCCTTCAGACTCATCTTCTTCAGCAGACTTCCTCTAACTTGTTACTACAAGCTCTTCCTAATTATAAACTTTATGTTTTCACATCTCTAAATAACAGTCTTCCTCTAATTAGTCAGCACTTCCCTTAACAAATTGAGGCTTTACTTCCTTTAGCCATAATTGATTAAAATAAGCTTTAATTGACTAGAAGATTTTTTAATTTTAAACTTCTCCATTTTGGCTCATTTCAACTGTCAACAATATTTTCGAACTTGTTTTAGGCGTTTAAAGATTCTAGGACCTTATGCTCTAACCAATTAACCAGACCTTTTAACTGATTAGCATATTTCTGTTTTACTTCAACTTATCACACAACCATGCCTTAGCTAATTAAGGTCCCTTGATAATCAGTTACTAAGGTTCTGCTTTTGTTCATTACTTACTTTTTCCCTCTTAACTAATTAGCTCTTCATTAAACTTAGCAAGCTTCTTGACTTACCTTTAATTAACAACTTTGTTAGGGGTATAAAATTAAATCTTACACACTTAAATAGTGAAGTTAGACATTAATGAATGAGAAATGTCTTGTTATCATCAAAAACATATGGAGTCAACAAAGTACATATGAGCGTGAGGGCCATGATGTGGGACATGTACCACACAATTATATATAGCCTTTAATCAAGCAGGAATATTACTCCCCTGTGTTGCAATCATTGATGTGATTGAATTCATGGATGCATGATGAAATATGTTGCTATGGATTGCATATGTTTTTGATGACATTATGAAATTGATGAATCATATTATGAATGTGTATACAAGTGTGATTATACGAACTTTGAATGATCTAGAGAGAAAACTACCTAGTTTATGTGATAATTGGAAGCTAGAGGCTTGATGTCTTAGAAAATCCCAATTTCTAGGTTTTTAAGAAGGAAGTATTGATACTTGAAGAACAAGTATCAATTCATTTAAGATAGAAAGCCTCAATAAGCATTTTGTATAGGAAGTATCCATGCTTTTTAGGAAAGTATCGATACTTTGAACCTAAAAAGCAATTTAGATGCAACATATCGATATCTAACCTGAAACTATCAATATTGAAGGTATAAAACCTTTATTTCTTGCTTTTTTAATGGCTTTTCACATAGTTCTAATCCTCTTTGTTATTTAAAATGATGTTGTGACTTGGATTTCAACTTGACTCATGAGAAATGATATTGAAAAACATCATTTCCAGCATATAAAAGGAAATGTGATGATTGATTTTGATATTCATGTGTATTGCAAATTATGGTTTATTGTAAACATTATCCCCTTATGGCCATTCCTCTTGCACGTTTACTAACAAGTCTTTGCGACTCCTTGTTAGTTTCTTTTTTCTTTTTTCAGATCAGTAGCTCATTTGGCTAATTGTTTGCGCATGAGTGGCTCAATATGTGCATTGGTGGGTATGGTGGTGCTTCATTCGAAGCTTACTTTGTGTCATACATATTGTAATGTGTCAAGTAAAGTCTTTGGTTTATTACATTTGAGATGATGACATGTTATGTAAATAATTAAGAATATCTTGTTTATTATTCTCATGATACACTTGTTTATGTTAAACACCAAAAAGGCTGATTTATATATGTATAGCTTATGGTGATGAGGCCATAAATGGAATTGAGCACCAAGGTGTGGGTACAAAGAGGATGGGAAATGCCTATGATATTTCTATGTTGCATTGCATAAATTTATATTATGACATAAATTTCTAAAGATATTTGAAGTGTTTAACCATACCTCATGAGGTAGACTTTTCCATGACGTATGATAAAGCATTTAATGAATTATGTTTTAATATATAATGATGTGATTATATGATTAATGAATATAAAGCTTGCTTAGGCCTAATGGGCTATACCCAAGTAAGCCTTTGCACCGATCATGTCCCAAGAATTGGGATCTTTCTCTCTTTATGTTGCATTGCATGAATTTATATTGTGCTATAAATTTTTAAAGCTATTTCAAGTGTTTAGCCATACCTCATGATGTAGACTTTTCCATGACGTATGATGAAGCATTAAATGAATTGTGCTTAAAATATAATGATGTGATTATATGATTGACGAATATAGAGCTTGCTTGGGCCAAATAAGCTATACCTGTGTAGGTCCTTGCATCGGTCATGTCCCAAGAATCAGGACGTCACTCTTTTGCATCGGTCATGCCACAAGAATCAGGATGTCTCTCTCTTGCACCTCTATTTCTCTCCTTGTGAGACCATTGATTCCTTATACAAGGGTAGAATCATAAACTCCTTTGGTGAGCTTTGGAGAATGATAAATCAATGAAATAGAATTATTTTTATCTCAAATTATTCTTAAAAGCTAGCTAAGTTCTTGAGTTTTAGTTAGAATTTAGTTATTTTTCTATTCAGTTTTATTTTTTTAAGTTAATTTAATTTTATGTTTATTTATCTTAGTTATGTTATTATTTATTAGTTTTATGTTTTTGTAGGATTTTAGAAGAATAAGGCCTAATTAAGTGAAGAAAAGTGATTAAGAAGTTTAGGCTGTGTTCAAACATATCGTGGTATTTTGCAGATAACTCTCATTTCAAAACTCCAAATTATGAGATTCTTGGACCATTAGAAAGCTAAGAGAAAGTGATACATCATTGATGAGATCACTTTACCTAGTTCTACCCTGAAAATAAAGAAAATCACAGTCGAATTTGACAGAGTGCAATAGTTAGCAAAAAAAAGACATGAGACCAATGGAGCACTGCAGCTTAAATGGGGTGTGCCATGGCCTCAAGCTAGAAATATTGAAGAAATAAGGCAAAAAAGAGCAGGCTACCGGCTGGTTGAGTTCCTATTAGGCTTTACAGTTTTTCTAAGCCTAAATTAAGAGATATTAGGCTAAACTAGTTTTTAGGTAGAATTAGGTTAAGTTAGGTTTTGTTTTTTTAATAGGGCCTATCTACCCTATTAAAGTTTATTAATTACAAAGTAAAAAGTACAAAGGAGGGGGACCTAGACCGTGCCTCCAAGTTACATGATCGTAAGAAAGTTTCGGAGAAACACCAGAATAGGGAAATCCATTTTATGTGCATAACTTTTGATGCTACAGTAAAACAGATATTCCTTACTATTACATTGAGGCAATATACTAAATTAAATTTAAAATAGAAATTGTAAATAAGAGAAGCATTTAGAGTGGAGTGTTTCATTTTATGACCATAATTTTTACTACCGTCATAAAATTGAAACACTTCTATATTACAATAGTCTATGTGGATAAAATTGACTTTAGAAGCATCCACCATGAGTTCTGAAATGACTAAGATTATTTATTTTTGCAATAACTGCAATTTCTTGTTTCTTTTCTAGACTAACGCACTAGAAATACCTCTCGCGTTCCCAATGAGTTGCAAAGTTCACCGAGATGGCATCTTCATCTGAGGCCTCATCATTTTCCCCCATATCCACGGCTTTATCTGAGGCTAAACTGAGTATTTTATCAATTGAAACTTCAGTATTTGAATGTCTCCTACGTCGTATCCGAGGATGGACTTCAATATCTGTGAAATTTGTTTCGGAGACAAAAGAAACAGAAGGAACATCACTTATTTCTTTATTGTACATGAATTTACCCGAGACGGACTCCATATTTGAAGGATTTTCAGCATAAGCTTCCATTCTGTCACGTGAGCATGCAACTATTGAAACCAACTTGTTATTGCTAGTGGTTTGACTCTTTTCAATAATTGGGCTAGTTCTCCACTGCCTTCCAACGTGTCCATGGGCCCAGTCTGACCCCCCTCCTTACTTTCTGCCATTTGCTGGTTATCCCCTTGCGGACCAGTTGCTGTCTGATTTGGTGGCATATAAAAATGAATTTTTGAATGCTCACTTGCATCCTCTTGCATCAATTTGGGTACCCCCATCCATTCCTCTGCAAGTGCTATCAGTTCCATATCCCTCTCATTCCTGACATTATTATTTTTTTTACCCCGCTTGCCTTGCACTGCATCAGACCTGCCCGCTGCAATGAGTGCCATCATTTCCTTTTCTCCCATTGCGATTTGCAACCCATTTGTGTGAAAATTTTCCTGCACATCGCTCAGCCTGGCTTGCGGCTTTGCTGAAATTGTAACTAACTTCTCTCCAGCACTCGGGTCACCCTTATCGTCTTTGCCATTTGCTCCTGTCCTCTGTTCAGCTGCTGGTTCACTACTCAAAACTGCAGCTGGTCTGGCCTGATTTCCTGACACATTTTTTGCAGCATTCTAGTTTTCTTCATGCGGAACAGACGCCACCTGCTTTTGTGTCTTATCAAAATTATTTTTTATTACATACACAGCCACCTGCTGTGACGTCCCATTAGTTGCTGGAAATGCTGGTTCCTTTTCCCTCGCATCTTCTGCCCCAAAATGTCCCCCGGGCCCACTTTCATACCAACCTGACATCCACAAGCGAAAAAGGCGCTGCCCTCAATGTTGACTTAATAAAACTATTTTTTGAATTCTCCCAAGTATCTCCATGTGGCGATTTTTGCAGCAAGGTCCCTTCAAATTTTGCATGGCCTGTAGTGTCATGGCCCCCTTTGCCATGCACGTCCTCTCCTGCATGCATTGTCTGCTTTTGCTAGCAGTTTCATTTTTCATTATTTTTTAGCACTTTTTGCATGGCACTCCTCATTTACTGCACGTTCATAATCTTTAACCGATTTGCCTCCAGCCGGTCTTCTTTCGCCTTACCCATGAACGGCTTGTCTTGCGTCATGGCCACTTGCAATCACTGCGAAAGTTGCTGAAAAGGTGCTGTCCATGCTGTTTGGTTCATCCATTATGGGTCCTGTCGTTTCCCGTTCTCCCACGTCATATCTGGTTTTTCCATATTCATGCAAATACCCCTGCGATGTCTTTAGTCGTCTGCGATTGAGAGGAAGAAAATGCTTTGACTGCTGCACCCGACACACCGTTTTCGACTACTGTCCTCGTCTTCTGCTCCTCCATCATTTCTCGGGGCAGACTTCGTGCTTTTTCGTCTTCAGTCTAGGCCAGATGCCCAGCATCCACCTGATCGGGTCAGGTCTGGTCACTGCTGTTGCATTTTTTTGGGCAGACATTGCACTATTCATGTGCCCTGTTTGCCTCTGTTTTACTCATGTTTGCTGTTCCACTTCTTGGCCCTCCTTTCACACCCCAAATTCATTCGACAGTGGCATCTCTCCCTGCCCAAGATTCTTTCCTTCACTTTCCTGGCCCGTGGCTTCTTTTGTTTCGCTTCCTTCTGGCTTCTCGATTGGCTGCCATTGCTCACTCTGTTTTGTCTGGACTGGCAGCATCTGTTCTTTTCCTTTTTTCTGTTTTTGTCGCGGATCTGCCTCTCCCTTTGTTGTCTTTCTTTTATCTTCTCTTAGCGTTTTACTTACTTGAGCCTTCTCTAGATTTGCTGGACTATTTCCTAGCACCAAACAAGTTGAAACCGCATGACCCACATGACAACAGTGCCCACAATACTCTGGAATCTTTGAAAATTCCACTCTTTGCATGTAGCACCCAGTCACGGTCCCTGAAACTCGATCCTTCACCACAATCCATACTTGCTCTACCGGATCCTTCCTACAGTCATACTCCACACAAACCCGGGCGACACTAGGCCGGGATCTAGTCGCAGTAGCTTCATCAATATACAGTGGCTTTCCTATTGTTTTGGCTATCAACAGCAGTGCTGATTTCTCCTACAGGTGGGCATTTAGGTTAAGTTAGGTTATAAATAGTTAGCTTAAGGAAAAGTTAACCATCTATATACATACATACACATTGAAGAGAAATCCTAAGAGAGATTCAAGAAGCTAGAAGTTGAGGTTGAAGATTGGACATCGAGGCTGCAAATATTTATTTTCTTTTTCCTTAGCTTTTATTATTTTTTATTGCTCCGATGGCTAAACTTCATATGTTTTTATTTACTTTTGCAATTATGTCTAGCTAAATTTATTTTTCTAGGATTACAATTGAACTCACATGTAGTTTAAATTTTTAATCCTTTTCTAGCTTGTTTTCAATGGAATTGAATTGTTTATTTCAATTTGTTCTTAATGCTTTTTAATTGCCTAATTTGTTGGCTCCATTAGTTTTTGATGAAAATAAAACATTCCCATTTATTTGTGTCTAATGCATTTACTTAAGTGTGCAGGAAATTAATACATGAATTTAACAAATCAATCTTTCAAAGTAAATATTAAAAGAAAAAGGTGACAAAAATAATGAGATATGACTGCCTAACAAGGAGGAAGCTCATCAGTTAAACAAGGAAAAATGCTGGTTGGCCAAGTTTCAAATTGTAGAAATGGTGAGCTGAAGAGTTTGAGAAACAGAACAAACTTAATTGACCAAGTTAGTCGACTAATGTGACACCTTGACCTTTATAGACTCGTAAAGGGAAGTATACGCGATATCCCTAGTTAGGGGTAATTTCGTCATTTTTTTAGTAAGCCCATAAAAGTAAGATTTTAAACAATATTATGGCCTAAGTAGGCCTAAGGCATAAATGGATGATGAAATTAGGGGTAAAATGAAAAGGAAACAAAAATTTTGATATTTTCACTATAGGGGCAAAATGGTCATTTTTCACTTCGGGTTAAAATTTTAAGTTTTCATGAACCCGAGTATGTCTAAACCATTATGGACCTTGTCCCGATATCAAAGGGGTAAAAAGATTTCATAAAGGGTTGGAGGAAAGTAAGTTAATTAGTGGAGGGGAATTTTGGTAATTTAAGTGGAATGGATAAGATTGGCTATAAATATCTTTCTTCTAGCAGCTTTTTCTCCCATTTTCTAGCAGCTTCTTCTTCTTCCTCCTTCTTCTCTTTCACGTTGCTTCCAACCTCCATGGAAGCTTGATATGGAGCTTGCATGATTTTCTCTCTCTAGCTCTAGTTTTCATACCTTTGTGCCCTTATGACTAGAACCCTTGTATTCTTTCACTCTCTCTCCTTAAAACCCTTGAAAAATCTTATTTCCATACTTTCTCTCACTAGTTGGGTATTTTAGAGAGAGAAAGAGAGAGTTACCCCATTTGTGTGGAAGCTATTGGAAGAGAATTCAACTACAAAGGAACCCTAGGGTGAGTGATGATCTAAGCTTGATTTTTAGCTGTGGATAATGGCTAGTGATTTAGATTAAGAGCTGTTTTATTGTTGAAGATGTTCATTCATTTTATAGCGATTTAGATAGTGAACATAGATAGCCATTTAAAGTGGCAATTGAAAGCTAGCTAAAAGATAGCTTTTAGGGTTTATAGTATGTGAATTGACCTATTGCTTATGCTAACGTGATTCTAGGTTCTCACGAAGCCCTATCATCCCAATTGGATCATTAGGGGAATTAGAGTTAGCTAAAGGCTCAACAATATACCAGTGAGTGGACTTGCATTTCGAACTTGTTTTGGGGAATATGAATGATTTGTCCAACTTGTCTTTGAAAATGTACCTTCAGAACAAGCCTTTGATGAAGTAATTTTATATTGTGAAAATGTGCTATACAATGGGTTATGTGTTATCAAAATATGATAATATGCAAGATATGCATTGGGTGCTTATTTGTATATTGATGTGGACCCGGCTATGTGCGAGTAGGATTGCACATAAGCCGTTGTTGACCAAGCTATGTGCGAGTGGGAGTGCACATAAACCGTTGCTGACCCGGCTATGTATGAGTGGGAGTGCGCATAAGCTATTGCATATGAGTTGATGATGATGGGAGGGTGTATATAATGATTGATATCTATATATATACATATATGGTATATGGTTGTAAATGCAAAAATGTGAGCATTTGATTTGTTGAAATTTGAGAGTTTGCATGTGTTACATGTTGCTTTTATTATTCAGCAGGATGGCTTTGTTTTAAGGGAAAAGGAAACCTTTTTCTTGATGTTTTGATTCTCGATGCAGCTAGAAACTCTCGGGTTTTGAAGGGGTAGGCTAGCCGAAAACTCGCTGTAGCGAGAATCCATTTTCGCTGCAGCGAGAAAGGAACTGTAGCTTATCGCTGCAGCGAGATTCATTCTCGCTGCAACGAGAAACTTTCTATTTTATGACCAAAATCTTGCTGCAATGAAAAACTTTCTGTTTTTCACCTCATTTTGATCAATTGTTGCCCTATTTTTCACTTCTTTGCTACCATATTTGAGCATGGATTTCTAACATTAAGGAATAAGTGAATTAAGCTTAATATGAGGAGGTTTGGTGAGAAACCCTCTGCCAATCAAGAAACCCTCAGTTAGTTGATAATTGAAATCAAGTGTTGTTGCAGCAAAAATTGATTCTCGTTGCAGCATAGCTGCAACGAGAATACCTTTTCACTGCAGCGAGGACTTGTCGTTTATTAACGTGATTCGCATGAATGCTATTAAAGTTTTCACTTTCCAAATCCTTTGTTGAGCATGGATTTTTCCAATAAGTGATTTTTTTTCTCATGTGGGGTTTACATGAGAGGTTTAATAAGATTAAAAACAAATTGCATTGTTTTGAAAAGGAATGCAATATGATTTCGTTAAACATTCCTTATGGTATGCTTGTTCCCTTTCTTATTCACTCACTAGGTTTATACTCACCGTTTTCAACTTCATATTTTTAGATCACGAGGTAGCCGGTAACTAGGACGAGGTGTCCTTGTAGACTTGTATCCATCTTTTGGTAGGTGTCTCGGCATTCAGTAGCTGTACATTCGTCTGAGTCCCTCTGCTGGAAGTCGAGTATTCTTTTGTTGTGTATAGACAAACCTAATGTAAATTATTAAGATAAGTTATAGACAATGTATATAAGCTTGTTTAGTATGCTAGTATGAGTTGGCAAATGTTTAATATTATTTTGACCCTAAGTTATGAAATGTGACTTAGCAGTTTATGATGAAATGATGAACACGTCAGATTAATAGGTTTGCTTGGGCTTAGTGGACTACGTCCATTGGGCCCATGAACCGGTCATGGTCCGAAATCTGGGTCATGACAACTAAGTACTCTCTGTCAGAATCTGTGACCAAAAAACAGAACCAACTTAGTCGACCAGGAGAGATGCTAGTCGACTAAGAGCTCTTTGTCTGTAATTTGAACCAGAGCACTACAAGACAGATTAACGGCTAGAACTCATCCTCAATTGTTTCCAACGAACATAAAACTTCCAAACTGTCATCAGAGTTGCATCTCCATATATAAAAGGGTCTTCCAACAATTAGAAAAAGTATTGAAGAAGCCTTGAGTGAGATTTGAGCTATAAAAAGGTTGAAAAATCAGAAAATCTTCTCTGCACTTGTCTGC
This sequence comes from Theobroma cacao, assembly GCF_000208745.1. Taxonomy (NCBI): domain Eukaryota; kingdom Viridiplantae; phylum Streptophyta; class Magnoliopsida; order Malvales; family Malvaceae; genus Theobroma; species Theobroma cacao. The sequence goes on from NC_030852.1 coordinate 9,896,187, forward strand.
ACTTAACTACCTATTCTTTGCATTTGTATTTTGCACTCAATCTTGTACCATTCAAATAAACCAGTGATCATAGGTACTTTCTTTTACTACTCTTCTTGTATTCTTAGAGTGAGGAAGTTACTCTAAGGGGTTGTTCAAGCTTGGGATAGTTTGATTGTTATAGGTTGTGGTTGAGCCTTTGAAAAACCATTTTGGGTTTTGGTTGAGCCCGTGAAAAACCATTGTGAAAGGTTGTGGTTAAGCCTTTGAAAAACCACTTTGGGTTTTAATTTAGCCCATGAAAAACTAGTGTAAAAGGTTTTGGTCGAGCCTTGTAAAAGCCATTGTAAAGCTTTGTGAAAGCTTGTGAATTTCACCGGTTATTAGTGGAATTGTTGAGAAAATTCTTGGTTGGATAATTAAGGTAGTGGATGTAGGTCTTGGATCGAACCACTCTAAATTGCTGTGCATTGTCTACTCTGTTTTTATTTTCTTTGTGCTGAAAATTAGTTCCTCATTTTATCAAGAGCCGATTTGTGCTATTCACCCCCCTTTTAGCACATATTATTGGGACCAACAAGTGGTATCAGAGGTAATTTCCTATTCTTAAGGTCTAACACCCTTTAGGAGGATCCAAATGGCTCTCCAAAAATCAGTAGTTGCTGAGGGACAATCAACAAACAGACCATCTCTATTTGATGGCTCTAATTATCCTTATTGGAGCACTAGGATGTCAATTTACATTAGAGCTATAGACTATGAAATGTGGGATGTCATAACTAATGGACCCTTCATGCCCTCAATTGTGAATGTGGTTACAAATGAGTTGATGCCCAAGCCAAGGTCTGAATGGATCGAGGCTGAAACTAAGAAAGTTCAAGTAAATTTTAAGGCCATCAACACATTGCATTATGTCTTGACCCCCACTAAATTTAACAAAGTCTCAAGTTGTACAACAACTAAACAAGTGTGGAAGAAACTTGGAATAATCCATGAAGGGACTTCTCAAGTGAAGGAATCCAAAATAGCTCTCTTAACACATAACTATGAAATGTTCAAAATGGAACCTGGTGAAGACATTACCAGTATGTTTGATAGGTTTACAAATATCATAAATAAATTGAGTCAGCTAGGCAAGCCAATACCTAAACATGCATTAGTGAAAAGACTGCTTAGGAGTTTACCAAAAACTTGGAAACCTAAAGTGATTGCAATCTGAGAGGCCAAGAGCCTAAATGTGATCACCTTATATGAGATTTGTGGTTCTCTCCTTACACATGAGCTGGAACTCAAAGAGGAAGAAGAAGAAGACAAGAGGGAAGCAAAGAAAAAGAAAAAGAACATTGCACTTAAAGCCAGCATCCTTGAAGAAGAGCTGGAAGAGTTGTCATGTGATGATGATGAAGAGTTAGCTTTGGTTGCAAGAAAATTCAGAAAGCTTATGGGCAAAAGAAATCAGAGACTAGCTAGAAGAGGATTTAAAAAAGATCAAAGTGCTTCATGGAAAATCAAAAACAAAAATGACTCCAATAAAAAAGAGGAGCTTATCTATTAAAAATGCAAGAAACCTGGTCTCTTCAAGTTTGAGTGTCCATTGCTGAAAGATGAAACTCCAAAGAAAAATAAGAAATCCAAGAAAGCAATGGTGGCTACTGCATGGTCGGACAGTGACACATCAAGCTCTGAAATTGAAGATGAAAAATCTGAAGAAAGAGCTAACATATGTCTGATGGCACAAGAGGATGAAATAGAGGTATCCTCAATCCCCTGTGATATTTCCAGTGATGATTTACAAGATGAGTATGACAACCTCTATGATGAATTTGAAAAACTTTTTTCAAAATATAAAACATTAAAGAAAAAAACTACATCTATTAAGAATGATTTGGAAAAGATGAAACAAGAGTTCAATTCTGTTTTGAGCAAAGAAATATTTTGCAAGTTAAATTAGAACACTCAAAAACAGATTTTGAAGCTTTAAAATTAGAACTGGATAATAAGTCTGATGTTGTGCAAAAATTACTTGATGAAAACACAGCTCTCAAATGTTTGAAAAATTAATCTTTAAAAAGATATGCATACCACAATAAAAATTATGCTAATGCATTACCTAAATGCTATAATTGTGGTAAACATGGTCATTTATCATATGATTGTTTTAAGAAAAGAAATGTGCAGAAAATTAGAAAAATTTGGGTTCCTAAAGGATCATATATTGCCACTAACACTCAAGGACCCATCAAAGTATGGGTACCTATTAAGATAATCTGAAATGTTGTTTTGTTGGTTGAGTTGCACTTAAAGGAGACATGCTCAAGAGCTCAACTCAATAAGAAGCAGCCTTGGTACATGGACAGTGGCTGCTCACGGCACATGACAGGAAATGAAATATTATTTGCTCAGCTAGATACAAGAAAAGGAGGTACCATATCCTTTGGTGATAACTCAAAAGGTAGAATTCATGGGATATGTCACGACTCGGTACTCCCCTCGAGCTCGTGACAACCGCCGCGGTGTCTCGATAGACACTCATTACCCGAAGTGCTAACCGGAACCCCGCAAGGCTTAATATCAGTTTCTCATTGCCCTTGTGAGTAACCATTGCCGAATATCATGTTCTAAAAGATTTTAAGTTGTTTCCAACTTAAAACAAATAAAATGAAAATTTTTGTCTCACAGGGGTATTTTGGTCATTTTTCTCAAAAATTTCGAAACCGACTAAAATGTAATATACAAGTACAAAACACATAATTCATAATCAAAAATGAGTTTTAAAGTCTAAAATCTTCATTTAAAACGAAATTTTGATTATTTGGATATAACAAGAAAATAAAAGAAATATTAAGTAAAATATTTTATTTTCTTATAAAACAATATTTTTAGAGTTATACGAAAATAATTTTTTATAGCGTAAAAGTAAAATAAATTCATACATACTGTAGTACAGTAAAACAATATTTTTAAGACATTGCGTAAATAATTTTTATAGCGTAAACGCAAAATAAATTCCTACATATAGTAGTACAGATACCTAGAGTATGAAATTTAATTTACTATAACAAGTGGGCCCCCGAATAAACAAAAGTAAAGAGGACTATGAACCTACAGTTTGGAAAATGCAAGTCTAATGGTAGTCCTCGATGAGATTAGCTATCTACAATCTATTCTGAGCTTGAAATGGATGGAAAGGGGAGTGGTGAGATTATAAAATCCCAATGAGTAAATAGACATCATCATAAACATCTAGAGTTGAGTACATGGAGACGATAAAGTAAATCATCGTAAACTGGGTCACAGCATTAGAACACATTTCATTCAAAATACGTAACGAGGCTTATGAATCTCATAAAAACTAGGCTTGTGCCATAAATCCGTCCTTGGTGACACCTTGGCCGAGGTATCCTACCGAGATTGCCAAGACTGTTAAAAATTCACATTTCGCATAAATCATGTTTTTATTTTGAAAACATAGCCGTTTCTTCACGTTGGCTGAGTTTCCCCTTACGTGGTGGTTTGACGTGAAGTGAACCCTAAGTTTTACCCCAAGAGATACCCTACGCGCCTCTCCGTTCGAGGTAAGAATATAATGGGGTTTATCGTGCCCCTCTAAAAGGCTGATCCACAGAAATCCCCTATTGCAGTGATTAATTAATATATAATCTACCAATTCAATAAAACTTGCAATAGCATGACATGTCAATTATTTTATTCACAGCCTTTCAAGGCAAACAAATAATCTGTATTTCAATACAATTGCCAACCAATCAATCATGCCCGATTTATCATAAGCCAATCAATTTAAACAATCAAATTGCAACAATTAACAGTCTCCGTGTACTCTATTTTTCAACATCATTATTAATTTCAAAACAATATATAAATTAATTTCATTGAAACACATTTATTCATAAAACATGAAAATTTACCTTTTTAAATTCCTTTTTCCATAGAATTCACGAAATCATTTAAAAACCACTCTAGATAATTAAAATGATAGTAAGTTTACTCACAATGTCTAGAGTGTAGATTTTCGAAGTACTTAGACTACTGGTCCTTGGGTGCAATTCTCTTGCCTTTATCGAGGACTCACCACCTTAATACAGTACCAAAATTGAGAAATTTACTACATTGGTACTGAATCGAAATTAAACTAATTTAGACTACTAATGCATGATATGAAATGCAAAATGCACTGGTAACCATCTAAATTCGATATCGGCCTAATTCGTCTTATCATCCAATTAATTGGTCAACGAGTCTGATTTAGCTCTAAATTGCTCCATTTCTTTTTCAATATCTCAATCCACCAAACTCAAGTCAAATAACCTAAAATTTGGCAAAACTATCTTCACTTTTCTTCTTAGAATTTTCGGTCAATAATGGTGCATTAACACCGTGATTTTTCCAACTATTTTTCTAGACCATAATTCATCATTTTCTAACCAATTCTCTTAAAATAAAAATCAAATTCATCCTCACTCAACACAAGGTAGGTTCGGCCATTGATGGGTGGTGGGGAATAAGAACTCTTTTCTTGTTATTTTGTTTCTAGACATGGTAAACTAACTAAAATCACTAACATAACTTAAAATCAAATCAATCTAACATCATTCTCTCTCCATACCCATTCCGACCAGCCATGAATTCATCATAAAAACATGTAATTTAACCATGAAAAATGAGGAGAAATGCATGGGAAAGGTAGATCACAAGTCAAAATCAATAAATTTTACCTTTTGTCACTTGTTTCCTTGAATTTTCACACTTTTTCTCTTGAAATTCTTCACCTAGGGTTTGTTCTTTCTTTGTTTTCCTCTTTTCCTTGCTTGGCCAAATTTTTGGAAAGAAGTGAGACATTTATAGGCTGATTTTTAAAAGAAATAATAAAATGTTCTAAGCTTGCCATGTATCACCATTTGATTGGTCCATTTTTAAAACTTTAAATATTTAAACTTTTTATCTCCACCACATATATTTTCTCACTTATCCATAACATAAGAAGTCAATGGGTGAATTCTATGAGCATGATAAGTGTTGGTGGTGTAGAATTACAATTTTGCCACTAGGGTGATAAAATTACCATTTTACCCCTATACTCCGAAAAATACCAAGATTACAATTTTTTACTTCTCAACCTCAAATTATACTCCAATAAGTCAAATATGATCAAAATCTTTTAAAAAAATTCCCATCTTGTCCTCGAGTGGTAAAATTACCATTTTACCTCTAGATAGTAAAATTTTCGGTTTGACTACAAATTGATTCTCGAACTCCGAATCACCCTATTAAATCATTCTTGGATTGTAAAATTTTCAATTTCACCCTAAAATCTCTATTCGATTTAGTTCGAGGTTTAAATCAACTTTGTTGTACCTCTAGGTACAATACCGACTTTTTAAATTTTTCGGGACTCTCCTAGCATGCAAACATGTTGCCCATCACATGTATGTCATGACAAGTATTTTATAAGGTCGGGCTTTATAGGATAGGTACGGTTGGTAAGAACTCCCAAACTCAAATCAGTCATGTGTTGTTAGTTAAGGGTTTAAAGCATAATTTATTAAGTATTAGTCAATTATGTGACAAAGGATTTAAAGTATGTTTTGATTCAAACAAGTGTGAAGTAATAGATATAGGTACAAACAAAATCTCATTTATAGGAAAGAGATTGAAAAATATGTATGTGATATTTCTTGAGGATCTTGAAATAAATAATGAAAAATGTTTAGTTGCAAATGCTAATAGTGATAGCTGGTTATGGCATAGGAGATTAGGACATGTTAACTTGCATACCATGTCAAAATTAATCAAGAAAAATCTAGTTGTTGGGCTGCCAAATATAAAATTTGAAAGTGACAAAATATGTGATGCTTGCCAACTAGGAAAACAAGTTAGAACATCTTTTAAGTCTAAGAAGATTGTGTCAACATCTAGACCTTTTGAATTGCTACACATTGATCTATTTGGTCCAATAAGCACAACTAGCTTAGGAGGAAAATCTTATGGCTTTGTAATAGTTGATGACTATTCTAGGTACACTTGGGTTTATTTTCTTGCTCATAAGAATGATGCTTTCTCAGCTCTCATAAGTCATTGTAGAAAAGTAGAGAATGAAAAAGGACTAGCCATAGTTAGCATAAGGAGTGATCATGGAGGAGAATTTGAAAATGATGAATTTGAAGAATTTTGTACTAAAAAGGGGTTAGATCATAATTTCTCTGCACCTAGAACACCCCAGCAAAATGGAGTTGTAGAGAGAAAAACCGAACCTTAAAAGAAATGGCTAGGACTATGCTATGTGAGAATAACTTACCAAAATATTTTTGGGCTAAGGCAATGAACACAACAACTTATATACTTAATAGAGTCTCAATGTCATGACTCGTTACTCTCATCGAGCCCGTGACAACCGCTGCGATGTCCCGATAGACATTCATAGCTCAGAATGCCGATCGAAACCTCGCAAGGCTTTAATATCAGTTTTCTCACCTCCCCTGTGATCAATAGTTGTAAAATAACATGTTTTGATAGGTTATAAACTATTTCCAAATCAAAACAATAGAAAAATAATTTTTGTCTCATAGGGGCATTTTGGTCATTTTTCCTCACAAATTTCGAAACCAGTTAAAAATGTAATAACGAGTGAAAAACACATATTTCATAATCAAAAATAAATTTAGATGTCTAAAACATTCATTTAAAGTGAAACTATATCTATTTAAATATAACAAAAATATCCAATAAAATTTTTTATTTTCCTATAAAGCAATATTTATAGTTACCGGTAAATAATTTTTGTAGCGTAAAAACTAAATAAATTCATACATACTGTAAAATAGATAACCAAAGTATAAAATTTAATTTACAGTGACATGTGGGCCCACGAATGACCAAAAGTATCAAAAGAAATGAACCTACAGTTTTTGGATGATGCAAGTCCAACTGTAGTCCTCAACGATATCAGCTATTTATTGTCTATTCTGAGCCTGAAATGGGTGGAAATAAGGGTGGTGAGATTATAAAATTCCAGTGAGTAAATAAACATCATTTAAATAAGCTAAAGCCGTGTAAAAGGAGACAATCAAAATATCCCATCACATTACGTATTTCACAATTTGAAAATTCATCCCAACCTATGCAAACAATTATATTTCATTTAATTTCTCATTAAGGCTTATGACTTTCATAAACATTTGGCTCATGCCATCAAATAGTACTCGATGACACCTTGATCAGAGGCGTACACTCAAGTCCGCCAAGGCTGTTAAAAATTTCGTATACACGTAAAACATATTTTTATTTCGTTTTGAAAACACAACTGTTCCTTGGCATTAGCGAAGTTCATCATCACGAGGTGGTTCGACGTGACGTGAACTCTAACCATACCTTAGGAGATACCCTATGCGCCTCTCCGACCAAGGTACCAATATAACTGGATTCCGTGCCCCTCTAATAGGCTGGTCCACAGAACCCGCCCACTACAGCAAGCTAAACCCACCATACAATAAAATTTGCAATAGCATGACACGGTAATTATTTTATTTTACAGCCTCTCAAGGCAAATCAATAATTCATGCATTTTCAGCACATTTAGTAATTCAACCATTCATGCCAATATTGCCATAAGCCAATCAATTAAAACTATAAATCTACAACATATCAAGTGGTCTCCAATTACTCTATTTTCAAAGTCGTCATTCAATTTCAAGACAGTTTATAAAATCATTTCATTTAAACACATTTTCCATAAAATTCACAAAATTGAATAAAAAGACCACTTTAGATAATTAAAATGATGATAAGGTTACTCACTTCACAATAGCGGGATTTCTACGTCGCTATTGATTCGTACACGTATAATTATTCCTATTTGCCAGTCACATACTTCGTTTGGCACGCTTCCACAACAAACTTTCCTAGCAACAATTTAAACCCAATATACTTAGTGCATCAATTCCACTTCTCTTTCTCATTCTATTCACCTAATTCACATCTTAATACATTTTTACTAAAATTAATTACATCCTTTGCTCATGTAATTCTTTAGATTATTAACACCGGTAACTTATTTATGGTATTAAGTCCCTATTTCAACCTTCTAAGCAACTTAAATTTACTTCATATCACCAAATAACCAATGTATAATTAAATAAAATGAGTTAGCCTTTAAACAGTCCAATTTCACAATAAGCCATGGAGAAGAGTAAAGAAATTTTACCCAATTAAGCTAGGTTGGCCCAAGTCTCCACCTTCATTTTCTTTTAGACTTTTCTTCCTTTGTTGTTTTTGGGTCCTTTTTCATGGACTTCTCCCATTTCTTTTTAATTGGGCCATGCCCATTCTTTCCTTATTGGGCCATGTCCATTTATATGCATATATATATTTTTCTTTTCTTTTCTCTTCTTTTCTTTCTCTCTTTCTCTTCCTCTTCTCTCTAGCCGACTAGCAGCTTCTTACTTGTCTTTCTTTTTCCTTTCTCACGTACAAGAGTTGTCCACAATTTCCTCCTCTCTTTCCCTCTAACCGCCGGCCACAACTTCTTGTCTTTCAACTAAGAAATTTTCAGCAGCTAGAGTTGCTCATATCCACACCAAAATCAGCAGTTAAGCTGCTCTATTTCTCCTCAAAATCAGCAGCTAAGCCGCTCTATTTTCCCTTCAAAAATCAGCAGCCAAAGCTACAAAGATTAGCAACTAAAACTGCACCTTTCAGCCTTCAAAATCAGCAACCAAAACTTCACTTTCTAGCTTTCAAAATCAGCAGCTAAAGCTGTTCTTCTCACCCTTAAATTGGCAGCAAAATTGGCTCTCCTTTCCTCCCTAAATGGCAGTAAAATTGCCCCCTTCAACTAAACTTTTTTAGCCTTCTTTTTCTTCCTTTCTTTTCTCTCACCGTTCGGCCTTTCTCTTTTTTCTTTTCTTTTTTCCTTTCTCTCGACTGCTTCTTTCTTCTTTCTTTCCTTTGTTCTTTTGTTTCTCTTTTATTCTCCCTCACAACTGACTTCTCTCCCTTCTTCTTTACTCTAATTGTTTACTTATTTATATATATATATATATTTTATTTTTTTCTTTCATGAATGTTCCAACTTGACCGCCCCCCTCCCCCATTTTTCTTTCCTTCTCCATTTTATTCCACATGGTCAGCCTCCCTCCATCAAACAAAGTAAAGAGTCTTTGACTCTTTTTATTGACCACATGGGCGGCTGCCCATGTTGGTCTTCTTTTTTATTTATTTATTTTATTATATATATATATACTTATATTATTATTTCACTATTTGTTTATTTTATTTCTTCCATTAATTCCACTACATAATCCTTCAATCTTTATATTTTAAATTCAACCCTTTTAATACATCTTAAATTTTCAATTTTCATCTATCTTTCTTTCTCCGTACGTGTACTACCAAATTATCAAAATTACACTTTAACGCAGTATTACCATAATATTTAAATATCCACTTATCCGCGTTGGCTCGACTTAGCAAAACACGCGTATTTCACTTTTGTCGTTCATCTCCAAAAATTTATTTGTGTTTCTTCTCCTCCACTTGGATCAACCATATGATCCTTCTTCATGACTGATTTTGATTTCGACATCCAGTTAAATATTAATATTTTAATATTATTTTATTCTAAAAATTTCCTCTTGTCTCCTTGGTACCTAAAATACCTTACTTTGCCTCAATTGACTTCCGAATCACCTTTTATCTCACAAATTCTCTTTTGATAAAAATATTATTATTTTATTATTATTTTTTCACGTGCGGAATATTTTATCCTAAACTATTTCTTTCATCTTTCATCACTTTTAAAAATTATAATTGATCTCAATTTGCATTCGATCAACTTTATTAATCACTGTTTCAAAATATGGGGTATCACAATCAATAAGACCCATGATATCTAAGACACCTTATGAACTTTACAAGGGTAGGAAACCAAATATTTCTCACCTTAGGAGTTTTGGTTGTAAGTGCTTTGTATTGAACAATGGAAAATAGCCCCTAGGGAAGTTTGATGCAAAGAGTGATGAAGCAATATTTTTAGGATATGCATCAAGCTCAAAGGCTTATAGGATTTTTAACAAAATGACCTTAACCGTTGAAGAATCAATCCATGTAGTTTTTGATGAATCAAATGCTTTACAAAAGGAAATTCATGATGATGATGATTATGTAGTAATCCTTGAAAAACAAATGAATGAAATAAGCTTAGAAAACAACAAAAATAATGAAGGAAGCTCACCTAGAAGAGAAAATGAAACTCCACCTCTAGAAAATCTGCAAAAAGTAGAAAATTAGCATGATGATCTTCCAAGGAGCTGGAGATTTGTAAGAGACCACCCACAAGACCAAATAATTGGTGACATTTCACAAGGAGTTAGAACTAGAAAAGCAACAAGAGAAACTTGTGAGTTTTCAGCTTTTATATCTCAAATTGAGCCTAAAAATTTTGAAAAAGTTGAAAAAGAGGAAAGTTGGATAATGGCCATGCAAGAAGAACTTGACCAATTTACAAGAAACAATGTATGGTCATTAGTACCTAGACCTTCAAATCACCCTATTGTTGGCACTAAATGGGTGTTTAGAAATAAGGTAGATGAGCAAGGAAATGTAGTTAGAAATAAAGCTAGATCAATGGCACAAGGTTACAATCAAGAGGAAGGAATAGATTATGATGAAACCTTTGCACTCGTAGCTAGAATTGAGGCCATAAGGTTGTTGTTAGCCTTTGCATGCTTTATGAATTTCAAATTGTACCAAATGGATGTAAAGCGCGCATTTTTGAATAGAATCATTCAAGAGGAAGTGTATGTTGAACAGCGTCTAGGTTTTGAAGATGTTGAAAAACCTGATCATGTTTTCAAACTTTATAAAGCCTTGTATGAATTGAAATAAGCTCCTAAAGCTTGGTATGAAAGGCTTTTAAAATTTCTAGTTGAAAAAGATTATATTAGAGGCAGCATTGATACTACATTATTCATTAAAAGACATTTAAATGATTTAATTGTTGTACAAATATATGTGGATGATATTGTATTCGATGCAACTAATGAAATGTTATGTAAGAACTTTGCTAAAGAAACGCAGGGTGAATTTGAGATAAGCATGATGGGAGAGTTGAAATACTTTTTGGTCTTCAAATTAAGCAAATTGAGGAAGGAATCTTCATCAACCAAGAAAGATACACTCAAGATATGCTCAAAAAGTTTGATATGCTAAAGTTGAAACCAATTTCCACACAAATGAGTCCATCCACAAGACTTGATCTTGATGAAAAAGGAAAGAATGTAGATCAAAAACTATATAAAGGTATGATCGGTTCACTACTTTATTTAACAGCAAGCAGACCAAATATTCAGTTTAGTGTGTGTTTGTGTGCTAGATTTCAGTTACAACCTAAAGAATCACACATAACTGTCACGACCCAAATTTTGAGCCATGACCGGCGTATGGGCCCAATGGACATAGTCCACTAAGCCCAAGCAAGCCTATCAATCTAACATGTTCATCATTCCATCATAAACTACTAAGTCACATTTCATAACTCAGGATCAAAGTAATATTAACAATGCTAACTCATACTGGCATATCAATTAAGTGTACATTGCGTACAACATGTATCTCAATAATTTACATCAAGTTTGTCCATACATTTAAAAAAGAAGACTTGACTTCCAGCGAAGGGACTCGAATGAATGTACAGCTACTGAATGCCGAGACACCTACTAAAAGATGGATATAAGTCTACAAAAACACCTCGTCCTAGTTACTGGCTGCCTCGTGATCTGAAAACATGAAGTTTTAAAACGGTGAGTATAAACCCAGTGAGTGAACAAGGAAGGGAACAAGTAACAACAAGGGAGAATTTAAAATCATGATGCACTTGTTTCAAAATAATGCAATTTAGTTCCATTCATATTAAAAACCCCCTCATCAAGTCCTTTTATGATTAATCATTTGAAAATCATGAACCCATACATAACAAACCATTTGAAAAATGAAAGCTTCAATGATACGCAAGCAAGTCAAATTTGTCAATGAATCTTCGCTGTAGCTGAAAGGCAGCTGCAGCGAGAATGAATTTTTGTTGCAGCGACGTTGGGATTTAGTTATTAGCCGAATGAAGGTTTCTCAACTAGCAGAGGTTTTCTCACTAAACCTCCTCATTTTAAACTTAACTCATTTAGTCCTTAATGTTGGAAGTCCATGCTCCGATATGGTAGCAAAGAAATGAAAAATAAGGCAACAATTGGACAAGATAGGAGACAAAAATAGAAAGTTTTTCGCTGCAGTGAAATTTTAACCCAGAAACAGAAAGTTTCTCGCTGCAGCGAGATTGAAATTGCAACCCAAAAAACAAAAAGTTTCTCGCTGCAGCAAGAATGAATTTCGCTGCAACGAGAAGCTATAGGGTCATTTTTGTTGCAGCGAGCTTTCGGCCAGTCTACCCTTTCAAAACCTGAGAGTTTCTCACTGCAGCGAAAATGATTCTCACTGCAATGAGAAATAGGGCACCAATGAAAAATTTACCCTTCTTCCCAAAGAAAAACCACCCTGCTGAAATGTCCAAACCACCATGAAACGCATAACAATTTTCCACAGTTTAACATGTCAAGTTTCACATGCATTACAACCATATACCATTACTCATTAATTTCCTATATCACACATATTTACATAAGTATATATGTATACGTATACCCATCATCATCATGCACACCATCCCATCATCATCATCACCAGCTCATGCGAACTCCTTACTCTCAAATGGCTGGGTCATCACCAGGTTATGCGCACTCCCTACTCGCACATAACCGGATCATCCTCGGCTTATGCTCACTCCCTAATCGCACATAGCCAAGTCAATGTCATTACACAACAATATATTCATATACATATATCAACACAATGTGGTAGTGCATGAATTAATAATAGTCACATGTCACAACATAAACCTTTTCTTAAGGGCTTGTTCCCAAGGCACTCATTTTAAGAAACGTTGTATAAAATCATTCAAACACTTTGTACAAAATAGTCACATTCGCAAAATAGTTTTGATAGGCAGTCCACTCACCGATTTATTGTTGAGCCCTTAGTTGACTATAATTCCCCTAATGATCCAATTAGAAGGATGAGACTTCATTAAAACCTAGGATCACATTAGCATAAGCAATAGGTTAATTCACACACTATGAACCCTATAAGCTATCTCTTAGCTAGCTTTCAATTGCCACATTAAATGGCTATCTTTGTTCACTATCTTAATCACTAAAAAGTAATGAACATACTCAACAATAAAACAACTCAAAATCTAAATTTCTAGCCATTATCCACAACTAAAAACCAAGCTTAGTGCATCACTTACCCTAGGGTTCCTTTGTAGTTGAATTCCCTTCCAATAGCTTCCAAACAAAAGGGCTAATTCTTTCTTTCTCTCTCTAGAATGCCCAACTAATGAGAGAAAGTATAGAAATAAGCTTTACGAAGGGTTTTGAAGTGAGAGAGTGAAAGAATACAAGAGTTCCAGTCAAAAGGGCTCAAAAGTATGAAAACTAGAGCTAGAGAGAAAAAATCATGCAAGCTCCATATCAAGCTTCCATGGAGGTTGGAAGCAACGTGAAAGAGAAGAAGAAGAAGAAGACAAGCTGCTGGAAAATGGGAGAAGAAGCTGTTGGAAGAAAGTATTTATAGCCAATCTTATCCATTTCCTTGAAATTACCAAAATACCCCTCCACCAATTAACTTACTCTCCTCTAACCCTTTATGAAATCTTTTTACACCTTTGACACCGGGACAAGATCCATAATGGTCTAGACATACTCGGGTTCATGAAAACTTAAAATTTTAACTCGAGGTAAAAAATGACCATTTTGCCCCTATCGTGAAAATCATCAAAATTTTGGTTTCCTTTCCATTTTACCCTAATTTCACCATCCATTTATACCTTAGGCCTACTTAGGCCATAATATTGTTTAAAAATCTTACTTTTATGGGCTTACTAAGGAAATAACGAAATTACCCCTGATCAGGGATATCGCGTATACTTCCCTTTAGGAGTCTATAAAGGTCAAGGTCTCATAGTAACAGTTGTTAAGAGAATTTTTAGATACCTCTTAGAAACTCAAACCTTAGGCATATGGTATTCTAGAGAATTAACTCTTAGCTCAGTTGGATATTCAAATGTTGACTTTGCTGGCAACAAAACTGATAGGAAAAGCACTAGTGGAACATGCCAATTTCTAGGTAGCATGCTTGTGGCATGGTCCAGCAAAAAGTAAAACTCAATGGCATTATCTATAGCAGAGGCAGAATATGTATCACTAAGTAGTTGCTGTGCACAAATTCTTTGGATTAAACAACAATTGAAAGACTATGGAATGATTGTGCATAATGTACCAATATACTGCGACAATACAAGTGCAATTAATATTTCAAAGAACCCTGTGCAGCATTCTAGGACAAAGCACATTGAAATTAGACACCACTTTATTAGAGACCATGTAATGAAAAGTGATATTAAAATTGAATTTGTGAACACTTTACATCGTTAGCAGACATTTTTACCAAATCTCTAAATGAAGATAGATTTTGTGAAATTAGAAGAAATTTAGGAATGATTGGTATGAAGGAATTGTAGGAAAAACTTTTGGCTCTTACATAGAAAACAAAATGCATTCAGTCGACTAAGGAAAATCTCAGTCAACTAAGAGTGTTTTGTTAACTTAAATAATAAGACTCAGTTAATTTAGAGAAAAAAAAGTTAAACGAGGTAAAAATTGAATTTACCTAGTGTAAAAAGAATGAAGAAAAACTGCCAAAAGTGAATAACCAAAATTTAGAGGGAGTTTTGAAATTTTCAGAAAATAAAATAGGGCAATATTTAAGAGAAGGTGAACAGTTTTTCTTTGGAAATAACTGCTGCTAACCTCTCCTTTTCTCTCCCTTGAAACCCGCAGCTCTAAAACAAAAACCCACATCTTCACATTTTCCTTTGAATTAGACTCAAACCTCTACCATCTAGACGAAACCCTTGTTAGACTATTCTTGAATCAAAATGGCGAAATCTTGACAAAGCAAAGAAATCGTAGAAAAGAAGAAAGGGAAGAGACCACTAGTAGAAGAGACAGAAATAGAAAGTTTGACCAAGAAACAGAAAATCATGTCAGCCTCTATGAAAGAAATATTAGAGAAACTAAAAGAGAAGAAGCAAAAAATGGAAAAGAAGGACAAGGAACCTACACTCAAGAAAGGTACTAATTCTTCTTCTTCTAAGTTCATAAACAGATTGCATGAACTGAGGTTCAAAAATATTGAGAATGCACCAATTTCCTGTGGAAAGTATATTGGCTGGAAGAGTTTTGATGTGAACTTAGAGATTCAGACTAGTTTATTTGAATTCTTTGATGAACTAAAACTGAAAGGATATAGCACCTTTAAAAATAGATCTTATAGTGCAAGTCTGCTGAAGGAATTCTATTCCGGCATTGCTTTAAAAGAAAAAAAATTAAAGCATTATGATGATTATATCGAAGATGGTCGGAATGTATATTTGAACGAGAAAGAATTTGTTGTAACTACTAAAGACTTAGGAAGCTTGCTGAAAGTAGAGTGTGAAGAAGGTGAGTATGAGTTCCCAGAAAAGTATGATCCATCTTCATTTTGGGAAATCATCACTAGGAGAAAGGAAAAATATTCTTCAAAGAGCAACTCAGGTCTGATAATCAACCCTCAGATTAGGATTTTACACTACTTTATAGCAGCAAACATTCAGGGCAGAAGTGGGAGTCTAAGTTACATCAGCCTTCAGGATCTTTAGTTGATGGAACACGCATTCAATGAAGTTTCTCTGAATGTAGAAAGGTTTATTATTGAAAAAATGAGAGGAGCTTGCAGACTTGATAAGGTCAACTTGCCCTATGGGAATGTCATCACATCTCTTATGCAGAAAAAAGGAGTTTGGGCAAAGAGATATGAAATGGACATGGTGAAAACTAGAGACCAAGCCATTTACTATGGTAGTTTGATCAAAATGGGGTATATACTCGATGGTAAAAGATTAATTAAGACCCCCAAGACTGGTCTTGGAAGAGAATCAAGCTTGCCTGCTCAAAAAGAGGGAGTACCATCCAGATTCTCAAATGAATTTATCTTCAATCTTCGTATGAGAATCGATGGAAAAATTACTAACCAAGGAGAAAGATTACTGAAAATAGAAGAGAAAATTACAAAACTAAAAAATGATCTGAAGAAGGAAGAAAAGGAGCAATCTGAACCTATGGTTGCAGACACCTCTGCAACACCTAACACTACACCAGCACAGCAAGGTGTTGAAGGTTCAGCTGAGCCAGCAGAGAAGTCTGCTCCTCATGGTGAAAGTTATGGCATTCAAGCAGAAGGTTCCACCCATAAATCTGCCAATCCTGTTTTGCAGTCTAAAGACTCTCACCAAGGGGTTGATCAGCCAGCCAAGAGACTCTCTCCTGATCTTCAAAGCAAAACTGAATCAGAATAAGGGACTAAAGTGGTTGGTTCAGAAACAAAGAAACACCAAGCCTCACCTCTCAATGGTTAGAGAAGAACAAGCTGAAAAGGACACTGCCAAGACACAAGCTCAGAAGGCTGGTGAGATATAGGAAAAGAAAAGAAACCTACATCAGCTTCTAGAGTAAAGGCAACTTTTGGAAAAGGAAAACAAAAAGCCACTACAACCCCACCAACAAAAGCAAAACCACAAACCAAGGGAAAGAAGACCATGGCCACAAAGACAACATTCTTTAAGAGAAGTAAGTCCTCCCGATTGGCAGAAAGGGCCAAGCCAGCTCCAGCCTCTTCTTCTCAGAGTCCAGTCCATATTTCAGACAAGTCCTCACTAGAATCTTCCCCTAGAAAATCATCACCTCTATGAGAACCCTCTCATTTTCCTTTGAACCCTTTCTATACCACTGAATCCATACCCTTTGACACATTAGATGAATGAATACCCCTTTCTTTGATGTTGACAAAAAAAAGAGTAGAATTAGCAAAACCAAGGGTGTAGGAACTAGAGAATAAATAAAAAAAAATGTTAGAGTGAAGGAACCAAGAACCTAGGAAAGGAAAGAAAGTAGAACCAAGAGTAGGAACCTGGAAAAATAGGGGATATGAAGCAAAAATAGTCTAGGGGCAATTTCGAAACATGTTTTTGATTAACTGCTACTTATGCCATGGTGGCACTTGAACACTCAATTTTAATTTTATTGTTTATATGGTAGTGTGAAACATGAATGCTAATATGATTATGTTGTTTAATTGCTATAAATTGAAGTTTGTTGATATCTTGTTATTCTAGTATTTTCACTGTCATTAACAAAATCTGCTGCTGCTATATTGATATTGAATTACATGCTGAAAATTAATTCTCGATATGGCATTATGAATAATCTCTATTTGTGAATAGATATTAATGTTGTGTATAGGATATCAATTGAATAATGAAGGGAATAGACAAAATCTAATGACTATATGTTGTTGATAGACTCTGTTGAATTCTCTATGAAAATCTGTCAACATTCATTGCTGTAAATCATTCCAGAATTATGCACACACACACACACACACACACATATATATATATATATATATATATATATACATAATNATAGACAAAATCTAATGACTATATGTTGTTGATAGACTCTGTTGAATTCTCTATGAAAATCTGTCAACATTCATTGCTGTAAATCATTCCAGAATTATGCACACACACACACACACACACACATATATATATATATATATATATATATATACATAATCTAAATGAACAGTGTCATTCTCTACATAACATGAATACAGTTTGTTGAAATAAATAAACAAAATGTGCACACACTAAGCGGGAGCATGTACTTAGGGAGAGCAATCCTCATGAACTATAGAAAACTAAAATGAATAAAAAGACACCATGCTGTTATTCAAGGAAGGTTTTGTCATCATCAAAAAAAGGGAGATTGTTGGCTCCATTAGTTTTTGATGATAACAAAACATTCCCATTTATTTGTGTCTATTGCCTTTACTTAAGTGTGCAGCAAATTAATGCATGAATTTAACAAATCAATCTTTCAAAGTAAATAGTAAAAGAAAAATATGATAAAAATAACGAGATATGACTACCTAACAAGGAGGAAGCTCATTAGTTAAGCAAGGAAGAATGTTGGTTGGCCAAGTTTCTAATTGGAGAAATGGAAAGCTAAAGAGTTTGAGAAACAAAACCAACTTAGTCGACCAACTTAGTCGACTAAGTACTCTTTGCCATAATCTGTGACCAGAATACAGAACCAACTTAGTCGACCAGGAGAGATGCTAGTCGACTAAGAGCTCTCTGTCTGCAATTTGAACCAGAGCACTACAAGACAGATTAACGGTTAGAACTAATCCTTAATTGTTTCCAACGGACATAAAACTGCCAAACTATCATCAGAGTTGCATCTCCACATATAAAAGAGTCTTCCAACAATTAGAAAAAGTATTGAAGAAGCCTTGAGTGAGATTTAAGCTATAAAAAGGTTGAAAAACTAGAAAATCTTCTTTGCACTTGTTTGGACTTAACCATCTATTCTTTGCATTTGTATATTACACTCAATCTTGTACCATTCAGATCAACCAGTGACCATAGGTACTTTCTTTTACTACTCTTCTTGTATTCTTAGAGTGAGGAAGTTACTCTAAGGGGTTGTTCAAGCTTGGGATAGCTTGATTGTTGTAGGTTGTGGTTGAGCCTTTGAAAAACCACTTTAGGTTTTGGTTGAGCCCGTGAAAAACCATTGTAAAAGGTTGTGGTTGAGCCTTTGAAAAACGATTTTGGGTTTTAGTTTAGCCAGTGACAAACTAGTGTAAAAGGTTTTGGCTGAGCCTTGTAAAAGTCATTGTAAAACTTGGTGAAAGCTTGTGAATTTCACCGGTTATTAGTGGAATTGTTAGGAAAATCCTTGGTTGGATAATCAAGGTAGTGGATGTAGGTCTTGGACCGAACCACTCTAAATTGTTGTGCATTGTCTACTTTGTTTTTATTTTCTTTGTACTAAAAATTACTTCCTCATTTTGTCAAGAACCGATTTGTGCTATTCACCCCCCCTTTAGCACATATTACTAGGACCAACATAATCGTAAATTAAAATTCTACTACATAAGTATACGTATCGAATAAATAGTATATAAGCAAGCAGAGTTTCAACCCCACAGAGAATTGATCTAAAATTTTACTAAGTACTAAAATTGGAACAAATTAATCTTATCCAAACACTCAAAATTAATTGATTAACTAAAACTAATTAACTAAAATTTAAACCAACAAGAAAAATCAAAATAATAATAACTTGAGAAAATATCAAATCAAACAAGCCTAGGATTACAATATCCCTCACACTTCATCTAAATCTTACCTCTATTCCTTAACCTATTTCAATCAGTTGAATTGCTAACCTAAAGTCCTAAATTATTTCTAAGTGTCTCCCGACTCATCTTATAAAAATATATATTTTAACCAAAACACTATATCCCTGTGTGAATTAAAATTAAAAAGGATTCATTAAGTTCAAGCTCTATTCTGGTTAGATATGGCCTATAGGTATATCCCTATCCTATGCGCAAATCAAGTAATATGATCATATGCTATCCTAATTTTAGTCTACACTAAACTCCCTTTCCCAAGTTTGTTTAGGTTCCTAAATCAATTTAATTATGGCCAGGCAATTAAAAGTTTTGAGAACAAATTGGAATAAACAATTCTAGTCCCATTAAAGATAAGCAAGAAAGAGATTACAAATTTAGATTACATGTGAGTTCAATTGCAATCCTAGAAAAATAATTTAGTTCATAATATCAATAAAAACTTCATTGAAAGAAAATTATCCATTAATCTAAGTCAAAGAAAATAAGAAAAACACAAAAGTAGATAGAGAAAACTAATAGTTGAAGCTTTTTGATCTTGATTCTCCTTCCAATTCTCTTGCTTTCTGGCTTTGTTCTTTGCTCCTTTTCTCTAGAGAAATTGCTTATTGCCTTCTCCCAAAAACCTCTGAAAAAGGCCCCTTAAATAGCCTCCAAAAGCCCTAGCTTCCAAAATCCTGTAAGCTTGTTATTTTTGGAAAATACGGTGAGGGCTGCAGCATTCATTTTCCAAAGTCGCGGTTCTCAAAGGTTCTGCTCAATTTTATTCTTCTAGTGCAGTACTTGCACTTTGACAAAGATTTTGACCACCTTCTATTCAGAACTGGGGAAAGTGGTAAACATCAAAGTGGTATCTCTGCCTCTTAGATTTCTAATGGTCTAAAATTCATGTCATTTGGACTTCTGTAATGGGAGATATGATTGAAAAACTGAAACATATGCAAACAGAGAAACACTCCATTATGCACCTTTCTTCACCAATTGAAATTATTTTTGATCCTACTCCTACAAAAACATAAAAATAAATATAAATAACATAAAACTAACATTATTAACTTAAAATAAATATTTAAACATAAATTAAACTAAACTAATAAAATAAATAAAAACATCTAAATCTGATCTTAAATCTAGTATAACTTAGACTAATTAGGTATTTAATCTCCCGTTAAATATATGTATTTAATGCACTCATCAAATATGCCCAAAATTGAATCTTTGCTTGTCCCCAAGCAAAAAGGAAGAACTAAAAACAAAACAACTAGCTAGAGATGCAATTCACCAAAGCATGAATTACCCTTTTTTTTCTCAAAAATTATCCCTCAATTTTAACTCAAGGTGAAACATAGATAATCATCAAATCCATGCTCAATTCAAGCTCAATTTCATTCTCAAAGTGATTTCACAATATTTATATGTGTGAATGATCTTTTTACAAAGAATATCATACAATTTAGGTAAGATTATGCCAATGCAAAATTTAGCTAAGAGCTAGAATTCCATAGGTTTGCTATTCATCTCTCTCTCTCCACTAATGTAGACTAACACTTATTTAAAGATCAATAGGTCTTTATTAAGCTCATAATGTAAGGCTAGGGTCTAGGCATGATAAAGGATATAAGTGACTCAATATCACCCTAAGCACGTAATTATTTTAGGACTTATAGAGCTTCATTTTCCTTTACCAAGTACACCATTTTCAACAATTTTTTCTTTTTGTTCAACTTCTTTTTTTTCTCTCTTTTTTTTTTGTTATCACAATTATGCACCCCCAAACTTATTTCTTTTTTTATTGTAGTTAGTAGGGTGAATTCTAACAATTTTTTAAAATTTCTTTTAACAACTCCACCTTTCTACCTTTTTCAACATTTAGCTCAAATCTATATTTCCTTAAACAATATATATGCTTAGGAGTGAGGGTTGCAAAATTGGAATTTTGTTTTAAGGCTAAGGTTATTATCATGTGGTTAAACAAAGAAAGGGGAAATTGGCTCAAAGGGGTATACTAGGGATAAAAGTTTAACAAGGTTAGCTTGAAAAGATCAAATGGTCCAAAGATGGCCTAAATATGTCCCATCCTATGTGTTATCTAGAATTTCGGCTCAAGAGAGAATCAAACAAATTCTAGAATCCTTGACTTCACTATACTTTTTATCAACATAAACTTTCTCTAAATCACATGATAATTCTAAGTAAAAGATTTAGTGTACAAATTATTGGAAATCGCATTCTATAATGAAACTAACAAAAGAATATCACAATCACTCAATTCATGTCTATGTCAAACCAAGAATCAAAATAGCAAGATAATCAAAATATCATCCTAGGATTGGTAATATCATGGCATAGGCGATTTTCATCTCAAGCATTCCTAAAATAAATCCTAAAATAAAAAAAAATTACGAAAAAAAACTAACCTAAAAACATCACAAAGATTAATAACAATAAAACCCTTCCCCAAACTTAAATTGCACATTGTTCTCAATGTGAAAAGCTAAAAACAATAAGGAAATTAAACTCCCTTATCAATGGTGGCAGTGCTTTGAAAGCTTTAATTTTCTTTCTCCTCATCTTCAGACTTTCCAAATCTACATACACAACAAAACAAGCTAGGGAGAGATTATAACTACTTCTTAACATAAAAAAAAGTAACTAAAATAACAACTAAATCTAAAAGGATATAGCTTGGGTTGCCTCCCAAGAAGTGCTTCTTTATAATCACTAGCTTGACTTTGGTTGAAGTCTTCATTCACCCTTTAAGAAGGTTTGAGTTTGCATGGAAAAAGTTTGAGGTGTGAAAGTAGTCTCCTCCTAAGATGAGGTTGTAGTGGCTTTAACTCAAGATTTGGTGCTTGCTCAACCGAAGGTGGTGGAATAAGTTGACTTTTATTCAACTTCTCAAATTGAGTTCTTCTTGAATAATGCATTTTTGGTATAGCCTTCAAAACATCTGTAACATTTGTGAGTTCCTCATTTTTGTCCTTTGTTGTTGCATCTTGAACCAAACAAGCTATAATGAGTTTCTTTGGATTTTCCATATCAATAACCTCCTTAGGTAACTTATCAACTGTATCTAGAAAAGGAATGAGAGGCACATATGGCTTGACTTGTGGTGGTGTAGATTCTTTCTCCTCTTGCTTAATTTTTTAATCTTGCACTTTATTACTGGAAGCGTTTCCTTAATCTACGTTATCTCCATCATCTACCACATTCTTGCCATTTACCTTATCAAGATGCTTACCATATTCTTCTCTTCTAGGATTAGGCTCAATGTCATTTGGTAACATTTCTTGAGTCTTATTGTTGATGTAATTAACAAGTTGGCCCAATTGAGTCTCAAGATTTCATATTGATTCTGCTTGACTTTGAATGATGGCATCATTCTTTGTCATGAATTGCTTCAACATATCCTCCCAAGTTAGCTTCTTCTCAAGTATAGGGGCTCTAATTTGTGATTAGAAATCATGTTGGAAAATAGGTTGTAATGAATATGTGGGGATCTTGATCATTACTCCATGAAAAATTTGGTTGATTCCACCATGAGTTGTAATTTGTTGGAGTATGAATTGTTTTGTTGCCCGTTGAAGCTTCCATCAAATTGCATTGATTCATAATAAGTTGGACAATAATCACTCAAATGCCTATCTCTACAAAGTTCGCATGTCACAGAAGGACTTTGAAAAACATTAACACCCCAAGTGTAAATTTTTTGAGATAAAGCATCTACTTCGGTGGCCAAAGCACTGATAGCCAATTCACAATCACTAGCAACCTTCCTAGGCACTAATTATTCAGATGTCCACTAATAGTTACAATAATTCATCACCTCAACCAAAAGTACCTGAAAATAAAATAAAAAAATTTTGAATTAAGACTAAATTTGCTTGGTATTAGTATTAGGAAAAATTTTGGAAACAATTCCCTGGCAATGACGCCAAAAACTTGTCAGTTGAAATTTTACTGTCACGACCCGGTACTCCCCTCGAGCTTGTGACAACCGCCGCGGTGTCCCGATCGACACTCATTACTTGGAATGTCAACCGAAACCCCGTAAGGCTTTAATATTAGTTTCTCATTTCCCCTGTGAGTAACCGTTGCCAAATATCATGTTCTAAAAGATTTTAAGCTATTTTCAACTTAAATCAATAAAAAAAATGATTTTTGTCTTACAGGGGCATCTTGGGCATTTTTCCCCAAAAATTTCAAAACCAGCTAAAAATGTAGTATGCGAGTATAAAACACATAATTCATAATAAAAAATAAGTTTAAACGTCTAAAACCTTCATTTAAAATGAAATTATGACTATTTGAATATAATAAAAATATTCAATAAAATATTTTATTTTCTTATAAAACAATATTTATAGAGTTACCGGTAAATAATTTTTGTAGCGTAAAAGCTAAATAAATTCATACATACTGTAATACAGATAACCAAAGTATAAAATTTAATTTACAGTGACACGTGGGCTCACGAACTACCAAAAGTATCAAAAGCGGTAAATCCATAGTTTTTGAGGATGCAAGTCCAACTGTAGCCCTCAACAAAGTGAGCTATCTACCGACAATCCTGAGCCTGAAATGGGTGGAAATAAGGGTGGTGAGATTATATAATCCTAGTGAGTAAACAAATACCATCTAAAATATCTAAAATTGTAAAGCCTGACCTTATAAAATACTTGTCATGATATACATGTGATGATAACAAGATTGCATGCTAGGAGAGTCCCGAAAAATTTACAAAAGTAGGTATTGTCCTTAGAGGTACAACAAAGTTGATTTAAGCCTCGAACTAGATCAAATAGAATATTTAAGGTGAAATTAAAAGCTTCACAGTCCAGAGATGACTCAAAATGGTAATTCAGAGTTTGAGGATCAATTTGGAGTCAAACCGGAATTTTCATTATCTAGGGACAAAATGGTCATTTGCCAATTGAGGACAAAATGAGAAGTTTTAGAAAATATTTTTTGGCCCCATTTGACTTATTAGAGTATGATTTGAGTATTGGAGTATGATTTGAGGTTGAGAAGTGAAAAATTGTAATCCCAGTACTTTTCAGAGCATAGGGGTAAAATGGTAATTTTGTCACCCCAGTAGTAAAATTGTAATTTTACACCATTAACACTTGTCATGCTCATAGAATTCATTCATTGACTTTTTATGTTATGGATAAGTGAGAAAATATATGCTATGCAGATAAAAAGTTTAAATTTTTTAAAGTTTTAAAAATGGACCAATAAAAAAAGGACAAGTGTCAAGCTTAGAATATTTTATTATTTAGTTTAAAAATAGCATAAATCAGCCTATTATCTCTCCAAATATTCGGCCAAGCAAGGAAAATAGGGAAACAAAGGAAGAACAAACCCTAGGTGGAGAATTTCAAGAGAAAAAGTGTGGAAAATCAAGGAAAACAAGTGAAAAAGGTAAGATTTTTCAATTTAAACTTGAAATCTATTTTCCTTAAGCATTTCTCCTTATTTTTTATGGTTAAATTACATGTTTTCATGATGAATTCATGGCTGGTCAAAATGGGTATGGAGAGAGAAAGACGTTGGATTGATTTGATTTTAAGATATGTTAGTGTTTTTAGTTAGTTTAGCATATTTAGAAGCAAAACAACAAGAAAAGAATCCATTTTCCCCATGAATCTTCATTGGCTGAATTTTCCTTGATGTGTGTGGGTGATGGATTGTTACTATTTCAAAAGAAATGGCTTAGAAAATTATGAATAATGGTGAGAAAAATTAAGTAGGAAAAATCACGGTGTTAGTGCACTGTAATGGCCGAATTTTTTCGTGAAATAATGGGAGGGTTTTTATGCTGAAATTGGTGTTATTTGAATAATGTTTGGTGAATTGAGGTATTAGAAAAGAAATGGAGTAATTTGTGATTAAATTGGACACGTTAGTAATTTAATCAGGTGATAAGACGAATTAGGCCAATACCGGGGATTAGATGGTTACCAGTGCATTTTGCATTCCATATCATGCATTAGTAGTCTAAATTAGTTTAAATTCAATTTAGTACCAATGAAGTAAGTTTCTTGATTTTGTACTGTGTTAAGGTGGTGAGTCCTCTGATAAAGGCAAGGGAATTGCACCCGATGACCAGTAATCTGAGTACTTTAAAAATCCCCATTCTAGACATTATGAGTAATCTTATCATCATTTTAATTATCTAAAGTATGTTTTAACTCGGTTTTGGTGAAATTTTATGAAAATGAGTTAAATGGCAAATTTTAGGTTTTATAAACAAAAATGTGTTTAAATGAAAAGATTTTATAAATTGTCTTGAAATGAAATAACGATTTTGAAAATAGAGTAATTGGAGACCATCGGTATGTTGTAAATTTATGATTGAAAATTGATGGCTTATGTTATATTTTTATTGTGTTGGCATGACTGGTTGGGCTGTGTTTTATGAATTGTATGAATTGTTTTATTTTACCCTTGCAAGCTGGGCAGTAAAATATTAGCCCTATCATGCTGTCAAAATTTTATTGTATGGTGGGTTTAGCTTGTTGCAGTAGGCGAATTCTGTGGACCAACCTATTAGAGGGGCACGAAATTCGGATATATATATATATATATGTACCTTGGTCGGAGAGGCACGTAGGGTATCTCCTGAGGTATGGTTAGAGTTCACGGCACGCCGAACCACCTCGTGATGATGAACTCTGCTAACGCCAAGGAACGGTTGTGTTTTGCAAACTAATAATTTGTTTATGTAAAACCCGACCCTATAAACACTTGTCATAACATACATGCACTGAGTAGCATGTTATTACGCTGGGAAAGCACTTAAGAATAGACGAAACCCGGTATTGTACCTAACGGTACACTTGAGTTGATTTAACCTCAAACGAGTTCAAATAGGAATCGTATGATGAAATTTAATATTATGCAGTCCAGGAATGATTACAAATGGTTGTTCGGAGTTCGAGGGTGCATTTGGGGTAAAATTAGAAATTTTGATGTTCGGGGGCAAAATCGTCATTTTGCCACCTAAGATAATAATTTGATCATGGAGTGAAATTTTTGACCAAGATTAACTATTTGGAGTATAATTTAATGATAGGAAGTGAAAAATTTCAATTCCGGCAATTTTCAGAACATAGGGGCAAAACGGTAATTTTGTCGTCTCGGGGTCAAAATCGTAATTTTCACCACCCAAAACTTGTCAAAATCATAGGATTTATTTATTTTTGGTATGAATAA